>NW_017300169.1:2902747-2965732 GCF_001594075.2 Trachymyrmex cornetzi | reverse complement strand
TTTTTCCCCCCCCCCCCCCTTTTTTTTTAATTGTAATCAGTGCGCATAGAAAGTGGGGTTGAGGTGGAGGGGCGAAAAAGTGGCGATCGCGTCGATCGAAAAGTCGGCACGCTTGACGAGGAAGTAGCACATTGGATTTACGTGTTTGCCTGACAGCAGTGACAGGATCTGACCCACTGGTCGGCAGCCAGCAGCAGTCGCCGATTTACTCTACGGACGCCGACACCAACGGCAAGATCAACATACACGTGTCCGTTGTTTTCGTGAAATCCTTGTCGGATCTGAAGAAGAAACGAGCGCAGAATCGGCATATATCCGGCGGCTCTGTAGACGCGAATGGGAACGGCATCCCGATGCCGGTCTCGTCCATCTCCAATTCCGATCTCAGCACTGACGATTACACCCAGCGCTTCACTGGAAACACCAGTGAGATCGTGAGCGATAATCACTCGGAGAAGAGCTGCTGCACTGTCATGTAATGCGCTAATTATGTAATTTCGTTTTCCTTGTCCTTGCCCACTGTTGTCTACGATGTCATCGGAGCTCACTGAAATCTTTCACACACGAACATATTCCCGCAATTATCTTCCAGTATTTTTTTGAAGACTCAACGCTGCGTTCTTGTACATAATTGTTCGAGTTGCGCGTTTAATCCGAGCCCGAGGGTCGTGATATTTTTTATTAGATATATATATATTTTCGTAGAACATATAGTTCGTAGAACATTATGTACATCACAGATAATATCCGTGGGAAGGCGTACTGACAGCGTTAAAATCAAAACAACTGTCGGTTTTGATGTCGCGCGAACGTGTACTTAAATCGTGACGAAACGTTTTTCTACGATTGTTACGAATTGAATCGCAGCGTTTGAACAAGCTCGGTATCAAGAACACCTTGTTACGATGACTAGAACGTGTACTTACATTTGTAGAAATATAATTGCGTTTTTAAATTGTTTACAATTATGTAGCGCCTAAAGCGTTCAAGTATTGTACAGACTTTTACTTTATTTATTGTTATATTAAAGGAAATGTATAGACTATACTATAAAGATAAGAGATGAGTGTCACAATTCGTAGATATTATCACATAGATTCGAATTTTTCTAGTATCTTCGCAGACAGGTATAAGACTATCAAACATCTTCCAATATTTTTTATGAGACTCTAGGCTGTAAGAATTGAGTAGAAACTGTTTTTTATATCGATTTAAATATTATTTGTAAATTTTGATATGTAATATTTATCTGTCTATTACAACTTTAGATCCTTCACTTGAATTCCTTGTTCCATATATAGCAATCGCTATATATTGCTGATTTACAATTTTGCACCTGTGTTGCGTCTTTGGCAACGCGTAAGACGTTCGATTTTAATTCAATAATGCGTGCTGGAGATATTCCAGATACAAATATGTAAACTTTACTTTTTTTTTTTTTTTTTTTTTTTTTTGAAGTAAAGTTTATGCATCCCCGTGTGATGAGGGAGAAATTTAGTAAATCAAAACGGTAAAGAATTTTATTCGAAATCACGCATGTGTACGGGACCGTATGTAAAACAATAATCTCCTGCCGAACGGTCGTACTTTTTGTACACTTTTATGTTAAACCGCATCCAAATTAGAAATACAAAAAGGGATCTTTGAAGGAAGTAAATAGTACAAATAAAAGCTCATACATTCCTTCCGTGATGCATAATAAACGTTGCCAAACTTTGTGCGACTTCCGGCCTTACGATGACTGTCGCGTGACTCGTTTTGCGTCTTGCAATTGCGTTAATCATGGAATTTCTAATAATAATCGTCGCTGATTATTCCAATTAACAGTACGTAGCACACGTGCGATTGTTCATGCATGATTTGATTGAGAATGTCTATGGCGGAAGTTGATTTCAATGGCTGTATTTGAAATGAATTTATGTGACGTCTATCACCTGTTTATATTGTATTGTAATATAGTAAAATTATATAAAAATAAAATTACTGTGTATGTTATCTTTTATACTTTATACACTTAACATATCTTATATTATATATATATATATATATATTATATTTATATGATATATATATATATCATATAAATATTAACTTACTTTTTAGTACATTATGGTGTGATTTAGAAAGCGCGAATTAGAAAGGCAACAAGCTGTTCAGTATAAAGCTGATAAAACATTTGCGAGTTTATTTAATATTTATTACGATCATTCACACACACACACACACACACACACAAGGAGATTTTACTGAAATCTATTTTTATCACGCGTACGACAATTTGTGTATTGAAGATGAAATTTACATATACATATATATATTCACTATTACATGACGATTACAGCATGTAATTATATTCGCCAATTACAGTGATTTGGTTTATTTTAGCCATACTTTCCTTGACTCATTTTACTATTATCAATATAGAACTCCACTTGGGTCGAGATATATAACAGGTCAGGAACTCCAGAGTAACTGATAATGACAGTGATAGTGACACTAACATCTACGATGACTTAGCGGCCACAAGAGAAAGATTACATCAGTCGACTGCCAATTGAGAACTGATTTAATCAACTGTGCATTGCTTGTCTTTTCTGATGCAATCATCACATTTTATTGAACCTTATTAGAGCCACAATTGGCAATAAATAAAGACATGATATTAAATGCTTGAATTTTATTTGATATTATTTGTATCGTTTATATATTAAATTTATTCCTCGGCGTGTTATATTAAATTTAAATCATTCACACATTTTGTCTCTTAAAAATATACCGCTCACAAACGAATGGCAATATTTTGTGATAATTTCACGATATCTTATGGTGCGTTCAAAAAGACGTAATTAGCGCTATTTCTATCATTCTGCCTTTACTGTTTATTAAACGTAAAACAAAGATAGAATGACACTAATAGTGCTAATAGCGTCTTTCCGAACCTTTAATATTGCCAGTCATTGCCATTACTCGAATCTTTCGTAATGCGAGTAACGGCATGAATGACTAGCAATTACTTGCATTGCGAATCTTTTAATTAAATATATTTTCTTTATAAAAATTTCATATATTATTTGTATTTAATAAATACAGCTAATTGTTTCTCTAATTCGATATTTGATACCAAATAATCTTATCGTATAAGTATTAATGTTATTTAAATAGAAAATTATATATCTATACAATATCTATTCTCTCTGCAGGATTCACTGCACAGCGCGATAAAAGACATATAATCTAATACATATTTGTATTAATAATTTCTCGATTTTTATCACTCAAATAATCACACTTAATTAAATATACGATTTATCTCAATCTGTCATATGTGTGTACATTTGTACTTCATATATCATCTGAAGTATTTGATGTCAAGTCAGATCTTTTAAATGATTATCTATTCTGCTTTTTTCTTAATATTTGACGAATTAAATATGATAAGCAAATCACGAGGTCCAAATTTTTTAATTGTCTAAAAATATATATTTGTTATATGTATATTAAGTTTTTGTTATATATTAAGTTTTAATTTGTTCACTTTTATAAGAATTTTACCTTTTTAAATAATAACGTATGAAGAAAGAGAACACGGAATACTTCTTAGAAATCAGTGAGAGATCTGCCGTCCTCGATCAAAAATATGCAACAGTTACGGGGTCATAGCATCAATGGGTAATCGTATTCTAATTCAAACATGACAAATTTACTTCAAACTGTGACCAACTTCTTTTTTTATGTTGAAAGAATGTGCTTCACAATAAAATTTTTATCCTATAAATTTTTATTTATTATAATTTATTTAGTTTTTTATTATTTATACAAATATTTTATAATTTATATTAATTAGCGAATAAATTCCGTGATGAAAAAAATTGTGAATTTACAATTGTAATAATTTTAACCTGTCAGGATATTATAATAATATTTAAATATGTTTCAGTTATTATTTTTATATTGTTATAAGTAAGACTGGAAAAATTCATATAACTGATTATCTTTCTTTGCATAAAAACTTATCTTATTATAATACCAAGATATTTGATTTGGTAATAAGTTTCGCGAGATACGACTTCCTTCCATATCTTCCTTCTAAAATTCATTTAGAATAACTTTGAAGTACATATATTTCGTAACATACTAACAAAATGAAGTAAATCGCTGGCTACAAACTCCAGAATAATGGACAACATTATAATAACGTTTAGAAAAGTTTTTAAAATTTGAATATTATTCAAATGATATTCACATGACAAATTTACTTTTCAAACTGTGACCTACTTCTTTTTTTATTTAATAGAGAAAATGTATAAATTAACATAATACATTTTATAATCAGCCTTTAGTTCAAGTTATAAGGCCAGTTCTTTTTAGTTGAACTTTTTCACCAGTTCATCTTTCTTTCTTTTCTCTTTAGGAGGAAAAAAGAAGAAGAAAGATGAACTGGTACAAAAGTTCAGCTAAAAAGAATAGGCCTACAGTATATTTATAATCGTTTCTAAGTTAACAAGCTTTTGATGTTATTCAAAAATGTAACGTTACACATTTTTTTTGTCAATCCTTTGTTCCGACATACAATGAGAAGAATATGAATCTATTTAGGTCTATTGAAACGCACGAGCGAATCGTACAGTTGTCTTGGCATTTACGAAGTGGGAGCATGAGAAGATGAGAGATGGCGGGGAGAGACAAGCATGCTCGAATAAAAACCGAATGCCGTCTGTAGACACGACAGTCGGTTTTACTCCAGTTACTCGAAGGATTTACTATTCGTTCCAGAAAGAAACATCATCGTGTATAAACCTGCGATCGGCAGTGACTAGATAGATCATCGCCTGAGCGAATCGATCACGAGCATTCCAGTTTGCTGTTTAAGTAAAATTAAGGTATAACGAAATTCTAAAAACAAAATTCTGCTCTATTCCTAAATATTTCTGATTTTCGCGAAATTCCATGTAAACGGTTCAAACAATCGCGTTCGAATGTTTCAAAGCGGGGAATTTTTAAGTGAAGTTCAAATTAACGAACTTGTTTTATTGTATAAAATATAAAATTTTATCAATTTATATGAAGTACTTACGTATTTTTTATTATATTTCCACGAATCTTCTGCGAATAGAAAATAATATTTTCTCGGTACTTCAGCCGGAGTGCAAAACCTCTTTCATGTCGATAAAACCGCAATTAAGTGAAGAAAGATAGGGACGTCGGGATCACAAATTTTGAATAATACGTGTAAATCATAGACAAGGAATTCTGAATCATTTTGAGATTTTAGAATCTTAATTGTGGTTTCGAATTCTCTCGAGCTTCGTCAATAAATCCTTTGCGAAGAATTTGAAGATCAAAGAAGAGCATTGTGTCCGGTCTTAAGTATGATGATTTTACTAACTGGAATCTCAAGACACTATCTGAAATCAAATTTGAAAGAATCTTAAGTAATAAGCTCGTTTAAAAGAATAAATAGTTAATAATATTCATTACTATATGTGTTGTACATAGCATGTGCTCACAATGTCAGAACTCGGATGTATACAAACAATTTAAGTAAAGATAGGGTGACCAGATGCAATGCACGTGACTTAGGACATCCATCGTGGAAAAGTAATACAAAAGTAGTACACTATCATTCTTTCACGAAACCAACGAATACTAAAAAAAATAAAGGAAACGAAGAATAAAATAGAAACAGACATTGTTTAATTTGAGACCTGCATTATTTTGTATTTTTTTTAAATTTCTTTTAAATGCATATAGACAAACAAAACAACGTTATGTAAAAAATTTCTAAACTTAAAATGAGATAGATAAAAGAAAAACGAAGATGCTGAGTGCAAAAAGTACAAGCAATGCGAATAAACCTAATGTCTAATTAGCATCTTATGTAAATCAATATGACGATTTTATGCTGTGGATACTTATTGGTTTAGCGGTCTTAATGTCTTACGTACTTGTCCTGTATTATGTGTTAATATATTTAATGTGTAACAGTGTCATAGTGACTTAACAACTTTCAAGATAACTTCCCCTCGTTCGCTCCCAAGTCCCAAAAGCACAAAAAAAGAGTACACATTGAAAATCCGTCCCCGGACGCCCGAATAAAGAGCTCGGAAAAAAGAGTATGGATGGTCAAGTAAAGATAAACAATTAATTAAATTGAAAAAAATCATCTTTCTTGTTTCATCCAAATTTTTTAATTCACATTAAATTTTTGCTGTCAACTTAAACATCTCATAAATATAACACGAAAAAAATTGACAAAATAATTCATAATTTATACCAAAAATTGTATTAATTACAAGATCTTCTTAAATTAACTTCTTTAATTCTACTATGAAGTCTTAATGACAGTATTGATATCGTTATATTATCGTTGAGTAGCAATTATATGGCAAAAAAATTACATAACACGATAATATAATGCTGACACGTCATTACCCAGACAGCACAGAATATTTATGATAAATATTATTTATTAATATTCAATTTTTTAAATGTTGCATAAATATTACATACATATTTTATATAAAGCTTTATTTGAAATATTATTAAAATATAGACTAAATATTTCATGTAATACTTATGGTAAATATAAATAAATATTTTTGACAAGTATTTTTTACTTGGATTATAATATCTCATTAAGTATTTTCATAGCATTTACTATAACATTTACAATAAATATTTCATAATATTTATAATAAATGTTTATAATCTGTGCAATCCTAGATCACAAAAATATTTACAAAATATTTAAAATAAATCTTATAAATATTTATAAATATTTTATAAATATTGTGTGCTGTCTGGGTAGTTGTAAAAATATTGATCTTTCGGAAATATCATTTGTAAAAAATTTCTAAGAGCCAAAGTAATGATTAAATTAATTTATATAACTATCTATTCATTCAAAAGATATTAATTTTTGCTTTGAAAGCTAGGCTAAAACTTTTACAAAAATATTCTTACAAATTAAGTACAATATATTCGATAACAAGTTATTTAAAAGTTTAATAATGGCTTAATCTTAAATTGCTAAAATTGACCTTAAAAATTAAGTGGAATTTAGACGAGTGATAATATCGAAAAAAAATTCGTCGCGGCTTACGTATCAAACATCCAGGTCACGACATCGGAGAGCTTATATGATCCACATTATTATCGATACTCGCTATTTGATCCGCGAATCAATCAATTAATTTAATCAGTCGAGAGCACAGGAAAATTGGTCTTCTCTGACCTTCATTCTTCGCACGTGCACTCGACTCGGTAAACCGTCTCCCTGACGTTTTCGCGCAATCGTAGACATTCAGCACGTGCGCGTCCCCCTCCCTCGCACTCGTCCGCTTGTCCCGCTTGTCCGCTTGTCCGCCACCTCTTGGCGACTCTGGCGCGAGCGCCGCGAGCTTGTCTCTGTTCCGATCCGATATCGCTCGTCCGCGATACCGGTTTAACGCATGCCACTGTGGAAGCATTACAGAGCGTGGCGTCGAGTCCATGAAAGTGGGCGGCGTATCAGACAAAATCGAAATCGTCGAAGATGTTGCGATCACGCCACATGATCACCGTTATGCTACCATGTTTAGTCTGGACCGTTTGCGCGGACAATTGCTCCATTTCATCGTACCAATGTGGCACACACTTCACGTGCCAGAGCATCTTTGAACGTAACAATATTTGTCCGTTCAGTAGAATGCCAGAACAACTGGAGAAGATCAAAGGCAAGCTCGCTACTTTCGGTATGGGCTGCTTCTGGGCGGGGGATTCTCTCTTTGGAGTACTGCCTGGTGTCATCAGAACCTGTGTCGGCTACGCTGGTGGGATCAAGGAGTCTCCGGCATACAAGAACATGTTAATATCCCATTGCTATCATCCAGTCGTCATAATAATATAATTTATTGAAAGGTTCAGAAAATCATTTCTGACATTCTTTACTTCTACTTTGCAGGGGAGACCATACTGAGGTCATCAACATCGAATATGACCCAGAACTAATATCTTACACACATCTACTGAACTTGTTTTGGAACAATCATGAATATAGTCTAACAAAGAAGATTAAAAGACAGGTATGTTGCTTATACACTTTAATTATGTTTGACCACATACAGTAAAAAATAGAATGATTTAAGAGTTATAAATATATAGTTCTAAATTTTGAAGTGTGCCAAGATAGTGCATCCTTTACAGAACAAAGTCTTGATTTGGCAAACTAAATTTATCTATAATTCTTAAATCACTCTATTTTAGTGTGGTAAATAATTAAAAACATCATTCACATGTCATTTGCATACAAACTAAATGCTAAATATTAACTTAATTTGCAGTACATGTCACTGATCTTGTATCACGATGAAGAACAAAGATTACAAGCTGAAAAATCTCGCGAGCAGGAACAGCGGAAGCGTGGAGAAGTCTTTGTCACAGAAATTCAGAAGTCTTCAAAGTTTTATCCAGCCGAAGAGTAAGTGACATTTTCATTTTACTTGTGTCTATATATATATATATATATATATATGTTGTTGCTTTTATTCAATAATTTAATTCTTTTGTACTCTTACTCTATTATTCAACATTACATGCTCTCTAAATTTTTTGGAGTAGAATCGCTAAAGAGTGAAAATTGAGTCAAACTTGAAAAAGAATAGCTCTATTTTCAATCTTTAATAATAAGATTTCACTCTTCAAAGTGAGATTCATTCTAAAAGTTTAGAGAGTCGAGTATTCTGCCAACATTTATATCAACTAATCTAGACTGTTGATAAAATGCATGTTTATATAATCGTTATATGATATGATATAATTACGTAATAATATGACAATAATGTTATAATAATAATATTAAGTTATAAATAGATAATTTGCTAACGATAAATCCAAAATAATTGTAATTTTACAATTTTAAATATATTTCTAATGTAGTAGCATTTAAAAAATATTTTTATTAGATTTCCATAGATAGACACAATAAATTCAGTTGCATATTTTAACAGACAAATAGTATATAATAAAAAAAAGTATATAATAAAATATGTAAATAATATAGAAAAAATAAGATAATATAATTAAACTGCACAAATGTAATAAAAGACGAGACATATCCAATTTAATTAAAACTTACGTATCTTTCTAGTTACCATCAGAAATATCGACTGCAGAATCATCCATGGCTGGTTGAGACATTGGGCTTCAACACACGAGAAATTTTGTGTGAGTCTCCACTAGCAGCCAAGTTGAATGGCTACATCGCAGGAGCTGGTACCCTGGAACAATTTGAAAGAGAGTTACCGAATTTAGGATTAAATGAGAAGTTGGTACAATATTTAACGAAATATATTATTGAGAATCAAGGCAGTGGTTTGTACTGCTAGCAAATCTAGTACAATGGGAAAAATGCAAATATTTTTTACATTAACAAATATATAGGTTGGACATTCTTAAATTCTTCGTAAGAAGAACACACACAGCTCAATATACATATTATATATATTGTATGTGCATACTATATATATTATGTACACTGGATATCACAAATGTCTTAAATATTTATGTACATACTTTGTAATTGTTCATGAATATTTAATACCGCGATTATATTTAATGTCCGCCTAATGTCAGGTGTTCAATTTTAATTTTAATAGCATAATTACTGGGAAGGATTCAACTTTTGCTTGGTATCAACTTTTCTTAACAATTAAACGTCGATTCATTGATAATTTCCAAATTATATAAATTTAATAATATCAAATAGATAAAAGAATCGAATTCTTTAATTAATGTTTTCCCAAAGAGATACCGTGTTTTTATTAGCCAAGAAGAACAATAGTACATATAGTAGCTTTAAAAATATATGATTTATCAAAAGTATATTCACTGAAAATTAAGCTGTCTAGTTAAAGTTAATTGATTATAGGTAAACTGAAGTATACTTTCATCCATTCTGAAAGAACGCGCTCAAAAGCAATTCACGGCTGTGCGTTATTAAAAAATTCAAACCTTTATAATAAAAATATATAATGTTATACAAATGAATGAACCTCAACTTATCTCTTCTTTTCACGGAAAAGAGCCGACTTCAAACTATGTTCCAAAATTTACTGCCAGTACTGAAAAATCTATGATGCACGTAATGTAAACTTCAGATTTTCAATACTGGTAATAAATTTTGGAACAATAACTAATATCAGAAACAGCGTTACCAATACATGTCGAGAACTTGTGCCTTTCTCGCGCGAATTTCAAATTCTACTAGATCTTATTATATGAAAAAAAAAGACTAAAGACTCTTTCACCAACTTCGATTAATTAAATTAATCGATGATCAACTCGCAGAAGTGCTAATAGCACAGTTTAATGTTTCAAAATATCTCTCTCCTCTTCTTTTGAGACAAACTCTGTTTAGTTCTCACATTAGCAATCATGATGATTAAGTCAACCATCGATTAACGTTAATCGGAGTTAATGAAAGAGGTCCTAAGTAAAATTTCTATATGCTGATGTCACTGTAAACATTAAACAAAATATATTTTATATGTATACAATTATATATATATATATAATAAAAATATTCTTTTTTTAAATAAAATCTGTTTTTCCTGTCTTTACTTAAATACGTCGCCTTTTACAATTCGAATTTCTATTTTTTTAGCATCTTCATATATTCTTAACATTTTTGCAGTTTAAATTAAAAAATGTGTAATCACAAGAAAAAAGTAAGTTTGCTCTTAACGAGTTAAAAAAATAGAAATATGTGATTTAATTCAATCAATAATACAAGCAATCTATAAAAAGTCAAAGATATTTACAAACTTTCCTTAATTCGTACAAATTTAGCCGATTCAATTGATTTTTTCAAAATTCTTTATTATTTATATGTTGTATGAATTTTTGAAATGTAATTATGAGACTCGACAGTCATTAAAATAATTTTAATTACATATTTTTGCATTATATGCAATTGATCAACAGAAATAAATTAAACAAAATTTTTTTATAATCGTTTGTATTGTATAAGAAGTTATAAATTATAATTAAAGAAATTCAATAATTATTTAGATAATTTAAATTAAATATATTTTTAGACTGTATAATTATCCAATATATCGGCTAAGTTCATTCATTCGAATTAATCACTTGTCAATTCTGTATACTGCAGCCCGCAGCGCCTCGCTAGCGTCCGTTTAGTAGCCTGGCAGGACGACGATCTGCGCATCGTTCGATCCGCGACTGAAAGACTGACGACTTAACCCAGTCGGGCCGAGACACGGCTAGTGTAGTATCTTCTGTATTCTGAAAAATGGCATGGTTATGCGCTCGTACCGTGCTCCAAACATGTCGACGGCGGATCTCTTATAGCCTCGCGTGCTCCCAAAAGAAAGAATGTAAATATCGCTTCCGAGACGAACCATCGAATCGTCCGTCCCACACAGATTTTTCACGTTTTCACATTATCTACATTACGTAATATTTTTCGCCCATTGATTTTGACTTTCGGTCCACGGCGACGTATTGCGCGTGATGAAGAGAGAGAAAAGAAAATTCGGTCGATTCATACGTATATCTCTGTTTTTCTTTTTTTGACAGTTGCCGATTCGCTCGATCATGCCACAGGTTTGGAGAAGAGAGAAATGCTCGCCTATTTAGCCGGTAACGATGTAAGTTGACATTTTACAGTTTGGCTAGCACGCCTGTGTGGACATTTGCCTATGGCTTTGCTGTGCTAGTGATATAATAATTATATTAACGACATATAATTATATAATGATATAATTATTATTAGCGATATAATAATTATTATGCCACAATATTAATGAAATGTTGTATGTGATAAATTTGGAAAAATAAAGTTCTTGATAAGGCTTTTCAAGTATCAAAGATAAGAAATTAATATTATAATGAGAACATGTTTCTTTCATGATCATTTTTTATAGACTTGTGTATATTTTATCTTAGTATTTTTTTAATAGACATCACTGTGATGAATATCAATATCTTGTTAAAAACATATATGTTAACTTGTATCTTTTTAGGATCCATATAATATGAGTATAAAGCGGCGAGCAGTCAGCACAAAGGAAGATCCTAATATAGTACATAGTGCATTTGAAAGTCGCATAATGGGATGCATCTGTGATGAGGATTCATTACATGTAAACTGGATGTGGTTGCATCAAGGTCCTCCACGGCGTTGTGAATGCGGCCACTGGTTCAAATTGGTCGAGAAGGCACCTATATAATATTCTTAAGGATGTGCGAGATAGTGGATTGTTTTCAACATAGAATTAATGTTATATTAGACAGTAATTATGTCTATTTCATTTACTACCATGTCCTGCCTCCATCCTATTGAAAAAATAAATGGCTCACTTATTGTATGGAAATCGCAGAAATAAATATATTGTAAATATTATGTACATTATCCTGCGTTTTGTTCTTATTAATGTCATTTGAACTCATTACTGAAATTCGAAGCATCACCGTATGTAGGTTATATTGTGATCTTTATAAGGTTGATAATCAAAATAGTTTCTTAAATGACTCATATAATTGGAATATAAATGTAATTTTGGAAAGTTATATATTTATGAAAATAGATTTTTAATTTCAATATATGTGTTTACAAATCATCACTTTCTTCTGGCTCGTTCAAGTTTGAACCTACTCACAATTCTTTTTTCATCTTTCTCTGTCGAAACATTTACAGGTGAAGTTTTACATTCTTGAACTCTCTCTTTGATCATCTACAAAATATGTTTATTAGTATATACAATATTTACGTGATAATATAGTATGATCAAATTATTTGTACCTACAGAATTGTATTTATAACTAACATATTCGTCTTCAGCTTCTGTATCTGTACTATTGCTCTCGTTTAAAGGAGGAGCAACTTCATTGAAAATCATATCATTTGGAGATCTTTTCAAAATCGATTTAGGAGCATTAAACATTTTATAAATATCTACTGGACTTTGTACTTCCATATTATTTGATCTAAGTATATCTGGAGTACGAGATGAATGTGAAAATTCAATCTTAATGGCATCATTTTCATCTTCAGAACTTTCATTACATGTATCATCTTGCTTCAGAGCAGAACAGACTTCTTGAGGTATTGATACTTCATTTGTATTGCTTTCGTCTTCTATGACACATGGCTCAGCAAATGATATTCTCCTTTTATCCTTTGTATTTGTGTCTTTAGACACTTCCTTATGTTCAGGCAAACAATTCTCCTCCCTTAATTTCTCTTGGATAAAATTTGTAGGGGAATGCGACTGTTTATTCTTTATAACACCTGTATCAATGATTTTATCTTGAGCTGTATTAGAATTGCCATTCGACGTGTCATTTGTAGGTCTATCCATTTGGATATCTTTCAGTTTTTTTAATTCTTCTTGAATTTTCTCTGTTGTAATTTGATCAGAATCAGAATCGGATTCATCCTCTTCTGATTCATCATAAACTTCGCCATCTTTCAAGTCATCGCCATAATATGCTTTTCGTTCGATTTCCAATCTGCAATTGTATAAAACAGTAAGCAATAGATTACGATTCTCATTAAAAATAAGTTTTAATTGTAAAACTGAGTAACCTGTAAATTTCATCTTCTAATTCTTCTTCCATCTCCAATTCGCTGAGTCTTTTAAAAAGATCTTCCTCAGTACAAATGTTAGTCTTTTCTTTTTCCTTCAACTTTGCTAGTTTCTGACGATGCTCCTTCTCACGTTGTCTATGTTGCACTGCAAAAGAACATTTTAATTTCAATGTCTAGCATAATGTAAATAAAAACGTACGACAAATTTTCTGTATACCTTTCCACTCATCAAGCTCATCCTCGGTCCAATGTTCGACTATATCTTTTCTGTCCCTGCCAAAAACATCATGTTCCAATGGAATATATTGTCTCATTTCATACAAGTTTCTTTCGGTTTCTAAACTCTTCAGCATTTCATCCGCCCCTGATAACATAAAAACGTATAACAGTCGTAAAATCTAATAAAATGTTTTTCTTCAAGGATATATGTAATATTTATACATGCTATTCTTCTATTGCATAATGCAATTGCTTGTGATGCACTATACTTGACAAAATAGCCCTCTCCCAAATAAACCAAGATTTCATTAGTATGAGTTAATTTTCCTCTCATAAACGCCAACTTGCCGATGGGTACCATACAATTCTCAGAAAGTGATAATGGGTATGCTTCAAGTCCCTCTATTACTTTTTTGTGCCCCTTTTTATAATCTGTTATTGCTTTGGTTCGTTTTTCATTTTGTTCAAGTTTCTGTAATATAAGTTAGTTTACAATTTTTTTAATATAACGAATGTAATATATAATGTAATGTATAAATAAGGAAATCAGTGCATAAAATTTAATTGAGAAGTATAAGTTTATACCTGTACGAGCACATTGTCAAGTATCTGTTGATAACTTTGTATTGCTTGAGGGCCTACTGTTGCATTGTTAGTTATACTACTATCCATATTTTATCTATACGTATATCTCGTTAAAAAAAATTAAATACAGAATAGAATCTATTCATATAATTCTATATGTACGAACAACTTATTTCTCATTTCTCTACTCAAATCGTCACTGGCTTTATATTTTTATTAACCTAACCCATTCTGAAGGTGCCCAACTGTGATTGGTCGATTCCGTTACAACCTTAACTTTCAGAATAACATGACCATTAAACGAATCTAGCAAAATTGAAAAAAATTTTTAAATGAATGTTCGATATTAGAATATTTTTTAAATTTGTTCTTTCACAAAAATAATAATTTTCTTATTTTATACATTTATTATATTAATATTAGAAATAAATTAATATAATATAAAGGGCTACGAACCACTTTAGATGTTAACTGAGAAAAACTTTGTAATAAACAATCAAATTATATACAACAAACTCAAACAGACGTTTCAATCCCTATCGGATCATTATCTCAATGTTAAAATTTAAAATGTTACTAGTAATCTCGCAAGAACGCTCGCAATTAATCAATTATGTAACACGCATGTAATTACTTTGTATGTTCGAATAGGAAAAGATAATAATGATTCCTCGGATTCCAAAAAGTAGTCTCTATATTAATATTATATTTAGCAAATAACATGAAATGGCGATCCTAGGCCTTTTATAAGATATTTTTATAGATAACACAAACCTATGAATGGATTAATCGCAAGTTTTTCATAAAAATAGCTTTCTACTCCATAAATAAAATTCTCCTTAAATAACTCTTAATCAATAGCACATTTTTTACATACTTTGATATTTTATATACTGGAGTTGTACATATATTTATTATGATTATTGTATTGTACATTACATAATAATACAAAGTTATTAAGTCTTATTACATTACTATATATATAACAATATATTTTAATATAGAAAATACATATCAAAATTTATCAATTAATTGCAAGATATGTTGTTGCTCTGCTTCTTTCCATTCTGTGTCACCAGCATCTCCTAAATTACCGGCGTACTCTAGTTTTGAAGTAAAAAATATGAATACATTATTGATATAAATTTGTGATTAAATATGCCGTTAGATATATGTCATTTACCTCTCATGATGTGTCGAATTGTTTTAAGGGATGCTCTTCTCTGCGCCAAGATTCTTGTCACTCGTTGTTTGACTGCAGGCGGACAACCAGTACAAGCTTCCAAAAGTACATAATCTACTAATTGTAATATAAATAACCCGCCATCTAATCTTCTCAAGTAAGACTCTTCTTCGTCTTCATCCTCCTTGTGATAAAAATAAAAAATCGAGAACATAAGTTTTTTAAACTTTTCGCTTTTAGATATGTCTGTTAAATGTTTCTGATTGTGTATGTACCTTTCCATTCTTTTCCACTTCTTCTACCTTTTCAAGATATTTAAAGTGTAATTCCATTAATCTATCAACTTTCTCAAAATCATTCTCCGTAAACTTACTAAGTAATCTTTGACGCTGTTGTCCTTTACAATTCTTCAACATGCTTGCTATGATTGAAATAACATGTTCTGCAAAAGTACTGTTTATTATTTTACTATAAATAATTAAATTCGTCAATTTTTTTAAATAATATTAATATATCGAGACTCTATACATCTTCTAATACCTTCATGTTCTTCTGCAGTAAGCATTTTTTTTCTATTTTTTGTTGGAGTTTTCATAAACAAAGGAAATATAGTTCGCAATCCAAGAATATCTACAAATTTGCTGCAGTTATCTCTTCCATCTGGGCCGTTCATAGCGTGATCTAAAACCTACAACATTTCAATTGTAATAATTTATATAAATCCAAAACAAAACGTGTTGTAAATAAACCCACTTTGAGAGATCCATTTCGTGACATTTTTTTTTCTCGCAACATTAAGTTCATAAGTTGAAGACCTTCACCACGCAGAAATCTATCACGATTTACTGTGGCCATTAGGCTTGAACACAAAACGTTAAATAAATTTTCCATCATCTCTTGTTCCTCTGCAGTTTGTGGATCATGCCTCTTATAATACTGTAAATAATCAGTTTTAAGATAATTCAACTTGATAACATTATGTGCAATGCACAAATTATTAAAAAAATACATACAGCTAATTGTTGTAATAAAACGTCAATTCCATCCAAATCACCTAAAAGAAGTCTATTTTCTGGCGTGTGCTGCAAAAGTATAGATAGAAGTTCACTGGCATAAAGTTTGTTCGCGTCGAAAGGTGTTTTCGTTTTAATTCGGCGCAATAACCATTGCATTAGACCCTGTTTTCCTGCATCTGCACATAGGTCTGGTCTAAATTCCAGCAGGTTTTCAAAAATAGCTAGAAATAAAAAGAAAACCATTGTTGAATTAATTCAATAGAAATAGTTTTGCAGAAACAAAAAACAAACAATATGCATTTATTAAATAATTACCAAGTGTGTTATAGACACCATCACTCTCTTCTTTTACTGTTTCATCGAGTCTCTCAAGATTTTGTACTAGGAGAGCACAAACTTGTTGCTCCAACAAAGCATCAATAAGTGTATCTGCACCTTCTTGACTTTCGTGTAATATGTCTACATCAGTCAATTCCTGCAGAAGATCTACCACACCAACTGCTATGTCAGTATTTTCATGAGACAATAATTCTAATAAAGAAGGCACAGCGCCCAGTTCTACCATTAACTGATACAGATCTGGATTGGTCGCTATGATATGAAGCTCTTGTAGAGTTTCATGCAGTTCTACCTCAGATTCCATAAATCTGTAAAAGTCCAAAGAGATTAAAATTATACTTGAGATTTCCTCCTGACAAATATTTATGTAGCTTCCATCTGTTTGCATACTTTTCTGGTTGATCTGGGAATTTAACTCTCATTTCCTGATTTCTCAGAGCTCTCTTCTCAAACAAAAGAATCATACGTTTAAGCGTTGCTTCGTCCAAAGCTTCGACTTCGGGAGCCTCAGTTTCTACATATTTTAATATATCTTGCTTCTCCTTCTCCGTTAATTGTGGTTCAACTACATCGTTAGTCGACGAAGGCAAAGCAGCTCTGATAGGCGTAGCAGGTTCATCGTTCCTAGACGGTACTACATCGAGTTCCTTGGGTTGTCGTTGACGTGCATGATACGGTGTTTTTATCACTCTCCTTGGCCTTTTTGCATTTTCCCATTCATCCTCATCATCCTCCTCCCCTGCTGTCGGTCGTTTTGGTGTGTTTGGAGGCTATACATATTATCACTATTTAATTACTGTACGTTATTTATAGCAAACGAAAAAGTAAATCACAAAATTAACAAAGAAAATTTTTATAAACCGAAAGTTATGACATATAAGCGAGAAGTTAAATTAAATAATATATATATTGTAGAGATATATAAATATAAATTATACAAATCGCTAATTCGATTACATACCTTATAAGATAACAGTTCTCCGATATCCATTTGTCAAAAATAGATCGCTTAGTTTAAAATTACGCTCAAAAAATGTAAAAAATTTAAATAGAGTAATTTTTATGTCACTTTGATAGTCACACTCAATAATATTAGAGTTCTCTCAATTGTCAATTCTCTTGCAATTTCGCTTTCTGCAGTTATTTCTTGTTTCGTGGAAAAAGGCATAACTTATCCTAACCTGACCTAATCGATCAACCTAACCTATACTGTTTAAGAAATTCGTGATAAATTCATATAAAAAAATTTTCGTATAAAAATCTATTATTGCAATTACATGAATTGTAATTATGCAAATAATTTATGTACATACAGCGCAAGGTATTTAACATGATTGCGTTATCTCGATTAGCGCGAACTTTCTCTCGTTTTTCGCAAATGACATTACGCTCGTCGAGCAGTTTAGAAAAGAAAACGGATCTATATCGTCAATTGTATGCAAAAATATTAGCATGCGGGCCTATAACGCTCGCAGAGTACATGAGGGAGATCTTGATTCATCCCACTGCAGGTTATTATACAACTAGAGATGTTTTCGGGCAAAGAGGCGATTTCACAACTTCTCCAGAAATCAGTCAACTTTTTGGGGAAGTATGTAACTGTTCGAACTGAAAAAGATCTGTATTTATTTATTGTGTCGATGATCTCATAAGAAATTACAAAGTTAGCGTTGCAACGATATCCGTATTGAAATCATTCTATCTCCTCTTTTCTTTTCCTATTTGTATTTCAAAATTACCAAGAAATTATTTCCTAAAAGTAGCTTATACATTAATCATCATTGATAGATTATGGCAATTTGGATAATCAATGAGTGGAGAAAAATTAGTAGAGATTCTATCCAACTTGTGGAATTAGGTCCAGGAAGAGGTACCTTAATCAATGATATCTTAAGGGTATATTTTCAATATGACATTACAAATCTAACACAACTATAAAAGTTACGAGTTGTCTCTTATTTTAGGTGTTCAAAAAATTGAATCTTTCAAATAAAATATCGATTCATCTAATAGAAATCAGTCCCGTTTTGTCTGTAATTCAGGCAGAGAAATTGTGCATCAAAAGTAAAAGTGTTGAGCCAAGAGTCAATGAAGACCAAAAGAATTCTGTTACACATTATAGAGAGGGTGTTACGAGAGACAATGTAAAGATATATTGGTATTATTCCATCAATGATGTTCCTAGAAAGTTTAGTGTATTTATTGCACAAGAGTTCTTTGATGCTCTACCAATACATAAATTCCAGGTATGGAACGTTGATATTAATGTATTATACACATTCTACAATAAGCCATTATAGTAATAAATCAGAAATCAGAAGCTAGATATTCCAATCACAATAGAATATGAGAAGAATAATTGACTATGATTAGTTAATTTCTAGCTTCCGATTTCTGATTTATTACTGATGGCTTATCGTAAAATGTGCGTTAAATGTATAAAGGATAATTTTCACAAAAGTCATCACTTGATTTTAGAAAACTGATAAAGGTTGGAGGGAAATCTTAATAGATATAGTGCAAGACTCAAAGGAAGAAAGATTTCGATATGTACTTTCGCAAATACCAACAGCTGCTTGTAAAGTATACCTATCTGTGAGCATTTATTTGCGTCATTTTCTGTAGCATTTAAGTTTTAGATAATAGAGTAATAAAAGCGATATCTTTTAGCCGCACGAGAAAAGAGATCATGTAGAAATAAGTCCACAGTGCTCTGTGATAATAGATTACATGTCCCAATTTTTGTGGGAACATGGAGGATTTGCACTAGTAATTGATTATGGTCACGAGAGGGAGAAGACCGATACGTTTCGCGCATTTTGCAAGCATAAATTACACGATCCCTTGTTAAATCCTGGAACTGCAGATCTGACTGCGGATGTTGATTTTTTATTATTAAAAGAGATTGCACAGAAAGACGATAGATTAATCACATTTGGTCCAGTGACGCAAAGAAAATTCCTGAAAAGTCTTGGCATCGATTTACGGTTAAAAATGATTTTACAGAATGCTTCTAATAATCAAAAGGAACACATTGAGTCAGGATATCATATGATAACCGATGAAGATAAAATGGGAAATTGTTTTAAGGTACTGTCCCTCTTTCCTTTTGTTTTAAAAAATCATTTAAATAAATGGTCTGTAGCAGGATTCGAAGATAATAAAATAAAATCTTGAACTTTTATTTTCAAAGAAAAAAGAGAATTGTATGTATATTACTGCTAACTATATTTTATTAACTATATAATGACATATGTATATATAATAAGCATATATGTAATTAATACTGTACAGAAAATAAAAATAAGTTTATATGTGAAAATAAAAGCTCTTTATATAAATTTACTTTTAATTATTAAATAAGTCTAACTTTTCCAAACAGAACTATAAATGTTTTTATTATAAAAAATTATATGAGATAGAGTTATTTTTTCCACAAATTTTTATTCGTTACTCTTTTATCTTAAATCTTTACTCTTTAAAGCTGTCTTTCCAATTTCCACTGCTTGGTATTAATAATTCAGCATTTTTATTATATGCAACAATCATATTTTTTACGGTGACTGTAACATATGCTGCGAGTTAATTATACATTGATACTGGGATAGTCTGGCCTCCACGAATGTCAGAAAGACGTGAAGGGGCGCAAACGATCCATACACGTGAGCTTGATAGCACGTGAACGGTTAGTGAAAGGAACGTCACGTGCAAGACGTTAAGAACTAAATAAATAAGTAAACAGTTACCGGTTACTACTTTAAACTCATTAAAAACCAAAATTTTAATCTTTTAATATATTATAATATTTTGCAAGTGATTAATTTCTCTTTTATGTAAGATTTTATTATCTGCAATTAGCACTAAATTCTATAGATAAAAAATATGTAACGAAAATTTTGTTATAATCTTGACTTCAATATTTTCTTGATCAAAGTGTATATAATCACGTTTTTTTTTTAACTATTGGTTGATTAATCGCACAAGTTCGCATCTTGGATCACGCGTTTATCATGCTTTTCCCGTGGAGACCTCGTGTATAAGACATTACATTTTTGCGTAATACACGTGAACAGTGCGCGAAGAACATACGCGAGCCAGCAATCTCGGGAAGTCCTTGACCCTTTTCTTCGCGATTTTACTTTTACTTAACGTACCTCGCGTGCATGCCCTAGTCCCCACTTCCGCAAACTCCTTTCGCTTGTTCCTAACACTCATCTCGGTGAGTTGAAGCAGACCGTTTCACGGAGGACCATGGTTCGCGACAGAACGAAAGAACGTATCTTCAGTTTATTATCGAGAACACTCATTGCGCGAATATTTTTGCGGCGGACTCCAGAGTTCTCTCATCACGACAGAACGTTCGAACCGCGAGTAAGAAAACGCATTCTCTTAGATGGAATTAGTGTATTACCATTGGAAAGCAGATAAGAATATACAGCAACAGTTATAAGTTTAATGTCGGATTCAATGAGATTTCACTGGAAAGAATTAGTTAATGATAGATTATTTCGATTAAGGATATTAAATTCTGGGGATAGTGACTGCAAATAGAAAGTTTAAAATTAAAGAGTAAAAAAGTACAATATATAAGCGTCTCAGAAATCAAATTGCTTAATTCTATACCGTAAAATAAGATGAAAAGATTGAATAAAATACTCATTAATTCCCTGTGAAGTGAAATCCTATATTATTTTAATCGAAATTTTCATTGATTCAGTTTGAAAGAGTGGTATAAAACTAAACATCTCGATTTATTATCGCAAATGTTTGCGGTGACGAGCACAGAGAAGCTCGGGATCAACGATGAGCGTTTCAAATCTGCAGTAATGATCTCTAAGACTAAGAATGTCGAATGCAGAAAAGATTATTGTTGCGGTGATGAAAACGATCCCAAAACATTACATCTTGTGCGAATTAAAGGATTTCCGCGGCTATTGCCCGAAGGTAATTCGAAGACTATATGCTGTCATCGTTAGCAACGAATAAAAGTTAAGTTTGCAGTTTCATAAATTGCACATACATGCGTTAAGGAAGTTCATCGATGTTTTAGGTATCCTCGCTTTGACCAATTATTGTCGATGGCTTCGCGAATTATCTTTATCGTATGCCTTGCTGAGCGATGAGCTGCTCTTAGCATTATGTTCGGTGAAGCAAATCCACTTGGAAACTCTGCGAATAGAAGCATACCCAGAAGCGAAGCCTTTTCCACTTGTTAGCAACAAAGCATGGTCCGCGTTTTCGAATCATTTGCCTGACATAAATCTTGCGCTGTAAGTAAAAACAAACTATATACATCTTGATTAAGAATTATTACTACAATATCCGTCCGATGCGAGTAAAAGTCAAAATAAGCTCTGCAGCTGTATTTTTTATTTTTCATTAGACTATCTTACATGACCGACGACGATAATAAAAAATTACTTTTCACGTCGCACATCCCCGTAACACATTTGTATCTCGGCGACGCAACATCCAAGTCGATGTCACGCATAAGCAAGCAATGTCCACGATTGATAGAATTAGTTATCGCCACATACGAATCCGGTCCGATCGATCGATTCCTGATTTCCATGGCCAAGAGTTGCTCGCACCTTAGTGCCGTCAGTTTGGGCGATTGTGAAATCACGTTTGTACTCATGAATATGCTATATCGCTACTCTAATTCAATATTGAAACATCTTTATTAATTCCAAGATATTGTAAATTTAAATTTTATTTCTTTCATGAAAATACACAATTTGAAAATTAATGAAACTGTTGTCTTCATTTTGTTCATCACTAATGTTTAATTTTAATTATTAACTTGTAGAATTTGTCAAAAAATATCTCAGAATCTCATTAATAATGAATTATTATTAATGGATATTTCAATATTG
This sequence comes from Trachymyrmex cornetzi, assembly GCF_001594075.2. Classification (NCBI taxonomy): domain Eukaryota; kingdom Metazoa; phylum Arthropoda; class Insecta; order Hymenoptera; family Formicidae; genus Trachymyrmex; species Trachymyrmex cornetzi. Next base: position 2,942,923 of record NW_017300169.1, on the reverse strand, counting down.
CAGCAATGATATATATCGAGAAACACACATCACACCTTTTTTCAACAAAATATTAATAAGAAATAATTTTTTTTCCATTTTATAGCTGTTCCGGGTTAGCGAAATTTGTTGCGTTGTGCGCACATCGTCTGCAGGTATTGTACGTTTCGGAAACATCACTGACAGAAGATACGGACTTCGATATCGCTAAAGTGTCGACGAACTTATCCTCGCTCCTTGGTCGGACCTGGGTACCGGAATATGTACCATTGTGGTAATCTCCTGAGAAGTGAAAAAGAGGTTTCAACAAAATTTACAACCGTAACAGGATACATAACGAAATAAAATATTCACGACGTACTTTTCTATTTTTTTCATAAATTACATAACTTACAAAGATTTTTTGCAATGTCGAACAAAAAATTCAACATATTCACTTTTATGTTTATAATGCTTATAATAATTGCAGTAAAAAGCTGTTGAATAGTATTACTAAAAATCTGAAATAGTCTCGATATCCACGTGCAATATTGTTTTATATATTAAATTAGCAGTATATCGCAGAAATTAATTGATCGTTGCTGTTGATACCAAAAAATAGAAACTTTATTAGATTATAATAGTATTTTTTAGATGTAATATATATATAAAATAATGTAACGTTACTAGTACTTGTCTACCATCGTCGCGTATAGTAGACCCGTATAATATTCAATATCCATCATACGTAATATTATGATAATGAGTAACAGTCTGTATATACATTATTTCTACATTATAATATAATAAATGATCGGGCATTTAACATTACAATGTCCAACATTAACAGAAACATCACTTTTCTAATTTATAATTTGTCCAACCGCTCTTTTCATTTTTTGACGCTTTCTGGCAATGCTATTCTAGAGATGCGAGGTGCTCAGTCTTGTATCCCAGCCGACATATATATATATGTATATATGTATATATATATATATACACATCTGTGTAATTCGATCTCTGCTTAATAAGGCCTAGAATAAATAAAAGTAATGAAGGGAATAATATAAATAAATATAACAATATAACAATAATTATGCATATTTAGTATTTAAGATAAAAAGTATACCTGACTATTTTATAATATATATTTGGCCTCTGTTAAGTCAGTTGCATTAAAAATAACAATTTAAAAATAGCCGAGCTAACCCTGAAAGATAACAGAACGAAGAATTTTAAACATCGTCGATTACACACTGCTGTATGTAATATATTTCTCAAATATATCTTTGCAACAAATACCTGTTTTGAGCCAATCAGTCAGGCATGTCTATAGAAATTATAGGCACAACAGGTTTCATTAGGTCGATTTTCTTAATAAGTTTCTCGCTCTTGTCTGTAATCATTGGCTCAGATGGTGGTTGATCTCGTTCGTCTCTTGGTTGATAAGAAATATTACCATATTCTTGAAGCAATGGACATAAACCTAGCAGGAAGTGACAAAAGTCTTTTCTGATACCAAACCACCCTAAACAAAAAGTCCATCGTTCTTACATGCTAATAAATAAAATTAATAATAATAAAATAATCTTATACATGTATTATATCACACAAAAGAAAATAATAATATATCATTATTCTAGAGCAACTGAGCAAGCCTATTCAAAACTCAGCTCATGAGTTAAATGCTTCCACCTTCCTAATGTTTTGTCAAATGAGAGATAGAAAATAAAAAGAGTAAACGCTAGAGTTCTGCCTCGCAATTAGCTGCTCTAACGTCTATCTTTTTTTGTTTTCCATTTGTCTCGCTCAATGAGACGTGGGGAGCGTCTTAGTGCTAAATTTTGGACAGATTTGTTCTAGATTAATGTTAAATAATAATCTACAAGATTATGTCTTACATCTATTTCCGCCTTTTGCACCAAAAGACATAAAAATAAGAGTCATGTGCGATAGAAGAAGTGGCATTGCCACTGTTATATAATTTATTGAAATATCTCCATCTAATTTATTCGCTAGCAGTACCTAAAGCAGAATAATTTTTATCAAATAACACTATGAAAAGAGAATTAAAACAATTATAATTTATTTAATAAGACATGCACACACATGAAATGATATGCTAATTATACCTGAAATACTAAAATGGGAACAACGAGAAATGTATACGCCACCGCTGAGTGCAAAGAGGTCCGCCTCTGCCGGGCATTGATTTGTGGCGTTCTCAATAAAACAGCGGCGAATACTATCGCATATAAAACAGCTACCAACGATAAACAAAGAAGTGCCCATAGTGGTACGAACACAACTTCCCAGCTCCATGTTATAAAGCCGTCTAATCTCAAAGCCAAAAAGATAAATTGCAATACATTCACTGCACAAAAAAGTTCCAATTCAAACGATCGATCATGTTTTACAGCCCAAATGCAAACCTAAATCACAAGGATTAGAAAATGAAAGAACTCATCGATATATAACCACTAGTAGCAGTTTGAAGACATATTTACTTACCGCAATTGATACTATTGAGATAAAAATCAAAGGTATGAATACCAGAATCCATAAGTGCCTTTCGGATTCTAATTTGTCGCATACTAACAACTCGAACATCAACAAGATTAGATGCAACGCCAGAGTAATCAGCATTGCTTTATAATGTACATAGGCATCTCCTTCTAATCTCGCGTGAGGATGCCTCCACCAGACATAGCTTCCAACTATCGCTCCCAGGATCACCATGCCTTTCCAGAACCATATCGGACTGAATATCGACCAATAACTCCATTCAATGAAACCATCCAATCGAAGAGCGAATAGAGATGTGAATATCATCAAACATGTGTGTACCAGAAATTTACTAAAATTTAAAATTGATACTATATAATAGCTGTATAAGTATTTATATTCATACTTATATGAATAATTAATATGTCACAAAGGTGTCCACAATGAGTCACCGAGTGTTGTATTGAATAACACGGAAATTACCTCGGGTTGAAGTCTTGAAAAAGCGTTTGCAAATTCATAATTGTCGGAACGGTTATGTAGGCCAATTAAACGAAGAGAGCCTTCAGGTGTCTTGTCGAGTGGAGATGCATGCTATGTGGAGCGTGCCGACCTCATTTGCCACGGGTACCGTCACGGAAAGACGCAAACGATGCCTCGTGCATCTGTATTCACGAAAAAAATAAATCACTACTCGATATAACCAAAATTTCGAGCATACTGAAGTCAGCTAATAATCATCGGCTGTTCCAAGTTCCCCCACCGCTCTCTCCTTCCTTCCGGCCTCACACACTCACACTCTCACTCATACTCACAATTCGCTATTTATATCTATAGAAAGATTCTTCGACCAAATTCCGATTAACTTATTATTAGTAATTAATCAGATAATATAATAGCGATATTATTCTGTTAATAAAAATGGAATTATTAATTTTTTATTGTTTAACGTATGAAGAAAAAGGTTAGACAAAAAACTGTTATAAAGTTAGACATTTTGCTTTAGGCGATTTTATTGCCAGTTGAATTATAATCGCGCTGATTAAGTTAATTAACTTAATTGTCAATTAAGTGATACTGTTATTAGCAAGAAGTATCTATTAATTTTTTTTGTTAAGAACAATAAATCATGTAATTGAAATCTTGCCCTAGGCGATTGTATCATTTGAATTAATCGCAAACTATAATTTAATCAGAATTTAGTTCAAGTCGTCTTCTCTCATCATGCCTAATTTTTAGAAAGAGATATAAAGAGTAAATTGAACCGAGTTAAAGTTAATCTAAATACATTGGTGGAAACAATTATCAGTGCTCGTCCATTTAACAATTCGATAATGCCCCATTTTTTCACTTCCAGATAAGTTGCGGATAACTTTATCCAGGAGATATCTCCATTGTATTTTGAAAAATACTTCTAGGATAAAGTTATCTAGAGGTGAAGAAATTGGGCATAAAGTCGATCAATACGTCATCGTTAATATTTAATAATAAAAATCAAATGAAAAATCTTGAATAATAAATGCTTAATAAGTATGTTAAACTAATCTTAAAATTTTGTAGCCGCAGGTTAACGTTGTGTGTGAAGACAACGATTCGAAGATTATTGATGTAAGTACAAAGGATTTTTATATATTATTGTTATCGCGGTGAAAAATTCCCAATCACACTGACAATATCGCAGATAATCTATAGAAGATGGAAACTACAATTTATATATCATTACGGAAAACAGTGAGATAATAATAAGTGACAGCATAAGAGAGCATATATAGGATAAGTATGATCTTTTGTCTTGAGATAAATACGGCGTAAATAACTTGTGAAAGAAACAGGGATCTTCACGATTGCTCGCTATATATTGTACACATATCTTTATTTTACACAGAAAAAAAAAACTTTCTCTAAATAGTCTAAAATTATTCTCTCTAAATTCTTTGGAGTGGACTCTCAGTCTCGAAAGAAAGCGTCTCAGTTTTCAATCTTTAAGAGTTAGATTTCACTTTTTAGAGTGAGATTGACTAAATTAAAGTTTTAGAATGTTACAAAAACTGTATTTTAATTCCAGGACGCAGTCTTATTGGCAACAGAAAAAAACAGGCAAAACGCGAGTAACGGGAAGCATCAGCAAAACCTATTACAAAATTCTGTATTTCACAAGCAAAATATTTTCGTCAATTATTTTGTGTTGCACGACGGTGAATTTATTGTTTGTGTTTATATCCGTTAATCGTGTTTGCTCGTGACGACGTTCGACTGGAAGACCGTGTAATCCCACTGTCGCCAAATGCCAAACAAAAGCTGTCGAGCAAATAAATAAACTCAATGAGAGATTATTGCACGCGATAAGGCGATCTCATTGTGAATACGCGTTTTAGGATACGTGTCGTCGCGTGTCCGCAGACCAGTTCGATCGCTATTATTTCGCAATCGCACTCCGTATTATTCTTTCCACGTACGAATAATTTACAATTCAAATTCAAGTTTCAATGTCACCAATAAATTTCCGAGTTTTCCATCAGATTTTTTGTTTGTGTGTGAACATACGACGTATTATGAGGTAAGAGATATCTCGCAAAGAAATCTCATTCTGATCGCAGAAAAACGAATGTAATACCTTTAATAATTAGTGTCACAACGTAGTTTTGAATTTAGAATATTTCTCTACCAAGTAGTCACGATTTAAGATTAGCCAAGTAGAAGTTGTAGTTAATAATAAAATATTAAATTATTTTTTTAAAGAAAATCACCGCGAAATATAATTATAAAAAATAGCATCTCAACATTCTTATATTAATCGAATTTTAATTGTTATTGATAGTTTTTTGCACATATTGCAGGAACTGCAGTGGTTGATTACTCGTATTTATTTGTCATCCCGGTAAAAATCGTGGAAACGAACAAACAGATTGAATCGATAAGACATAGGAATGGGAAGATACAGTAATCTTACTCAGAAATTCTTTTCGACGATATTTTATTGAACATTGCGATACAGTTTATTAAAGATAGACAATATAATGCATGCTTCCTAATTATTATTTGCACAATCATATCTTTCGTTCAGACTATCCCAGACTAGCTTAGTTAGTTTGCGAAGAATTAGCCATGAGATTTTTATCATTCGTAGTGAACGTCCTGCGGATGAAATAAATAATTATTACTTCATTGCGATAGCTCATAATTTAAACAATAATAATTTATATTTGTTTGATTGTAACTTGATAAATATACAGGTAAAACTTACATATTTCATATATGATAGAAAAATGTCATAGACCATCGTCATAGCATTTATATAGAGTACCCGATAATGCAGAGGCACAAAGAAGAAATTAATGCATTGCGTAGGAGGCCAAAAGCAACAGTCGACCTAGCAGTATAATTTCAATAAGTTATTACGTACATTACATTTTAACAAGAAAACTTTCGATAGCAGCATTTTTTAACCTTAATTATTATACAAACTTGCTCTTTACAGTTATTGAAATATCGATTAACGAGTGTAATCCCGTACTTTCCACGTTTCGCCGAACTTTAGCTTTAGCTCTTTGCTGATCTCCTCGATTTTGCGATTCTCCAGAATCCCGAGGCCGACAAAAAATATCGTTAGGCACGTGGGACTCGCGATCGATTGGTCTAGAAAGGTTTTTTTGAGGACCGATTTTGCATTCCTGCCTGGCAAAATCTTGTCTAGAAGCATATAGAACCAATGATGAAACGGACCTTGAAGCAGTCCTACAATCATCATATTCCTGGTTCTCATGTAATCATGTCCGTACGTGCTGGAAATCGTCACCTTTTCATCTTCTGGTGACGCTGCCATAACGCTGCTCGGAAAGTATTTATGAGAACAATGCTTCTTCCAATGTTCGCTGCGCTGCTGGATCACATCTCCCGCTGCCATCATCAAGCCACAGCTCACAGTGTTGGTAACTAACAGATATTTACCTGCACAGCCAAAAATATAAATTTCAGACAATCGAGCGGCTATTATTTCTAAAAATAAAAGACGTATACTTACCAAACAATAGTTGACGTAGAACGCCCATTTGTACAGAATTGTACTATACAAATCTTGTGAAAATTCGTTTGGTATTGGAACAGATTTTATGTACCTATGTAGTAGAAACGTTAATTGATCCTTCCTTTGATCAGCTATTTGAATTATAAATATGTTTCCTTTCTTTAAATTTACTATCATTTAATTGAATGAATTATCTTTTTAATTCTTCGGTGTATGTAAAGACTTAGTATTAATTGATCTACTTTCTCTACCAAATTAATGACATACCTTATCTTTCCTTCGATCAACTATTTGAATTTTAAGTGCGCTCCGTTTTTTAAAATTATTTATTATTTAATCGAGAGAATCTTCTTAATTCTGCGGTGCTTATGGAGACGAAACGTTCGTTGAATATTGTTCCGTGGCATAACTTTCAAATTGGCAAGTTGAAGATCAACGGTCTTCGAGCGCAGTATCGGCAGATGCCTAGATGCACAATGAAGCTACACCAATCATCCGAGTTATCATTGTGCATCAAACGTACTGTTCGGCGAGATCGGAGGCTTACTAAATATACGGGACGCCGCGATAATTAAAAATTCCACGAAGATTGTACAAACGACACGTAGACAACACACCTTATCTTTCTGATCGCGCATGTCTTCAAATTTTCTTGTCAGATATGATATAACACATAAGAATACATACACAGATTTATCAGAAGTTCATGTTTACAAATACTATTTGATGTATTAATAGAGAAAAATAATTGGAGGGGAGAGCTAAGATAATGCAAGAGTGTACTTAATTTTAAGTTATATTACTTATTCAATATAATAAAAAAAGCCTTTTAGAGTCAACATAAGTTCTTAGCATATAGGAATTCAAGTTTATTTAATAAGACAAAATAAACAGTTAAATTTATCCTGTGTAAAATTCTATTCAAGAATGAAACTCTATACAAGAACCAGAAGTCTGGATAATGTAATAAAAAAGTGCATGAAACTCATAAATAGTTATATAGTTATAAGTACTTTATAGAAGTAAATAATTCAATAAATACGATGTTATTAGAATTATTGAATTATAAGGAATTCTCATTGAAGTGCTAATTTTGTGACTGGATTTTTTTTATTGATAGTCAAAATTACAACTTAATTAGACAATAAGACAAAGGGGAGTCAATGCATTACTTAGCTGCAACAGCTTTGTGTTTTGGTAAGCCTTCCCTGAATCCATTCCTGTAAACATGAATAAAATCGTTTATATGTATTGTATACATAAATTATGTACATGTAAATTATAAGAAAAATTAGATAATGTTTACACCTCTTATTTAATAAAAAGATTAAAAGTAAAAAACAAATAAATATTAAAAAATATATAGATTTTTAGTTTGTTTTAATTTTTGTTAGTTATCATATTTCTAACATAGTCATTTGTAGCTTACTTGAATTTACGGCGTACAATCTTAAGATGACGCATGCGGCCAGTACCAGTGGTCTTCCTCCTTTTCGCCTTGATTGACCAGTTATCTATAGTCGTCAAACATTAATTAATATTTCTATATTAACATTAAATATTTGATATTTGAATAAATATAATGGACAATCCTCTATGTAAACATGTTATATTATACAGCGGCAACTTACATGAACGCATTTTCTTAGCAGGATAGCCACATTGTGCACATTGTGACTTCTGGATATGATAGGAGCTACGTCCACATCTCCTGCACAATGTGTGTGTCTTATTACGCCGCTTACCAAAGCTGGATGTACCCTTCGTCTGTGAACATGAAGAAAAAACAGGAATGTAACATATGACTCCATGTTACAAATTTTAGAAAAAAAAAGATGGATCAATAATACGATATAAAGAAGAGTTATTTTAAACCATCTTTATAGATAAATAAATGAAAGATAAATATATTTCAGGGAATAAGTGATGTCAACGTGTTATCACGTAAACATTATTATAACATAACCTGTAAACCGGTATCATGTCACTATCATACGGAACATTTTTCTTTTGCTCGATATTATTTAATTATATCGGTTCTATGAAAATTCAGAACATTTTTTCCGCACCGATCAATTGACCGGCTATTAGGATCGCTGCAAAATAAATCGATTTAAATGACATAAATTCATGCTCACCATTTTAGATGAAAAAGTACCCCGAAAGAAAAGGCGATGTACCGTTCCGAATCCGAACGTTTCTTCGTTCAATCAGCATTCAACCAATAGGGAACGAGATGTTTTCAAACGACCTCTGCAGATGCCGATTGAAACTACCACGAAACTTTTACTCAGATGGTAATTCATTCAATAAAAAAATTAATAAATTTAATTCATTTCGTTTATTCAGTAAATTATATATTAAGTAACCGATAAGATTAAAAATTTATTTTCCAAAATAAAAAACAATTTAATTCTTTTGCAAAAAAATATCAATCTAAATATAAAATTATTGCATAATTTAGATATATGAACACTTCTTTGTAATCTAGATAGTGAATTACAAAAGGCAATTTTCTTGTTTATACATTAAAAATTTTTTACAAATAATATAATCTAATTATATATATTTACAATAATGTATACAAAATAAAAATTAAATTAAATTTCTATGAGTCTATCTGCATCAGTGAGTACTTCGTGAGAGTGTTGGCTACCAGATTTCACAATATGTTGTGCTCCAACTACGCAATTCTTTAATTCAGTGCCTTCCTCAATGGTACAACCATTACACAGTATGCAGTTGTGGATAACACATCTATAAAAAAAACTCGTAAAATATATTAGATAAATCATTTTAATATTTCGACTTACCTTTGCTTAATAGTTACATGTCCCATTATCACACTCTGAGATATTCTTGTCTTCGATTCTACGATGCTGTTAGGCCCAATATGATTATTTTTCAACGACGTTTTCTCTTCGATCAATGAATTATCACCTATGCGACATTCTTGCATCTGTGTACTGCGTACAGTCGCCATGCTCGAGATACATGGCAGCAATGGCAACTGATTAGTATTTTTATCATCATTCCACCATTCTGATATCTGTGTACAGAATATTTCTTAAATTACTTGATCCCTCAATTTATAATATATTAAAAGCATAAACATAATATATTAAAGCGTAAACATATTATTTGTGATTCATAATCTATGAAAGTAGACGACTTTTAATTGACAAGTCTCAAATTCTCATCTCTTAAATGTTTGGAATAATATATATTATTGCTTTGTTACAAAGATTTAAAATAAATAACATTACTCAACCTTAGCATTCGCAAGATGATACATTTGTATGGTATTTGCTCTAAGACCAAACTTTTCATTTGACACGTGGGCATAACATCGTATTACATCCCCATTATATGTATCCTCCAAATCGGTGCTATGATCGTTAAAGGCTGACATCTTTCTTATCAGCTCATCAAACGGTTTTTCCAATGCAAAATGAAAAATATCATCTTTCAAATCCATTTGTACCATAGATGTCTTATCATCTATGGACTGTTTAGGTCTAGACAATTGTTTACTGACTATATATGGCAGAACTTCACCTTTCAGCGTTGTTAAATTTCTGAAAAACATTTGTACATTTGATTAGATTTAGTCTCTTCAATGTTTCTTTCTAGTAAAATCACTCACTTGTTATATATCAAAAAATCTATCACCCATTTGTTAATAATATACAAATGTGCATCCATCAGTTTGGAGTGAATAGTGAAGCTAGCATGTTTTCTGAGCAGCCTCTGCGAAATGTTAATTGTTTCCTCGAAATCAGATGCAGAAGCCAAGAATACCAATCGACCTGTATTATTGTCAATGCCAATCAAATCTGTTTCTGGTTTCTGTTTGTTTTCTAAACCTGGCGTTACGAAGTCGTCTGGCATTTTAGGTATAGGCAACATCAAAGCAGTTACACTTGCATTGTGTTTTCTGTATAAATTCAGAATCTCCAATAAATCCACATTTGTGATCAAATCACAGGATATCACCAAGATATCCGTATATATTTTTTCATGAATGAGTCTGATAGAATCAGCTGTGCCAAGGTCCTCGGCTCCTGGAATTCCTACAAATTCTATTTTGATTTTCAGACCCAATTTATCCAACGACGCCAACACATCGGATTTGGTTGCTTCAGCGATAACAACAATCGCTTCTTTGAAGCCCGAACGCTCAAGAATTTGCAAAGGATACCAGATCATAGGAACGTTTGCGATCGGCAGTAGACATTTCGGCTGGCCTGCTGTGAGCTCTGTCATACGGGAGCCTTTTCCTCCAGCAAGCACAATGGCTTGAAATTCATTGTGGTAATTCATTTTCGTTTTCTGAAATCATTAAAACATGTGAAAGATTATTAAAAAAATTGTAAAGTTTTTATAATTTAAAAAAGATTGAAGATTTCGTTAAACATTAAAGATTTCGATTGCTTTTCTTTTAGGAGACACAGTCGACACAAGCATGCCATTCTAGTATGTTCATTTTGTGTTCTATATAAGTGTGCAATACATTAAAATGAAATTATAAAATTTTATTTTTGTTATTTATTATTATTTATGATTATATTCATTATATTATTAATTATGATCTATAAACATGATTATATTATATTATGATCTGATTCATATTTACAACACTCTTAGAATCATCTCGTTGTTTATCAAAATTAAACAAGGATAAATAAATAAATATAAGCAGAAATTAGACTAATAAAAAGAAATTAATTAAAAAAAAAATTTAATTTTTGATATATATCAAAGCAGAACTTGATGCTTAATAATATTTATATATAAGTTATGGCAAAAACATTTTTCAGTTTCATAAACTATGTACCGATTCAATTTGTCAAACTTGAAATTCTGTCTTCTGAAAGTAAAGCAGTTATGGGATACTTTGTATTTAGTGAAACAAGTCGACACAAACATCAGTCTATCTTTCTTGACACTCAATGAGTAACAAAGATAGAATAACACTTGTATCATCAAATAGAAAGCACCCTTTGTAATATACATTAAACTTATACCAAGCGTATGTAACAAACGTAATACCTATCACTCAATATAATATATTTTGAAGGTTAGTATTAGTAACAACTAATTACATTCAGGTTACTTTATTCCAAATACTTCAAATACATCACTGTGAAAACAAAAACATGACAGGAATATGCAGTTATATGAGTTGTATAACGTGAAAACGCAATTTTTAGAAGAATACAAGTCAAACGATTGCTTCGGATTAATCCAGTACTACAAGTTCACAACCCTACAACCAAACCATGTGCTCGCTCATTGCTTACCTAACCTAAAATTGACAGCGATGATATGAGTGGTAAGTGGTAACGACTTCAGTAGTAAGCGAATCAGCCAACTACATTTGAAAATACGATTAGCTTTTAAGGCCCGTCTACAATACACGGAGTAAGAAGTAAGAGTAAGAAATTGACCAATCACAGTCGAATGTGAGAAGAATAATCGACTGTGATTGGTCAATTTCTTACTCTTACTTCTTACTCCGTGTATTGTAGACGGGCCTTTAAAGTTTCTTAGCTACGGTTGATCAGTATGATCAATGCTAATGCGTCACAAACCCATAATGAAAGTAAAGTAGACTCATGATGCAAGTAGTACTTGCACAAACCTAACCCGAAAAAGATAAAAAATGGTAGATAATACATGTGGCAGTAGTTGAAGAGGGAGGGTGGAAACATTGAAAGGTGATATAATGCTTTCTCGCTCATAGAAAAATAATCTGGAAAAATTAATAATATAGTTAAAAAAAATGTATTAATTATAGGACCAGACATGCAAAGAATTCAAGAGAGTAAAAGGACCTAACCTGTAAAACAATTCAGGGTACAATGAGTGCTGTTGTCGAAGACACGTGCGAGTTGATGGAGGATGTGATCACAGTGGGCACCCACGTGATAGTCAAGAAACAGGACTTCAGCAAGATATACAAAGTGTCTGAAAATGGTATTCTAATGCTAGGGAAAAATCAAAGGGTGGAAATGCAGGAGATTATTGGCAAACTGTTCTGGAGCACTTTCGAGATGGTGCCCTTGCCAGGCAACAAGGGTACTTTTACCTTGAAACTGACAAATGAAATAGAGCCATGGAACGATTTAAAAGGCGAGCTGAGCGGTTGCGATAATCGTTCCATCACGGACGATGGTACATCCCAGCGGCTGTCGAAAGAGGAGATCCTGCAGTTGCAAGAAGCTGGTAAGACTGGCAAGGAAATAATTAGTAGCCTCATTGAGAACAGTAAATCTTTTTCTGCCAAAACGGAATATTCGCAGGAAAAGTACATCAAGAAAAAGAAAAACAAATATTTTAAGTTTCTGACAATACACAAGACATCTATATTGTTGTTGCACGAGGTATATTTCAAACGAAAACACGAGAAAATCGGAGGATTGAGAATGGACGCTCTGGCACAGATGCTGTCCTACAGTGATGTGCAATCTGATGGCTTGCACCTATTATACAGCAATGGATTTCAGGGATTGCCTGCAGCAGCTATGATCAATAGAATAGGTATGAACACTAGCGGTTACCTGATTAACCTGCATCCCGGTAACATGCCTCAAACTACATTCATTGAAGCCATGAATTTTCCACAAGAATTAAGAGACAGGCATCTCGCAGTGAATATTTATAGCTTCTTGAGATTACATTATCAAGGTGAATCAAGCATAATAGATAATATTTCTAAAAAGGTTGTTAATAAAGACACTGAAGAATCGCATGATACTGAAAAATCATCGGAAGAATCTGAGGGAGAAACCATGAATGATGAAGTATCCGACATGGAAGCTTCAGAGCTGGAGACTGAAACAAAAGAAAATGGTACGCTTCTCACAAGCGATACCGGGGAAGATAACAATATTTTGAAACGAAAACTCGAACCTGAAGAGCCCGAAATAGAAGCGGCGGAGCTGAAGAAACCGAAGAAATCTGTAAATAAATTGAAATGGTTGTTGGAAACAAAACGCGCTGTGGATTTAGTGAGTGGTACGAAAGCCCGTGGTTTAACAATCGTAGCAAAAGAGCATCCTTTACAAATTGCAAACGCGTTGCTGCCCTTCTTGGGAATCTCACGACCGTTTGTCATCTTCCATGCGCATCGGGAGCCCTTGCAGGAGACTTACATGGAACTCAAACAGAAACGCAATGTAATAAACATGAAATTGTTTACGAATTTTTTACGTTCGTATCAAGTATTGCCCAACAGGACACACCCCGATATCTTGACGAATGATACCGGTGGTTATATTTTAACAGGTTACTTAGTTGAGTAACACATAAAATATTTTTTACAAATTTTGACATGAAAATTTATCCGTTTAGACTCGTATACTCAATACCAATCAAATGCCAAAAAAAAATAAATAAATAAAACACGACATTAGATACAAATTTATAAACGGATTATAATTTTTTACACAAATATAACTCTACGTCGTACATATTTTTATGTTATTATTTTGGCCTCTAATGCATTATAACTTATTATAATAATCGCTCTTTTATCTTTTATATTTTTTACAATAATTATCTATAATTTTGAAAGACAATTGTATAAGGATCATAATAAGAATTTTTAATATCAGTAAATTTTTAAAAATATTCTTTTATTGCAGTTTTTTTTAAATAAATTGTAACGTTTATTACGAATTTCAAATTTTGCCAAATTTATTTTATCTTTAAACACTCAAAACTTTTCACTCCTTTTTATTCCTTTCATTTATAAAATTCCTTTATAAAGTTCTACCTTGAAATATATTCCATTACATACGATAACCAAATTTTTTTTTCAAATCTTATTGATCGGGTTACGATGATACATTTATACTACTTGATAGTTCCGTTAATCGCAGGCTTCCATTAGAGGTTGCTGTAATCGCTGCTAGACGGGAGAAGGTTCGCCAGAATTTCGCTCATAGCTACTTCACTGTTTGCTCTACAGTGCTCTGCAAGTCTTTGACTTTTCGTAGTGATCAATTTAAAAATTGCAAACGGCCGTCAAGCAATAAAACAAACAGTTTACGCATATCCTTTCGAATTTTTTTTTAGGTTAGGACAAGGTCGTTCTGGAAAGTACCTATCGGACGCGCGCGGTCTAACGTAACATATTGCAATTCGCCGAAATGGAAATTCTCCGATCTTAATTCTTTTTCCCTCTCTCCTTTTTGCGAGGAGATTCGTTCTCGGCAGATAAAGAGATCCGTGTGCTTATCGCCACCCCTGTCCCCGCGTTCCGTGCAGTTTCGCATTACTGTGCAATTGCGGCAATGGCCACCTGGAACGGTTCGCATCAGGAAGACCCGAATTGCTTGGTGTACGACGACCGGAACGCAGCAGACGTTCCCGCTACCGCGGGGGACTGGTCGTACTTTGTTGAGAATAACGCATACTTAGGCGATATACCTCACGTATCCACCGGAGGCTACTATCGTAGAGCCAGGGGTGGTCGGCAGGTCTACGAACAGAGCGGACCAACAACGACTTTTTATCAGGACGGCAGCCAGTATCCGTCGAATATGGTGCCTTTGAAGAACAATGCCTATCAGGAACATGTACTGCCAGACACCTTGTCCGCAGATAACGCGGGAGCATTGAACAGCGGCGTCCCGACGTCACACAACGTGCCGCCCTTCTCCCGTGGCGGTTACAGACCAAGATCCAGGGGTAACCGTACGACCGGCAAGTATGTGCCACCGTCGGCGGGCGACGTAGTCCAGTCCACTGTAGTGGAGAACTCCAATTTGCATCCTATAGCCAATGAATTTGTGCCGAACAACCAGGGCAGATTTCGAAAGGATAACAGATTCAAGAAGTATGATAATGGCAACCCGAGTGGTTTCAATACTTTCGCGCAAGAGTTCAGACCAAAGTCAGTCTCGTCGGACAACAAAGGTGAGAGACGTTACGACAACAGAAGAGATGCCAATTATAGACAGAAGAAGCCACAGGATATGCAGGCTTCATCGAGATTTGGCTACAGGGATACTCCTAGGACTTACAACGCGAGAAACTATAATAAATTTCAGAACAGCAAATATTACAATAGGAAGTATCAGTCAAATGTACCTCCGACTGAACAGAATGCTGCTAGAGAAGTTCGTACAACTATAACTGAAGCTGTTAATTCAGCCATGTCTAGTAGTCATGAAAATAAGATCTGTGGTGAGGATGTTCAAGAGGAAGACTCGTCTTTGAGTACAAAAATTGATAGAGGTAGAGAAGAGATGTACGAGGATAACAATTCAGAAAATATGTTTTTGAGAAGTCAAGAAACATCACGAAACGCTAGAGTTAAGCGATTTACTAGTGCATCCAATTATCATAGATACAATTCGAACGATATGCAATCTGAATCTGGTACCAGTCGTAAAACAACAACAGCAAAGTATACACAAAGAAGAAACAATGAGATGATAAATTATAAGGAGAAGAAAGTGGCAAATTGGAGAGATAAGACAGAAAATAATGAGATAGTTCATGCATCTCAGGGAAAAAATTACAAGAAAAAATATGATATTGGTATATTTATACAGTTTATCAAAGAGATCACATTATTATTATATAAAAAAGAACTCTATAATGAAATAATTATTACTTTGTATATTCTTATTTTAGATGACGACTCAAGTCAGAGGGAAAGATTAACTGAGCAGTTGAACAAGGGAACATTGGAATGTCTGGTTTGTTATGAGCATATTAAGCAAAGTGATTATGTTTGGTCTTGCAGCAATTGTTATCACGTATTGCATTTAAAATGCATCAAAAAATGGGCCAAATCCTCTCAGAGTGGTAAGTAAACAGTAGAAACTTGCCATTGCACCGAATTGTCGAATTGTTGAATTCTGATTTGTCTATTTTCTTTTAGAAAATAACAGTTGGAAGTGTCCGGCTTGTCGAGATGTTAGTTTCCTCGTCCCTGAGGATTACTTCTGCTTCTGTGGAAAGATGAAGATGCCAGAGTGGAATCGCAGGGACGTAGCACATTCGTGTGGCGAGATTTGCGGTCATTATCTATCCAAGAATAATTGTATGCACAAATGCATCCTACTCTGCCATCCCGGCTCTTGTCCACAGTGCGTGGCAATGGTAACTAAATATTGCGGATGCGGGAGAACGTCGAAAATGCTTCTATGTAGCGTTCAACAACGATTAATATGCGATTCAGTATGCGAAAAAGATCTATCGTGCGGCAAGCACACCTGTCAGAAAAAGTGTCATCAGGGAGAGTGCGAGCCTTGCGACAAAATTATACAACAAAGTAATATTCCAATTTCCTTATCGATAGCTAACGTATAATTTTTAATTTAAGATAAATATATTTATATATACATTTATTTTACATTAATATATAAACAAATATTTTTTTTAATTGTAATAATTGCAGTAGATAGCAGCCAGTATAATTATAATGGTTTTATTTTATTTTGTTTAGCATGTTTTTGTAGTAAGAAAACTCAGGAGGTACCCTGCCGAGCTAATGTCGCAGATAAATTTTCCTGTGATAATATTTGTAATAAAACATTGGACTGCAAGAAACATTATTGTCAGAAAATCTGTCATCCGGGATCCTGCGAGCCCTGTTCTTTGACGCCTGAAAGAGTTACAATGTGTTGCTGTGGTCAAACACCATTAACAGAAAAGAGAGAGAGTTGTATGGATCCTGTGCCGACCTGCGATAAAATCTGCTCAAAGCGCTTGAAATGCGGCCAGCCTAGTAAGACTTTGTGTCTTTAATTGAGCTTTGCGTCTTATCATCGTACAGACGCACTAAATCAAATTTTTGTTCATTCACGCAGGTAATCCGCACATCTGCAAGGCACCATGTCACTTGGGGGAATGCCCGGAATGTGACTTAAATACTGATGTCAAATGCCGTTGCGGTAACATGGACCGGGAGATCGCTTGTAAGGATTTGACAAGCAAAGCTGATGACGCGCGCTGCGAGAAACGCTGTAAGAAGAAGAGAACCTGCGGTAAACATAATTGTAATCAGCTGTGCTGCATCGACATCGAACACATCTGTCCATTACCTTGTTCAAAGACTTTAAGCTGTGGTCGGCACAAGTGCCAAGAAAGATGTCATATAGGTAAGTATATAATTGTATCTATGATCGAAATTGGACAATATAAAATGAAATTTTTTTCTCTCCTATAGGAAGATGTTCGCCTTGCTTGGAGAGCAGTTTTGAAGAATTGTATTGTGAATGCGGCGCCGAAATGATTTATCCGCCGGTACCATGTGGTACGAGAAGACCCACTTGTAATCGACCGTGTTCGCGCGAACACCTCTGTGACCATGAGGTGTTGCATAACTGCCATAGCGAGTCCACATGTCCACCTTGCAGCGTCTTGACTCAGAGATGGTGCCACGGCAGACATGAACTCAGGAAGGCAGTGCCGTGCCATGTGAAAGAGATCTCGTGTGGTCGGCCGTGTAATAAGCCATTGACATGTGGACGGCATAAATGTATCACGATGTGCCACGCCGGATCCTGCGAGAAACCTGGACAACAGTGCATTCAACCTTGCACTACAACGAGAGAACTCTGCGGACATATCTGTGCTGCTCCGTGCCATGAAGGCAAATGTCCAGATATGCCTTGCAAAGAGATGGTCAAGGTAAAAATAATTTTTGTCATAAGCGATCATCTGTCTGCGATTGTTATCACCATGAAGTTTCAAAAAGTTTTGTACTCTAAGATTATATTTACGATTATATTACAGGTTACGTGCCAGTGTGGGCATAGGACTATGAGTCGTGTCTGTGCAGATAATGCACGAGAATATCAGAGGATAGCAAGCAACATATTGGCTAGTAAGATGGCCGATATGCAACTCGGTCACTCTGTCGATTTGGAAGAAGTGTTTGGGCAAGGTGCGAAAAAGCAGAATCAGTTAAAGACCTTGGAATGTAACGACGAGTGTAAGACAATAGAAAGAAACAGAAGACTCGCATTAGGACTGCAGATCGCCAATCCAGACTTAAGTGGCAAACTAATGCCCAGATATAGCGATTACATGAAACAGTGGGCTAAAAAAGACCCGCACTTCTGCCAAATGGTTCATGACAAGTTGACGGAATTAGTGCAGTTAGCGAAGACATCCAAACAGAAATCCCGGAGTTATTCATTTGAAGTTATGAACAGAGAAAAGCGTCATTTTGTGCACGAGTCGTGCCAGCATTTTGGCTGCGAGAGTCAAGCGTATGATGAAGAGCCAAAGAGAAATGTTGTTGCCACTGCCGTAAAAGATAAGGTAAAAACTCATTTGATTAGAGCATATATCATCTTAGTAACGAATGTATCGCATTGCAGTGTTGGCTACCAAGCTACAGTTTATTAGAAATGATACAAAGAGAGAAGGGACAGAGAAAGGTTCCAGGTCCGGTACTTAATACTTCGAAGGGAAATAACTCTACAAAGTAAGATATCTACATGGAAAGAACGATTTTGCTTAAATACCTAAAAATTTAGCTAGATACAGATTTGAAAATAATTTTGTTAGACTATCAAAATAATTATGTAGTACGCTCAAGTTAATTGTTAAAACTTTTTGTAACATTGCATTATCAATAAAACATAGGAATTGCTTATTATGTTTCAGTCCTATATAATAATTTTGACAATCTAATAAAATTATTTTCAGATCTGTATCTAGCAAAATTTTTGATTCTTTAGCAAAATTGCTTTTTCTGCGTAATTGTTGTTGAATTAATATATAAATTAACGAATTAATAAATAAATTAATAATATGTAATTAAATGCATTGCAGGACTGTTCTTTCGTTACCTGTAAAACAGAATCAGCAATTGCTGCCATCGTCGACTCCTAAAACTGCTGACAAAGAAATAGATTATTTTGACTATCGAGACTAAATCATCAATAGAATATAAAAGACAAGACAGGTTGTATATGTATATAATATCATAAATAGGGCTTAAAAAAATGGGTACAATTGTAATTATACTCTTAAAATGTGATGTGTGAAATTTTCATGTGCTTGAATAGTTCGAACAGTATGAATTTTAGAATCAAACTTTAAATTGTTCGGATCGTTTGAGCTTGAAGATATTTGAATTGTTCTTGAATTAAACTTGGTTTCAAGGAAAAAACTTATTTTCTATTCGGAATAAATATTTTCGCTCAATTTTTTTAAATGTAAGAATGATATATATATGTATACATTTACTAAAATTAACACTTTGTGACATAATATATATGCATGTAAAACATAAGTTGATTCGTAAAGACTCCTTACTAATCACGAAGAAATTGAGTAAAATAGGGCAATAGGAGTCAGACGCGGTAATTGTTGCGCAAAACAAACAATGTGAATATAACTCAAAACTCTTTATTAGATGTCCCGTTTACATGTTTCGGCTCATTTTTTAGCTATCTTTAGCTATTCAAAAATGAGCCGAAACATGTAAACGGGACATCTAATAAAGAGTTTTGAGTTATATTCACATTGTTTGTTTTGCGCAACAATTACCGCGTCTGACTCCTATTGCCCTATTTTACCCAATACATACATATATATATGTATATATATGCGTGTGTGTATATATATATATATTCAAACAGTAAAGTATTCGAAATAGAGTTCCATTATAACTGTTCGAGTAGTTCGATCGCACAATTTATTCGAATTTTTTTTGTCTTGTTTTAGTTAATGTCATGATTTTGCAAGTAGAAATGCAAGACGTGTATTAGAGTATCAACTATGCTATCGTTTTCGAGTTTTGTTTTCAACTACAATATATCTATAAATTTTAATTAAGACAAACTCATAAATACTTATCAATCAAGAATCTAATACAGCAATAACAATTTTTATTGTTTTTATAAAAGATTTTGATAGATTAATTATTAGCTTGAAAGTATCATTTTATTGTAATTTAGAATTATTTGCAATATATTTTGTTGAAATAGGTATAAAGTTGGCATGCCTAAAAAAATGTAATAAAAAAGAATCCATTAATATACGTCTCTTGCTAAAAGATACTGTTTTTTCCTTATCATTCAAAGACTGTACATCAAAAAATCGATTTTTAATGTTTCAAAACGATTTCATTACTGCTTTCGCGATTGGTAAAGTATAATCGAATCATGACGCCGCGCTTGTCTTAACATCGAGACACTATCGTGTCTCTAGATAAGAACCTTGCATACTCGAACACAGGAAAAGTGTGTCATAACTCAATTTTTCTTCATCTTTATTTCTACACAATTCTTTTTTCAATCAATCTTTTACATAGTTACTGATTATATTGATATCTCTTAAACATAACAATATGGTAATTCTGAGACTAATATGATAAAGCAATATAAATAATAGTGTATACTACATTACTACAAGATAATTTCTTATCACGGATAGAATATATAGGTATACAAAGCACCTAAAAATCAATCAACAGAATAAAAAACTCTTATTCTAAATAAAATTATTTTTTGCTTGGTCAAAGCTATATATTGCTAAGAATAAAGTCAGTGCTGGATGAGGTGCTATATGAGGTATAGACTGTAGCTTTTATACTTTTGGGCGAAAGGTTTTGAATGTTTCCAAGATTTTCAAACATTTTTTTTATAATTCATTAATAACAGTTATGGCAATCAATCTTGATTGAATATGTATAATATTTATCATAATTCACAACTTCATTATACATACATATATTTAATGACCAAACAGTCATGTTGAGAAATCATTTTTAATTCAGATATAGAACAATAGAGAGCTTTTCTATTGAGCAATAGAGAGCTTCTATTGAGCAATAGAGAGCTTCTATTGAAAACTTTAGTAATACATCTTATACCTGTTTTATAACTATTGAATCTGCGATCTTGCATCAGTAAAAATATCAATTATATATATGCATATATCATAATTTCAAAATCCTTATCGATTTGATTAAAACGATTGTTTATTATTGTACATCCAATTGTATATAAATATTTATCTATATCTATATATAGTTTTGTAGAAGAGTTTTTGTTAGGATAATAAGACTTTGTATCTCTTGTAAACATTTAAAATAGTTAACACGAGTATTTGGCACATGAAACATCAATGTTATATTTCAGAATACTACTTTTGTCAAACTATAAATTTCAAACAGATATTTACTCGCTGAGACCTTTTATGCTCCTGTAAGTATTACTACTAAATTTCTCACTTGTTCTATATTTGCTTTCATTTGTACAAGATATGAGTTTAGCTGTAAATCTGTAAAAATTAAAAATATATCACATTATAAATTAAAATTATTGACAGGTGCATCAACATAATAAAATACTACCTATCTTAATTATATAAGACATTGAAAGTACGATAAATCGTATATGATTGCAATAAAGCTATGATATAGCTGTTTTTTTTTTATCATAAACTCACTTTTACAGTCTTTTATCTCACGGAATATAGTGTTATTTAAGCTTACATAAGCGTAAAATGGCCTCCTATTCTAAACACATAAATATGATATCACATGTAGGATCACAACACTGTTACAAATTCAACTTGCAGATAAGTCATTGTTGTAATTTTGTTGAACATTTAGTAGTAGGGCACTTTGAGAGTTTGGATTCATACTTTTACTTCTAAGCATTGGTGCGGTTGACACACAGTAAAAACGCGTTATTTCACGTATTATCAATAAAAGTCACCTACTAATTTAACATCTTTGTTTATATACAGTCTATTTTTCTTTTCTCTTTCCTTTTTTTTTACTTCGAAAATATTTCAAATTTTATATGTAAGTTAAAAAATGATATATATATAGATATATTTGTTCAACAGCAAAAAAATATATATATATGTATATGTATCTTTCAGAGAACATAGTAAAAGTCATTAAATTAATTCATCAGGAAACTAATCTAATTTAAAAAATAGATATCTGTTTTTGTGTGTGAATATGTGCATCGAATGAACACTTCGCATAAAAAGTGGTTTTTTTAGAAATGCTACGTAACTATTGCATTTGTATTAGATGTTTGCCTAAACATTTATTCCATGTTTAGAATGTTATACTCATCTATTGCTATATTTTCGTATACAGCAAATTTTTCGAGAGACTCCGTCTTTCTTTTTTTATCATGTATTGATTACAAAAATGCCTTTGCATTGTATGTATCTCTTCGACAGAAACCGTCACAATTCATATTAAAACTACGTACGAAAATAAGTCTTCAATTTTTTATAATAATTCTTTTTTAAATTAAAAATGAGCTTTTAGTGAGCACACTTTAAGGAAAACGGCGAACATAAATTGTTGCGAATATATTAGGGGTAATATTATATATGTCTGTAAAATCTATCTTTAAAACAATCATAGAGTCATTACAAAAAATAATTTATCTTGAAAGAGTAATATTAAGATCTGTGATAAAAAAAATTAATAAAAATTTTTATTTGGCATCTTGATTTTTGAATTACGATTACGCTTAGGTGAACTATTGCTTTATATATAAGGGTTATTACCTCGATTTATGCGCGGGGAATAACTAGGATAATTGCTCAGATATTGATGTCGTGGACTTACTGATGGCTGCTTAGTTATATTCGCCATGGCGCAGCCCATCAGGAATTCGAATATCCTGGGTATCGTTTGGTACAACAGCCACAGCCATGGCATGGGAAACTGCGTTGGTGCTGGTTCTGTACCATATGGTACGGTTTCAGCAAAGAGTCCTAAAAACGAATCAATAGCGTTATTTTATATAAGAATATATTTCATAGTATATAAACATAAAATTATAATTTCTACTTGTTATTTATTATTGTACTATTATAAATACCGTATGGCCCAAAAATACGAAAGGCATCCGTGACGCATAGAAGGATCCCTAAAATCGCAGTAGCGCGTGTAACGTTTAATACTTTTTGCATCTGAGATTTCCTGGCAACTGCGGTATCTGCTTCCGGTATATGTAGCGGCGTATCAGATTTCGCTCGATTCACATACGCGATGTGATTTAGTATCGAATGAAGGGTAAAGTCCGTACTCTGGAAATAGCGAGATCATACAGTTCTCAAATGACGCAAAAGTTCTAGGCATTTAAAAGGACGTTCGAAAATCCAAGACTTAGTCTAGATGCATCTGCATTCTATGAGTCTAATAGTATAATAAGCATTACGTACCATAACTCTTGCTTCACTAGACGTATTTTCGGGAAGTAAGTTGGTTTCTGGCGTGATGTCTTCCGCATCTTCAATATTTTTATCGTTCCACGACAAATTTTTTTTGCGTACTTTTGGTTCTTCTTCTTTGCTCTTGGACTTTTCGGTCATCAGCGCTGCCTTCTCGCTGCAATCAGGATGATCTGAATCTGATTCAGATTTCTCCTGCACCTCCGTCCTAATAGGTACTATACTCTGAAAGTGTGTGGGACTTCTATCTAGAGTTCTGATACTGATATCACTGCTCCGACGATTTATAATTAACGGTTTAATGTGAATAAACTCGGAGTTGCGTCGATAGGAACTCTCAGAATTTCTACGCGAGTCAGGTCTGGGTGGTATACCAATATCGGAATTGCGTCTTGAACCTGAAATATTGTTAAACAATATAAAAACATACTAATATCGAATACAAATAAAATATCATGGTATGCACATGTACCATGTACAAGATATGAGTTTAGCTGTAAATCTGTAAAAATTAAAAATATATCACATTATAAATTAAAATTATTGACAGGTGCATCAACATAATAAAATACTACCTATCTTAATTATATAAATAACAAATAAAAACAGGATAAAATAAAAAAACAATATTAAAAGAAGAAAATGTAAACTAGAATATTTTTAAAGATTTACTCTTATATGAGCTATATATTTTTTTCTTACCTGTGGGGCTAACATCCAGGACTTTGGGCAATCTAGAATGTTCGTCAGGTGGCAACATTCTTCTGGGCGTTCTATTACCAAAATCGCTATTCCTCCGCAGCTTAATTGCGAATTGTGAGCCACGATTCTTTTCGTGAGTAAAATCGGAGCATCGTCTTAGTTCCCTGGTACTACCCGTCGGCGAGATATTCTCAGAGTATCGTCGTGGACTTTCTGGCGAGCGATTTCTTTCAAACTCCTCTCGCATTCTTGGCAACGACCTCGGGCTACCCTCCGTCGTACGTTTGCATTCCGTTGCATTCTCCTCATTTACAAATCTAACGCTACATTCCGAATTCCTGCGCGAGGATTTTGTGGACGTGTCGCTGCCTCGTCGACTGGCCATGGAGCTTCTACGACTCGGGCTGGACACAGTTATAATCGGCAGATTAGCAGTTGACGGAGTAGGAGTGGGTGGTCTAACGTAGACTTCCGGTACTGATGATTTTTGTTCCTGTGACGGTGATTGTACGGTGCATATAGATATTGTAACATTCTGTAATTCCTTTTGCGCTGGTCCTTCTATCTTGCATACCTTGGTGGTAATTGTGGCTCGCGCTTCTGAAAACAGATCTCAATAAAAAATTGTATATTTCTGGGTAGGTGATTAATGATAAAATATTTGTTGCCTCCTATTACCGCCTTCTGGAGGTGCTCCCTCCGCATTTTTATTCGCATTTACAGGCTCACTTTCCTCTGGACCTTTCATTTTAGCTGGGCCAAGTAAAGTAGGTACCAGCGCGGCAGCAACCGAAGTCGCCAGATTGCTATACGGTGCCAACATCGCGAGTTGCATGATACCTGAATTATAAGTAAATTTTTGTGATACAATTCCGAAACAAACGCTGTATAAAATATGCATGAATAAAAAGTAAGGTAATCTTAAGTCCATGTGTGCATAAAAATATAATTATATAATGAAAGATAACGGTAATCATTTTAGAATAAAAATTATAAAAATTGACGTACAAATAAAAAATCGATAACCAACCTTTCTGATGGGCATTGGAATTGTCCCGTGTCAACATACTACTTGGCATAGTCCGGAGCAAATGATCAATTTTGTAAGCCGCGTGTAGGAAAGCAAGATACAAAAGAACGCTCCAGACGAGAAACGCCGCTTGAACCATGTATTTCACCATGTAGCAATTATGGGAGGACAGAACAATGTCGCTGGCGATAACGAAGAAGAAATGTGCTGTTATAATGAGACTGAGGCAGGATTCCTTCTGTATCTTCTCTGGACCAAATTTTAGCTGAAAGTGGCCCATATGAAGGATGGCAACGTTTAATAATATACATAATTTATTCAATTTAAGCGATTAATACCTTTGTCAGTTGCAGGAAAGCCAATTGTATCAGACAAAAGGCAGATGTAATACATGGATATCCAATGTCCCATATAATTGAGCCAATGACTTTAGGTAGAATTTCTTTAAGATTGTACGCATCTATGAACAAGGAAGCAGCTCTCGATGCCCCGAGTAAACATAAGAATATATTAATCGTGGACATAAATGGCCTGGTTGATATGAGAGATCTGAAAGACAAGTAGTTAAATAAAGACATAAAGTTTTCACTGATATCATCAATGCAGGCATAGCAATGTACCTTAAATTTAGAATAGAGAAGAGTGTGTAAAATCCTAGTACGAAGAAGAGGCATGCAAAGCTATATGCATGTAATAGAAACGCCCATCTTATGTCTTGTTGTATCGCACTCCATGAAGGTGCAGTGACCAGCGACTTGTCTAAGAGGAACGCAGAATTTGATGAATTTGATACACAGTTCTGACCTGTGACTTGGGTTGTTGCGTTTATACCTAATTAATGACAAAAACATAAAATTAAAAACAGAATGACCCGTATATTTACATGTGTGTGTGTGCGCGCGCGCGCGCGCGCACACACACACACACACACACACACACACACACATACATATACACACATCATGATAAAAAACGTCACTCCATAAAGTTTACATAATACAAAATAATAATATAATTTACATGGTATATTACATTATTCTACATAAATTATAATTTATTGTTTGAATTGATACAGCTTTCAATAAGCTTTAGTTCAACAAAGGAAACATGCTGTTAATTTAGCGTATTATTATTTTAGTATATTATAAAACTTTGATCGCGTTTTATATACAAAAATGGCACTTGCCGCCATCCTATGTGTATTAAAAATTAAAGGTATAAAAACTAACCATGAGTCCAATTAGCCAGCTTATCCATAATCCCTTGGTATATCCACAGCACATCACTGAATCTTATAATTGATAATCAGTCTTATGACAGACAATTAATGTGGCGTTTAATGTAGCACGTTCTGCGAACTTGTGAAATGTGGTAGCAGCAACAGGCTTTACCTATAGAATGACTTGATTCACGCACCCCTTCTCACTGAATACATCCACTGTCTCCCTTCAGTTAGGATTATTGATCTTGGCTGAAGAGGATTGGAGGGGGCACACATGCCCACATAAAGCACCTGGATTGCTGGTCAGTTGTTTATCTTTAGAGTTTAAATGGAGCAGTGTTAAATTTATCGGTCTATGTTATGTTATGATTCACAGGCTTGTTATTTTTATATAAGGAAACTTCTGTCTTAGTTTCTATCGACATTCTCTAAGAAACGTAAATTCCAAGCGCTGCATAGTGGAATATTGGAACGTAGTGGTTAAAAATAGTTCGATAGCATATTAAATATTGAACTCTCGTGAATAGTT
Source organism: Trachymyrmex cornetzi (assembly GCF_001594075.2). Lineage (NCBI taxonomy): Eukaryota > Metazoa > Arthropoda > Insecta > Hymenoptera > Formicidae > Trachymyrmex > Trachymyrmex cornetzi. The sequence continues at coordinate 2,915,766 of NW_017300169.1, read as the reverse complement.
CAAATAAATCGTGCTCTGCAAAGTCATAACTTTAAAAGAATCGATTTCTAATATTAACTTTTTTTATTAAAAATATTTTTTTGTAAATAATGTGATTTTTATATATTAATTTTATATTTGAAAGAAATTATATATGTATAAATATTATTTATTGTTATTATTAAATACATTAATTTATTCACAGATAAATACTTATTATTTCCAAGTATTCTAAACTAAATTTTATTTTTTTTCCTATTAATTATCATAAATAATAAAATCCTGTAAATAATTTGGAAATTAATAGAGAATTCAAGAATCATCCATCATAATATAAAATAATTTAAATATATAACAAAAAAATTAATGTTTGTTATTTTTTGTCAAAACTCTACTTATTATAAAACAACAGTATGTGTCAATAAGTTTACATATAATACTTTAAATATTAACAAAATATTAATTCAAAGAATTATATTATTTATCAATATATTACTTTATCATTTTAATTAACATTCTTGTATCATATATCATTATTCTTTTAAGAGAATATTTATTAAATTTGTATTGCATAACGTATTCAGGAACAGCATAATATTAAATAGCAGGATAAAAATATTTAGTAATGTTTACAGAAAGATAAAATTTCTTAAATAATTTAATCTAAATAAATCTGACAAAATATAGTATATATGTACAAGTGTATTATATAATATATATCGTTTCTCACAGATGATGACTCTGGAAGTAGTATCGAAGTAGTATACAGGAAAGTTCTTCTATTTTTCTTAATGTAATTGACAAGCTCTGACAGCAATCAATTGCAGAAGAATGAATACAGGACTCAAAACTTCAGAATACTCCAACGTGCTTTGTCCAGAGAGCTTTTTACATAGAAGATACTTAAACACAAAGATTAATAATAATGATATTTGACTCCATAGTGCTCGCAAAATGCCTGCTCTAATCATTCCTTCCATGTACATTCTTATAAAAATAATAGCACAAAAATACGTGTTTAAACCATCTGCTACAAAGAGCGGCGAAAATACTTCCCACCATCCTGACGGTCCCAAAAATAAATTTTCATCTAATTTTAAAGCTAGCAAAATAGTGAAGAACATTAAAGCAATTAAATTGATCCATATCTCAAAGATTGTTAAACCTAACCAGTGAACCAGTTCGTTTAAAGAGAAGATCATTGTAAAAAAATTATATAATTCTCTATCAACTATATTGAAATAATAATGTAGCTAATAATTCCATTCACTCTATCATACATATTCTATTATTCACTCTATCTACACACTCTTTACTTAAACATATCGTTTTACAAAGTCTCAATATCAATTTGTTCCTATTTAGATCTCAGCACAGCCACTGGCACTCTCCTAATAACACGTATGTGTATAGAAGAGTTTTGTCTGTTGTTTATCTCATCGTCCACATCGTCGTTTAATGCTTCTAGATCATCTATAATTAACAAGGCATTCTTAGACTTTCGTTTTAGTTTAATTATGTATATAGAAAAGTATACGTACCTACTAAAGTGACGGTAGAGGTTTTAACATCAAGATCTAAAGTGTCATGATGAATTTCCTTCAATCGCAGAGCCAGGCTGGCTGCTTTGCACACAGCAGCACCAAGCCCATGGATGACCAGCTCAGAAGCACCTTTGTCGAGCAATTTCTCGCATTTGTATAATTGTCCCTTTAAAATATTTACAAATATTTGAGAAAGTGCAACGACAAAGTTTCAAAACAAATGCGTATTCATTTTAAATCTACAACGAAGAAGTTACAACGATTGGAAGGTTATGACTTTTATACACGAGGTACCTTAAAAGGTGTCTTGTTGTTCACATAGATATCTCTGTCACTTGTAGCGAACTTGAAGGCCTGCCGCTTTCGTAGAGCGTGCTCGTTCAACAACTTTTTGCGGCATGCACTCTTTTGTTCGGAGATGGTTTTATTTAAACCCAAATTGCTATCAATTTCGGCCATTGTGGAGTTTTTCGCAAACTGTGTCACGTGGAACTTGCACTGACAACGGTGGGCACCGTTGATTGGTCGCGACTGCCTGAACTACCAATCAAACATAAGCGATGCAGAAGCATGAGCGTAAATGTGCTGGGGTGACAACAACGCGACATAACCTGCAAAAAAGACCGGGGTCATCGATTAATGGGCGGTTTAAAGTATTTTTTTTAGACGGTTCTAGTTAAACTCGCCAACATTCAGTCACCTTCAGGGAACACGGCGGGCCAGAGCGCAATGAAGGAACCTGAGGCAGATCCGAAGAACATTATAAAGAGCAGGGAGTTGCTCTACAGATTGATGATCAGGTTGTTTATAATCGTCTCTTTTGCACGCTCTCCTTTGAATTTCGCTCCTTCACCATTAATAGTCTCTATATAAAGCGCGATTCTTGTGTAAACGCCCAATGGCAAGTGTAATTTACAATTGTAGCTTCATCAGCAAGATAACAAAAGTAGGACGTGTGTAATGGATTATCAAGTAAATTATGTTGAATATTTCAGTCAGCTCTTCTACGATGGTCATCAAACTCTAGCTGTTCAGCTATCCAATATGATACAGACGGATCCACCATGTCCACCCTCCGATCGACTGCTTCATTTGATGTTGATCGGTTCTGCTCATGAACCAGATCGTTCCAAGAAGGACAATAGCGCTAGCTTATCCTTATTTACATCAAGTTTTGACAACACGTTAGGTCCTGGATTAGACCTTGAATTTGAGACAGAAGCTCAGACTCAAGCTCCAGAACCAGCACAATATGAAACAGCGTACGTTACATCCCACAAAGGAAACTGCAGGGCTGGAGCTTTCTCAGCAGATGGTCAGCTGATAGCTACTGGTTCTGTAGATGCCTCAATCAAGATTTTAGATGTAGACAGAATGCTAGCCAAGTCTGCACCAGAAGAGATTGCACCTGGAGATCAAACTGGAGGTCATCCAGTTATAAGAACTTTATACGATCACTTGGAAGAAGTAACATGTTTGGAGTTTCATCCTAGGGAGCCTATACTTGTGTCTGGCAGTCGTGACTTCTCTGTGAAATTGTTTGATTTTAGTAAAGCCAGCGTTAAGAAGGCTTTCAGGACCATCACAGATGCGGATCAAATTCGATGTCTATCTTTCCATCCAACCGGAGATTTTCTTATAGTCGGGACCAATCATCCGATAGTTAGATTGTACGATGTAAATACTGCACAATGTTTTGTGTGTAGCATACCAAATCATCAGCATACAGCTGGAATAACTAGCATCAAGTATTCTCCGGATGCAAAGACTTATGTATCGGCAGGAAAAGACGGAAGCATCAAACTGTGGGATGGAGTGTCAAATCGATGTATAAATACTTTCGCAAAAGCGCACGATGGTTATGAAGTATGCTCAGTGACGTTCACAAGAAATGGCAAGGTAGTAATTCTGGAGTAATGTTGCACAAGATTTATACGTAAATTGCCGATGTAAGCTTAGTGTTTTATTTCCCCATTTAATTTTGATTAATCATATAATTTTGGATTCCAGTATATATTGTCCTCAGGAAAGGATTCCTTGATAAAGTTATGGGAATTATCTACTAGCAGATGTCTAATAGCATATACTGGTGCCGGAACTACAGGTAAAAAGACTATAAATGCGTTTCGACGTACTTGGAATACATTCGGTGCGGTATGCCTTGTCAATGTTACGATAATACAATCACGAATATACGATTGACTAAACTGTTTTCCACAGGTAGACAGGAACACAAGGCACAAGCGATCTTTAATCATACCGAGGACTATGTGTTGTTTCCTGACGAAGCCACTACCTCGTTGTGTGCATGGAATTCTCGTAACGCATCAAGAAAACAGTTGCTGTCATTGGGTCATAACGGTCCTGTGAGAATGATCATACATTCACCAACCGCGCCTGCATTTTTGACATGCAGCGACGATTTCAGGGCGAGATTCTGGTTCCGAAGAATGCCAACGCATTAATGACTTACTGTTAAAATCAACAGTTAAAAGATGCTAACTGTGGAACTCTTTCTAATAATTTCTGTTTTATTTTAGAATAGAATAGGCAGAGATAAAGACATTTAAGATCGGATATATCAATACGATTACGAGAAAAAAAAAACGAAAAATAGGTATTACGTATTTATGCAACTTTCCATTTTATTTAGATTCTAAGCAACAAATTTTATTTTATTTGTGTCAAACTGTATAATATACAATTCTTAGATTAATTTTAACATTTACATGTTTCATGATGCGTAAACACAAAAAATTACATCTTTAATTCAAAGCAGCATATAAATAATTAAAAAATCCTATATGATTACCTCTTATAATTCTATAAATCGAAAGAGAGAAAGATTATAACAGAACGATATATGAATACATACTACAATATATAGAACGATTTTGAAGCAGGTAAGTAAAGTAAGTACGCGTGCGCGATGTTAATTACGATTTAATACACGCCCGTGAAAATTATTTTCAAAATTGCTGGCGAGGGCCTTTATTCAAATCACATCCCGATTTTAAATTTTGCGGCAGTATTCTACGCTGTACTTTTAATTATTCTAAACGAACGTTGCTCGTATTACAACGGGACAGCAAATGAGTGCGATTCTACGAATTTAAATTTTTTAAATAAAAAAAAAAGATGAGTAATCATATTCACAATATTTAATTTTACTTTATTGTACACGATATTGTAAGTTACGTAGAATCGCATTACTGCTGACGTAAACGAGCTTCAGCCTTTTACAATAAAAAAAAAGGGAAAAAAATCGAGCGTGCAGCGTGGAATACTGTCGACGAGGGCGAGAATCTCGGCACCGGGCTGATCGGGGTCGCGTCGCTACGCGCGTAGTTGATCGCGGCGGCGCGGGACGGCGCGCCGAACTCCCGCTCTGAGGTTTGACGAGGTGTCACGTGACCCACGCTAACCGCCATCTTTCCTTATCGTATAAACAGTGCGACCGGGCGCAGCGCGAATTCTCGCCGTGGAATCGTGGATTTCCCAGTGTTTTTGAGTGATTCACACGTGAAGAGATGTCCGACGCAAAGACGGAGACCAAGAGCGACAACAACATCGAGGATACGTCCAAGGTAAGCGGGCCGGCGGATACGTCAGAAACACCTTCGTCAAGCCGAGTTTTCATGCCGTGAGCGGCGTGTGCGAGGCGGCAGTGGGCTCCCCTCCCCCGCGAGTGCCGCGGTTGCGGGGACGCGTCCTTCCGCGCGTACTCCTGGGGCCCCCCGGACGACGGCGACGGCCAGGCTGTCGTATACGCGCTTACGCTGTGTGGCGCGTCGTTACGACGCGGCCGCGCCATGTGGTGCGTCGGCACCACGGCGCGGCGCCGCGCGCCTCCGACAGACCGACCGGTCGCCTGCCCTTCCATCCTGCCTGGCTGCCTGCTCTTCCATCCATCCAGCGAGAAATTTTTCGTAGCTGCGCCGTGCGTACGTACGCACATTATCTCCCGTCGTCAGCAAAGATGGTAGATGTTTTTTTTTTATCGCGCCGACTCTCGAGACCGGAGGAGGATCGCTTGCTCCACGCTCTAATCTCTTCTCTTTGTCCCCCTCTCCTCTCTCTTTCTCTCTCTCTCGCGCTCCTGTTCGCTCGCCATACAGCTCGGCGCCGCGCGAAAAGGCGGGAAATCGGTCGCAACTCGCGGCGTCGCGCCAGGAACTTAGGCAACGTGATGGCCGTCATCGGCAGCGACGCCGCGTCCACGTCCGCGAGACGCCACCGCCGTCGACGACCGGCCTGGAGTCGCGCTCGTGCGCGCGCGCGCGCAAGCGAACGAACGAACGAACGAACGAGCGAGCGAGCGAGCGAGCGAGCGAGCGAGGCGTACAGACGTTGGTGACGATACGGACGGGCGCACGGCAAAATGGCGGGAAACTTGAACACGACGTTAGTCTCGAGGATGGTTCAACGGTCCTCGATAATCTTATCACGTCGAACGTCGTAATTATCATGTCATGTCGCGTGGTGCCCATCGCCCGCGCCTTCGCAACTCGCAGCTCTCTCTATCTCTCTTTCTCTCTCGGACGATCTCAAGACGTCAACGAGCGCGCGACTGCGTAAGCGTGATACGCGTATGTATATACATACATATACATATATTTCTCGCGAAGAAATATGGATATGTGTGTACATACATGCATACACACGTACACATACGTACAAGTACACATGCGCAGACGCTGCGCGCGAGCGCATGACTGTACGTGTGCGCGATAGAATGTATTCGTGATACGAGAGAGAGCGAATACATAGGAAGCTTGATTTTGCAGGAACAGTCGACGGAGGAGAAACCGACTCCGACGAAAAACAAACGAAGCGGCACCAAGAGGCTCTCCACTCTCGAAAGGACCGCTCAGGAGGGCGAGGCAATCTTAAAGGTGCGTCTCGCGACGGCTCACGCGATTATCTAAAAACAGGGAAAAACTTTTCACGTCGGATCGAATCGGCTTATCATACGTCCCAAAAATCTTCGCCGAGGTCCCGCTGGTCAAGGTCCTCGCCTCTTCCCCCTCCACCCCTCACTCTCGGTTATTTCCCTCCGTTTTAGCCTTCTCCGTCGTCGACTTCGCCTGCTGCCTACGTGAGCGTTATACGACGTCAGGAGTGGGGGACGTCGATTGGCCGGGGTGGGGACAGCAAGGAGGGAAATAAGCGCCCTCGGCGAGGCATGAGGAACCAATCGCTGCGTAGGCGCCAATTACAAATTGCTATCTATTGATGTTAGGAATCAACAAACGTTAATACAAATTAATTACAATTTGAGCTGCAATAAAGATGGAGTGCATTAGAATATTATATCTTGCGATTCACGACTTGTAACACTATGATTTCGAGGCAAAACCATTTGATGTATCTTGAATTTTATTTTATTTTTTTGCTGTAGATATCTCTGGCCGTTTGTTTTAAAACACTTGCTATTTACAGGGCATGAACAAATCCGCAGTCGGTGAAGTAGAAGGCAGGAGACGCACTCGCAGTTCAGCCAGAGGCCTAACTTCGACAACGCCAGTGCCATCGCCACCCAAGAAGGAAAAGAGGGAACCATCGACGCGGGGTGGTGGTGGTGGTCGTGGACGTGGACGACCCAAGAGGCAGGAAAAGAACAATGAGAACAACACAGACGATGAAACATCCAACAACAAAAGCGAAAAACACACGGAAGAGGAATCTACAAAGATGGAAGTAGACGAGGAGAAAGAGGAAAAGGAGGAAAGTAAGACGATACAAAACGAAGACAAAAATGCGGAGGGTGCGGACAGTAAAGACAGTAAAGACGTTGAGAAAGTGACAGATACCAATTCCAAGGACGAAAAAGTGACGGAGGAGTCGGAGAATGTGGTGGACGAAGCTAAAAGTACCGCTCCCAGTGAAGAAAAGAAGCAGGAGGAAATGAAGGACAGCTCGGATTCGAGTCAAGATGCAACCGACACAGCAGCAGAAGCGCCGCCTTTATCCTCATCAGAGTCCCAAAATCCCTCCAACACTGTTACTACTGAGGAAAATAAGGAATAACCTCCCTTCGCCTGTTTTACCACTACTTTTATGTAAGTATCTTCACAATCTTCTTTTTAGATCACAAATTCATAAATATAATAGTGTTATATCTTAAATTACGTGAAATTATGCTTAACATATAATAAGCAGTCTATAAGCGATATTAACACGAGATTTATTTTACTATAGGAGGTACCAAGGCGGCGCACATATTGGGGTCACACAAATCCAGTCCCCCTTCGTCTATTTTAACTAATTAACACCTTCTTGTCGATCGTTGTTTCAACCAGCGCAAACTTTTTTGTTAAGATACTGTTTTTATTTTATCATTATCCTTATAATAATGTGACTTTTTAGAAAAACATAACAAAAATGTAAAATCTGCTACGCTAGTACAAATTAAGTGAGACACTTTTTTTCTCTGCCTATGTTATATACTATATTATGTCTTTTTCGTAGAAAAGGATTATAATCTAGGAAGAGATAACTAAATCGTTACTCTAGCGTTAATTCAAATTATCGATGTAATTTAATCTTGGAAACCTTTCAACCATTTAGAGTTTCTATATCTTTTGAATCTTCATGTTCTCTTCCACATTATTACTAGTGCTACTTTCTAGTATCAAACTCTGTAAAGCTAATCTAGCCAGACTAATTTTTGTTTAGCTTTAATTAACAACGTTCTTTTATGGTGTTTTGTGTAGCATGTATATTATATTTATATCTTAATTTTATTGTTTTTGTCGAGTAATATAAAAATCTTGTCATTGCGCTGGTTAATTAGCGATAAGCAACGCGAGGTGTAGAGCATACGTTGTTCATGTACAATGATAATATTATTGTAAAATATATTTAATATGGACTTATATAGAGAGAAGTTGTTTTCAAATCAGAACTGACATCCAGGTCCTATAGTGTAATGCCTATGATTCAGATCTGATGTGGAAGTAGCTAAAGATTAATTCGTACATAGCAAATTACTGTAATACCTTTATCGTATATAAATAGTGACTGAATGAAGTGGAATATATGAGAACTATGGTGAAATGATTTCTCTTTTTCATGAATTAAACGAAAATAAAATTTCTGAGAAACGCGCGTTACAGCATTATCTATGTTTTCCTCCCTCGCATAAGTGTCTACTAATAATTTTTAATTCATTTTCTAATCCTTACTTTTATCGACAGACGGACTAACATTTCAGCTGATCACGTGTTATAATTTTTTTTTCTTTAAATTTAAAGATTCTTGATTACAGAATTGAAATTTCTCACTGTTGTTTCGTTCGCTTGAAATCATTACGACTTTTTATTGCGAGATCTTTCAGAGCATCCCTGTTCTTATTAGTCCAATATTAAATATGTTAATATTATTGTGTATTTGAACTGTGTAGCGAATGTACAGATAGATTATACAATTGATGCACTTATATTTAGAGGAAATCGCACACACCCGAGACACCAATAATACGCGAGTCTAATACAGTATGTAAATGTGTGCAATGAAGAAAGGGATTCTCGTAGAAATGCGGGGATCTTGCAATGAAAATTAACAATATGTATTACGCGATGAAACTCGAAGGATTTTATTGGCCTTTAATGCCAAATAGGTTTGCCTATATATCAAGTATAACAAGCACGAGAGTATAAATATTTCCTTGTAAGTTGCACTTCCGAAGGATTTATCGAAACTGTATGTTACGAAGGAACATAGATCTTATCATTCCATTTTACTTTTTCTTTTATCAGATCAATGATATATCCATCTGAGATTTTCGATTGTAAATAGTGAAGATCAAGTGTAATATACGTGTAAATAGTTTAACATTAAGCTTCGTGTATCACACTGGACCTTTTCTTGATTACCTTGTGAAATCTCAGTTCTTATAGAGTGCCTCTAGCGTTAGCACGTTGTATAATATATGAGCGTAGAATTCCGGCGATTAAAATCAAAACCAAGCCCTGTAATAGCGAGTTTACTACCGCTTTTAAGATGTACCGTAGAGATAATAATTTTTTTCGCATGTATCTTATATGGAAGAGAATATTGTACGGTTCGATATTAGAATTTCTATAAATATATATATGCATATATAAGAGTATCCAGTTTCGTTGACGATGAATCACGTTTGTCCATACCAAACTTTTTTGTTTTAATACTTCATAATGCGTAACTTAAAAAGTTTATAGTACGTACCACTGTTTATATTGTATACATCACTAATATGTTTCGCATATCAGTGATATATATGTATATAGATTTTATATTTATTTTACCATATGTGCTTCTGTTCCAGTAGGTATTAATTATCGTGACTATTGCACTTTAAAAAACCTTCGATAATCTACAGCTTCCTTTTATCACATAGCATACCGAAGATTGTGTGAGTCTCGAAATTCTCTTAGAAAGTTCAAATAATACATCAACGTGCTTGCGTTTACGTATGTCGCATTACACATCGATTTATTCATTAGTCACAATTCATGAAGACATATGAATTCTTTGTATAATTCAAACATGATTTATTTAGTAATATTCGGTTATGACAATAAGTTGGATCCGCAGGATCCTAAGCCTTTAAAAAATATTTTTAGGTTTTGACCTATTTAAAATACAAGCAAACACAATTACCCCATCTAAAAATTGAAAACGCAACAAATAAAATAGATTTGATTGATCTTTCTGCATTATTTATTCGAAAAAGATTGCAAAAATTGTATAAAGGTTAATATTAAGTAAAAATTGTATAAATGTTGAAGAACTTCAGTAAACTTAATAATATTAATGAATTACAAGATCTTAACTTATGTTATATATGTATTGATTCTTAAATATTCTAAATATGTAAGTTATAAGCCTAGATACTTTTTATGAAATAATTAAGCTTGTTATGTGTGAAAAAGAATGATATAATAATCCCAATAGATATCCAATTCACTCCATTGAAAATAATATTCGTTTTATTTACGATATTTGTCGGTATTTAAGAAATACAAGAGTAATTATAATTAATAATACTTTCCAATGATTCAAAATATCGATAAATATCGCTAAATACGGAATATTTCTGCAAGGAGAACAGGCAGAATAGGAATGTTCTCATAGTTTATTGAAGGCACTATAATTTTTTTCTTTTTAATGAAGAAACTTATTAATTACATTATCCATTAAGATAATGTCGAAACTGATCGAAATTAGTCTTGCATACGTTATTTCTTTCTTTTAAACTATACCTATAAAAGTTTCAAGTATCTCAGTTTAAATTTTTTAAACATTGATACAATAGATCAGCTGCATCATAACATCACACGTCTTTTTCACGTTAATCCGTGGTATGTTAAATTAGTTCGCCTATAGAGCTTATAAAGACTGCATCTTAAACATTTTCTACTTTGTATAATATATGGAGCTTTGTACACGGTATAGAAAACTCTAAGTCATAGCGAACAATCTTGTCGATTTTTAACGAGAATTGGAAATAATTAATATATTCTGCTCCATATAGCTGTTTTATGTCTAAATTTTCTATGTGTAGTTAATCTTAATTATAGTTATTTTTTATTCTTATTACGATGTATTTCGTATCTTATAATTACCATCAGTCTTCAGAATCTTACTTTTTCACGGTGAATGTCGATGTCATAATTAATATTATTTTATATAATACTATTGTCATATAGACTTTTCAACAGTTACTGCAATAGAGATTCAATCTTAATTATTAATTTTCAGAATATATATAATATCTAAAGTGAACCTTTTGGAACGGTACATTGTCCGTTAGGGGATGGTTCTATGATCGGAGCTAGACCTGGATTTGGAGCAATGCATTGGGCAATATAGGAGGGCTGCGGTCCCAAGGTCGGGTTCCACTGCTCTTGCATGTGTTGCGATGGTGATGGTACAGCATGATATTGCACCGATTGTGGATACATCACCGGCTGTGAGTACATCATTGGTTGGCCGTTTATTGACGAGTGACCTGGCGGGTAAGCCTCGGTCGTTGAATAGAAATGTTGCGGGTACGACGGAGGTACAGCTCCGTTCTCAGTTGCGTCAACCTGCTGAGGTGGTAAGTATGATACGGGTATGTAGCTACCATTTCCCAGATAGTACGAAGAATTCCCTGAATTGCTTTCGTTCGTGTAGTGTGGTGGAAGTTCATGATAAGGAATTATTTGGTTCGATGTTGTATACTGCGGTGGTGCGTAACCGTTTGTCGGACCGGCTACCACACTAGGTGCTATCTGATGCAACATCGGATCCCAATGATGCTGCTGCGGTTGCAACATATGCACATCGTGCCTTCGCGCATTGTACGGATTCACAGAACCACTCGGCATCATAGCGCCATATTGATGACCCGAATATTGCATATGCGATGATCCGCGAGCATTTTGCTGGCGATTTCGTATCTTATTGCCTATAAGAGAAAGTAACACAAAAAAATGTATTGTTCTCTCACAAGTTTCAGAGAGAGTTCTGTAAAACTGAAATGAACAATCAAGTGTGTTTTTACGAAAAGAAATGTCTGTACAATGAGAAAATATATAATTAATTAAGTTTTCATATTTATATTCTCTGACTTACCGTTCAATCCTATTTGTATTTGTAATGGTTTTATACATACATAGGTATAAAGGATGTATATGCAATCAATTTAATAAAATAATTATTATAAAATATTGTAAAATAAAAATTGTTGATTGGAAATCTTAAGGACCAATTTCATCAAAATGTCAAGTGCAATTTTTTAATGTAATTTAATGTATTCACTTATAGTCTTTTTAAAACATAAAATATAATCCAATAATAAAAAAATAAAAAATTGTTCTTAGTCAAAATCGCTATAGTCTATCTAGAAAAGATCCAAGAGAGTGGCAAATTCAAAACAATAGACAAAAAAATAGAAAACTGAGCAGATTATTACATAAATTAAATTGACAATTAACAAAAAAAATAATGAAACAAACAAACGCAGATAATTAAAGTTAAAACAATAAACATTCAAATATAAAAATAAAATTACACATATACAATAAATAACATACAATCTCAGAAACTCAAATGAAACTAATAATACGCAACGTATCTCCCATCTCAAAGAACAATAATCATCAAACATTAATCTTTAAATAGATAGTCATAACATCTCAGGCATAGTTCTCTTAAAAAATCTTGTTCTGAAAAAGGAAAATAAAATGTTTTTTTTTTGCCAAAAGATACTTAGAAGTTTTAATAGAAACCATCATTATTTTTACATTTCTCTCTTCATAAGGATATAGCTAATATAAATTAACATAAATTAGTAAAAAATATAAAAAAATTAAAATTAAAAAACTTTTTGGGGTGCTGTAAGTACTTTATCTATCTACTAATTTGTCCATGAAAAATCTTTATACACTTGCTTACTTAAAGATTAGTGGTAATGTCAAAATATAAATAAATATATATATTAGGTATATATTAGAATATATACTAAAT
>NW_017300169.1:2837303-2902655 GCF_001594075.2 Trachymyrmex cornetzi | reverse complement strand
ATATATATATATATAAATATATATATTAGATAAATAAATATATTAATCAACGGTTTTTTTTTAGGTAGAAGATACATCGCTGATATTTATACATGCTATTAATTATAAGTCTCTTTTACCGTTCTTGTTCTTTGTTCGTGAATCTAGTTGAGTTTGGATCTTTTCTAGTAAGTTATAATTGTATCTTAATTACTAAAATTTTGAGCGTTTATTGTTTCATTTGCTTACTTAATTTTTATGTTATTAATTACTAATTAATATAATTATTTTAATATTGTTTTTTACTATCTCTTGTTCTGAATTTGTTCTTGCCTCTCTTTTCTCTAGATGTAACATTTCGATTTCAAGTTTGCTTTGCTTCCTGCACACAATTCATGTGCAAAGCGCCGGGAATCTCATCACAGGTACTTGGTGCCTCATCGTACGTTAACGAACAATTTTGCATGTCATTAATAAGACGATATACTTCCTCTTGAATATATTGCATATATGGAATATCTATTAAAAAATTGTATAAGACTGTTTCAAATTTCATTATTAATTTTTTATATGAATTTTTATTATTAAATTACTGTTCATAAGCATTTGATGGAGCATCCAAAGATTGCATGTCTGGATGTCTTAGTTTCTCCTTTTTCTTAATCTTTGAACTCTATTTCGTGTTGTAAGAGATGAATAAAAGTGAATATTTCTTCGATTTTAATATAATGTTATTTCATATGCTGTAAATTTATTTTCTATAGTATTGACGTACTTAATTTTACTGTTATTACCTTTAACAGTTCCAGTTTGCTTTCCTTTCTGTTGAATGGGATATGAGGAGTCTTTCCCGCTCAAATTTCTTGGTCCTTGCTTCGACTGATTTGTACTTTGCACACTATTCGTGTTCACATGCGAAGCATTGGAAATCTCAGCACTGGCATTTGATCCCTCATTTAACGAACTATTTTGCATGTCGTTAACAAGGCGATCTACTTCGTCCCGCATATATTGCATGTACGGTCCATCTATTTAAAAATTATATACAAGCTTTTGTTTCTAGTTTCATCAATAATTTTTTAATATGAATTTTGTAGGAATGTTTAATGACTACTGTTTATAGCATTTGATGGTGTGCCCAAAGATTGCATGCCTTGATGATTCGGTCCATACATTATCGGTCCGTAATAAGTTGGATTTAAAGGATGGAAAGTGTCCTGTGTACAAAGAATTATATAATTATATAGAATTTAACAATGATAAATTATATAATTATAATTACTTTTCTATCTACTACATACCTCCAAATGCAGCAGATGTAAATTGTAAAAGACATTCGATGTCAATGAATCTAAAAGAAATGTAAAATCATTTTTTTCATGGTATAATATTAATATTAGAATGTTAATAAATACATACGATCTATTTGACCGGGGTTGTGTTCCCCAGTCATCGAAAAATTTCCTGGCATGTATGGATAATAGGAATATGTATTGTTATCTGGAAGAACGTAAGATACGTTTGGGTTGCCATATATATTTGTTTGCGAGTTATCTGCAATTAACAAAGTAGATCAGTACATATTCTGATAAATTTTTAAGAAAAATTGAAACTTGCATATCCAATTGCCAGTAAATTAATTTAATTTGTATGAAATTTATTTGCTGAAATATTTTTGTATATATAATTGACAGGCTGTTTTAGCGCCAGCTAAAACTGATATTAAATATATTAGGACTAGATATTCCAAAACGTCCTCTCTGAGGAAGATTTTATTCTATGTATTGCAATATATATATATATATGTTACATATAGGTAGGGGTATTACATAAAAAATATAATTATAATAAATTTAGCTATTGGGAATTAGCGCTGTACTATGTGCGCGATAAATTTCAAATTATTAAATTGTATCTTACATATTTAATTACTAATTTGTATACATGTTCCCCCCGGCTAACATTTTAGCCATCTTCAGTACATACAGATAAATCTATATCACTATTTCTTAGAGTGAAAATGATTGACCACCTCACATGGGAACATTGCGGATATTAAAATAATGAAAAACATGTGGATACTGAAGCTTTGTACGTCTTATGCTCATCGCTCATCTAACATTACATAGATCTATCTATATGTACTGAAGATGGCTAAAAAGTTAGCCGAAACATGTATACAAATTAATAATTAAATATGTAAGAGAGAGATACAATTTAATAATTTGAAATTTATTGCGCATATGGTACAGCGCTAATTCCCAATAGCCAAATTTATATTATAATTATATTTTTTATATCAGGGAATTAAGATTATCATTTGTTAGGTACTATATATTTCGAGTAAAATTGTTCTCGGAGGACATAATTTTTTATGTCCTCCAATGACAATTTTATTCGAAATATATAGTACCTAAGTTATGATATATATGACATAATATGTTATTTATTTAGAAATAATTACCATTGTAAGGTGAAGAATAATTCTCATTTAATACTTTTGGTTTCAAACTTGATTTTTGAAGATTAAGGGATTTTTCAATCTTCCTTGCAGTATTATTCACTCTCTTAAATACTGTATGAGGTTTTTTATGTTCTTCCGTTATTTCTTGTGTTACACTGTTTAATCCTGTAGACTGTGAATTGTCGAATGTAGTTGTCATAGGTAAACTGTTAACCTCTTCCTATAAACAAAAAATATGCGTTTTTATACTTTAAGAATTTCAAATACAATATTAAAATTTTACAATATACTTACATTTGTCACATGAATAGAATTATCTTCTACAGAATCATTTTTTAATGTTTGGCTTTGATTTATTTTACTAAAAATAAAATTACACTTTTAAAGAATCCAGTTTATTAGAAAAATGCGAAACAATACTATCTTTTATATGATAGAATGCAGCTAATATATTCTAAGAGACATACCAAAGTTCACCGTGATGTTCATCAAAGCCACTTTTAGCAACATTGGTATTAGCATCAACGTCATTATCATCATTACTGTTATTTATTAATACATTTTTATTTGTATTATTTGGCTTTTCATTTGTTATGATTATGGTATCTTTTCTCTTTCGCGAGAAAGAATTATATGGTTTTTTCCATCGTCGATCTAATTAAATACAAAATAAAGATTTGTTACATATAAATATGTATAAATGGCAATAATGTCATAATAATTTAATAATTTAATAAACTAACTTGAATCTATAGTAATTGAATGGTTTCTATTAATTGGTACCCAATTTTTTGGTCTATTTTTTCTTACTAAAGGTAATGGCTTCAAAGCATCGTATGGAACAAATTTTTTTTCTCCTAAGTCTTTAATAAAAACCAGAACTGGCTCTTTCTCTGTATTCATTTCCTGTATATAACCGTGAAGCCAAAGAGGCCCTTGCTTCAATTTTTGTTGCTCAATTTTATTGTTAGTCTCGCTAGTACTACATTCTGGCAAATTAACTCGTACATTCTTGTTGTTATTTCTATCACACTGTTGTAGATCGTTTATGCTAATTTCTATCAGACATTTGCCGCCGACTTGAAGCTCATTACTATTGTATCTGTTCCAGCCTGCAGATTTTACCTCTATACATATAAATAATTTTAGTTTAAAAAATTTCATTTTTGCCCTCAAAAAAGAAAGTAAAAATAAAATTTCTATACCACACCTCGTTTCAATTCGTGCCATATGTCTAACTCTATATTACGATAATAATCAGGAGCCAGCGCTTTTGCGACTTTGTATGGAATAGGTGCTCCTTTCCAATCAGATTGTGCTTCGTTCGTGTCACTATGTTCATTTTTTACTTTTTTGTATAAATCTTCAATCAATTGCCTGCAGAAATATATCTCACTTTTTAAAAACAATCTACATTTTTAAATATAATTTAAAAACTTAATGCTTCAATCACATAATTTGTTATAAATAAACGCAATATACATCGAGGTCTGATTAAATAACTTACTCCCTAATATCAAGATTTCCCTTCTGGAAAAATCTGTCATGTCTAAGTGCAGGAGCTCGGTTATGTAACATTCTATCCGCAACAGTTTTTATGTTAGGTATTTGATACATATACCTATATACAACTTCATAAACAATAGCTACCAACAAAAAAGAAAAGATTACAAAAAATTTATGAAGAAGGCCATAGATGTGATACATCTATGTTGAATGGCTGTGTTCCAAATTTACTGCCAGCACTGAAAAAATGCTACAATTTACATTACGTGCACTATAGATTTTCAATATTGGCAGTCAATTTTGGAACACACCCGCGATATGCATTAATAAGACTCCGTTTTCATAATATGTGATTACTTAAAAATAAAGGTTGCCAAGAGATTCATCAATAAAATTCATTTATAAATTTTTTGGTAACCTTTAATCTTTAGGTAATTCTATACTGTGAAAATAGGACTAAGAAATATTTACATACATTGGCAGTACGCAGCTGATTGTACAAAAGCCATTGGATAAACAGGCTCATATTGTTTCGGCTCTGTGTGACAAAGCAATATAACGCCTTTTTTAAAGCCGTTATTGGTAACGTTTTCGCATATCTGCTTCTCTCCAACGAATATGATTATGTCTCTTTTATATAACAAAGACATGGCATGAATTTCACTTGAACTTCCCCACTCCGTAAAACATTGCATTTCATTCAGATAATAATCAAATGGCATTGATACAGACTACAAAGAAAATGTACAGAAAATGATCACCAACATACTGAGCATCTCCTGATATGAAACTAGATAATTGCGTATAGATACTCACATCAATGAACAAGTGTCTCTTCTTCTTCATAAATTCTATACATTCTTTTCTTACTCGTAGATGATAATGTTGTGTGTGATACACTTGTTCGCTGATTGCTCTAAACAAACAGGTCGGGTCTCTGGGAGTAGGTTTCCTGAAATAACCCTCCTTTGCCAGCCATTGATCCACTGGCTCCTGTGTACGCTTTGACATCTCTCTAATTGACATTATTCGTCAATATATTGCTATACATATATGCATCCTATAGTTACTAAAGTATCTTATTTTTTTAGAAAATTGTTTTATTACCTGTTTATATTCTTTTGCAATATTATATAGATAATGTAAAAAATATTCTTTTTTTTTTATATGTTTTATCCATAGGGTATCCCAATTTAAGCGGCTATTTTTTATTTTCTAAAAAGAACGATATAAACCATAAAAAAAATGTATTACAACAAATACACTAACAAATATACATAACTTGAATACAATTCTAACCAAATTCGTCTACTTATATCTTTAATGATAATCTTTGTATTAATTATTAATGTTCATCAAATAATATTGACAGTATTTAAGAACATTAACTAATATAAGTTTCTATAGTTTATCAATTTCATATTTATATATTAAATTATATTATATATGGTAGTATAAAAATAAGAAAAAATAGTTAATCTTTTAATTGTAAAAAAAATCCATCAGATAATTAAAACAGAGAAGATTAGATAATTTCATGAACAGATGTGTATAAATAAAAGTTGATCATAGATTATAAAATCGTATACTGCAAAACACAACACGTGCTAAATCTCGACGAAATTATAAAAAGGTGGATATTCCATATTAAGACACTGACTTACATGATGTGATTAAAAGCAATGAAAAAGAAACAAAAGAGCATTTTTTTCGAGAGGATTCAAAAGAATTCCTACGAACAAGATACAGATATCTCAGCTTATCGGAAGAATCTCACGTGTCTTATCGCGCGACGCGCTGTGACAAAGGGACAAAGAAATTATGTCTTAACGAGGACAATAATGGAAGACATGATCGTAAATAAATTCGAACCGATTACCGATAATCGAACAAAACACTTCATAAGAAAATTAATCAGTCAATTTTCTTCAACCTTTGATCCTTACAAGATTCAACATTAAACGGAAAACGCAAGAAAGAAAAAATCTAAAGTGGCAAAGAAAAAAGGAGAAGCCATCGATCCTGGGGAGGGGAGAACGTCGAAGTCTCTGAATTTTCTTGCGGTAGTCAAGAAAATCCGGTAAACCTCGTTCAAAATCTTAAGCTGTGTATACACCTAGTGAACGAACACCGAACGAACAGCAAACGTAAAAATTTGTATTGTTGTTTGTTACATAAAAGTCGCACAAGTTTAATTGTTACATGGAACAAACATCGAATCTGGTCGGAATACCAGTATTCCGTACAATCGAGAAAAAAAATAAACTGCTCACAAATATAAACACTAATATCCGAACATTCGCGTTCGGTGTTCGTTCGCTAGGTGTATACATGGCTTTATTAGCAGTATTAGCACAGTGCTAACCTTATCCTTTTTTCTCACCTACTCCCTTGACAAAAGCAGAACGACACTTGAAACACAGAATGTATGATGTACCGCACTTTGACTTGATTCTTGCCTTCTTCCTTGGTTTTCCCTTCTCCCCTTTATTTCCCCCTTCCTCTTCACAGCGCAATTTGTCACCAATCGAAATCGCTACCTGTTGCGCACGTGCACATATCGCAGGCGTATCGGGAGCGATTGATATTTACATCAATCAGATTTTCACTTACGGTAAAATTCGTGTGCGATGCTCAAGATACCGCGATTAAAGTGAATCGAGCGAAATCATCAAGAATCGATAAAGAGGATACTTACGTTTTATCTCTTCATTGGTATGACGATTCCATTCCGCACAGCGATAGAAAATATCGTCGAATGATCGAATTCAGACGCCGTTCCCGCTAACCCCCTAACGGAAATCTCTTCCCTCGAAATCGACAACTCTGGTCAAAATTCATCAAAATGGTCAAGGATCTTCCGAATGATGTGGCTAAAAGGTTGCGACACGATTGGCCGACATTGGCTAGAATGCTAACCAATCGCAATTTCGAAGTCATATTTTCACTTCCGCTTTCTTAGTAATTAGATAGGCGCCAATTTCAATTAACTCTTCTCTCATTTTAAAGATTGCGATTTAGTTCTACGTAGTTTATTAAATATTGTACGTAGTTTACAAACATTCCAATGCCATTTAGTTACATTAATTAGTTCACATCATTGAATCATTCAGGTTCAGCGTATTTCTTTTCTTTAAAATATTAGGAATATCTAAATAGGTCTATTCATTATATATATATATATATTTAATATATGTAAAAAATACTCAATAATTTTTATACGTTTATAAAAGTTATGAAAATTAATCCGGCATACAAATCCAAATCATTGTACGTACAATAATAAAAATAAAGGAAAATCATTGTGTGTATTATATGTTAATATAAATATATTAATCCTCCACGAATATTTATTCTGTTATAATTTAAAAAATGCAGTACATATTGTAAGATGATCTAAAAATTAATCTTCAATAAAATAAAAAATCGATTATTCTTTTCAATCCTTTTGCAAAATGTATTATGTAAATAGTTAATTTAATTGACATTGATTACTTTGCAAATATTAAGTTAACTGTAATTCATTTAATGGTTGGTTTTGCAGATCATCACATATCAGATTGAATTGTTATAAAAGATCCTAATTATTATTATAATTCTAATAATAGCCCACTAAATGTGGCTAGCTTTTATTTTTAAGATAAAGTTTATACATAATAAAAATCAGAAGCAAATAATCAGATTTTAATACTAAATGCAATTATACGCTCAATGCAATACCTGTTATCTACATATGCGGATGAAAAACGGAAATAAATTCGTTTTAAACTAATAAAGTTTAATCAGGGCCGAAAAAACAGACCGTCATTTTTGTACAAATTACTTTTTTTATTCCTCGTAATAATTTCGTCGAAATGACAATGCGATGTATACGAAATATTAAAAAAGTACAATAGCCCGTTTATACAAAATATGATTTTTACAATACATAAATATAATCGACCACTGTGTATTTCCGCAATGTCTGCTGTAACGCATCAAATGCAATATCACCGACAATTTTGCTTTATCGAAAATAATGAATATATTCGCGCGTGCAGCTCTTTCGATATAAAAAAACTACATCCTCCGGCGAGGAGATGACGATTCCGTGCAACGTTTCGCGATCTATCGAATTGGATCATCGTCCCTGTTTCGTAAAAAACGAATTTCTAACTCGCTACATTTACTAATCTTTTTCTTGCCATAAGTCTTTCTCTCTCTAAGTAGCCGTATCCGGGGCTATTCGGACAATTGTATTATTTGTCGCGCGTTTAGCAACAAAACAACGAGTAGATGTAACGAGAAGGCAAGTTAGAGAACTTACGAGACAAGAGCTGTATGTAGGTTTGCTCTCATTCTTGTCATTGCCTAATCGTTGTCGAATTGTCTTTTGAGACAGCTTAGTACCAAAATAGGACAAGCAACAGCGGTATCGTCATCGGCTACGTGATTTAAACGTTACACGTTTTTGATCAAAAATTTTCTGATCTCGCCAAAAGAAGAACGCCGAAAAATGGCGATAGGATAAGTATAATCATAGCATTACGACTAATATAGTGCTTCGCATTCGCGCTTTTTTTCCTTGGCAATGTATGAATAATTGTTATAAAATGTCACGGATATAGAAATTGGAAGAAGCGACGAGTCGTGCCGTCCTCATTCCTTTTCTTCGTTTCGTGTGGCAGCTTCTTTAAGCAGCTATCTTTTCGGCATCGATCGCTGAAACAATGTTACCTCGGTAAATCACATACCATTTTGAATAGATACAAGGGTATAAATTAAGAATGTGCAATGTTACGAACCTTCTTTGGTAGGCAGAGGATTTTTCTCGAGGGTTTCCGCATGTTTTAATTTCGCTGGATCAAAATTTTCGATACCGGAGATTAATTGTTGTTTCCCTTTTTCTTGCTGAATCGCTGAATAGGAAATTAACAAAAAAATTTCATTAGAATTTATAATAATCATTTCATAAAATAATTATATTACTCATAAAGAAATTATTATTTCATTTACTATTGTATGACATAACTTTATCAACAACAAAAATAGAACGAAATAGAATGACTAACCATGATTAAAAATCAATCTTTAAAAATAAAGAATGTATAATTTCGTAAGATAAATTTCTACTCGCTTTTAATTCATCTAGTGATTTTGATGAAGTTGAATTATTCTGTATATAAATCAATTTGAAAGCCCGATTTATATATTATACCATCTTTATCGGGTAACGGGTTCTTCTCTTGCGTCTCGGTGTGCTTCAGACTTGCGGTGTCAAACTTTTCGATACCGGCGATCAACGTTTGCTGGGTCTTCTCCGCTGCGACGTCTAAAAACAGATAAATCATATTTCAGAAACGAAATAATAGGTAATTTTATGCAAGCAAAATCGCAAATCGGAAATAAAGTGTTTCGCTTAACTGACTATAGATTTGCCATATCCAGCTAGCGGCGTAATTCGAACGGATTAGCGAAGAATAAATTCAAAAATTGTTTGCGCGATCGCGCGCGATAAACAGCCCGATCAATCAATGATTGGTACCGTTTGTCGTCCTTCCTTCATAAGGCACGTGCTATTAATACCGCGCGCGTTCAGATGCTCTGCGCATTTTTATGAAGCGAAATTACGTATTACATTTGAACTCAAGTTAAAATCATGAGAAACTAAAGTTTTCGTATTAATTTTTGACTTCAAAGTTAATGTACGATTTATTAATAAATTACATTTTGGATTTATCCTCCTGTATATCAAATTAACTTCTTGCTATGGTATAATAATAAAATATCCTAGAATATTATAATATCTGATTTTAGTTTTAAGATTCTATGATTAAGTTCTATGATTCCACTACTTTAAAAGTTTTGTATTTTAAATAATTTATAACTCGACTTTTCAGTTGAGAAATTATCGATTTCAGATTGCATCAAGGAATCCATATAAGAGTAAACGAATTTAGGAAGACCTGCATAAATATCATGTAAGAGTTATTTTTTAAATCTTTTAAATTTTATATCGTAAAATAGTGTAGCAAGAAATTAACGAAAAAGACAAGCAATGTGATCCCAGAATGCCATCAAAGCCACCAGTAAAATTTTCGAATTCAAAATTTTATTATTGAATTATTCTAAGAGAAAGCTTTGCAGGTGAAAGATTGTTTCCCGGGAAGCTAAAGCGATAGTTGACTTTCCGCTGCCACCGTGAAAAAGCCCAGGGAAGTACTCCTCGCAGGACTGGAGAATGAAATTCCAGAAATCCCTCCAGTCTTTAATGAGCAATACCTTTGGCGTTAGGCAACACAATCTTCTCTTTCGTGTCTGCATGCTTCAATTGATCTGCCTTAAAGGTTTCCACGCCATGTATCAACTCAGAATGTTGCCGCTCCTGTCGCACGTCTACGTCAGCAATTCACATATTTTTATTGCAGCTATCGTTTTTATCAGAGTATCGCACTGGTAAACTTTGCGCTCAAATTACTTCTCTTGATTTGATAGTTTGCACGAGTAACTTAATATTTCCTTTATTTTCTTTACATCCCGCATTTAATATTAAATCTTACTTGCATAGAAGCATATAAATATAAAACTTTAATACTTAAGTACTAAAACACTTAAATTAGAACAAAGAAAAAAAAATCAAAAACACAACATTAATCATATATCAATTAATCAAATATATTAGTAGTGAAATTAATAGAATGCAAAAATATAAAAATATTAAATTTTAAATAAGTTACAAACACATAAATGAAATAATTCAATTCATATAAATTAATTTCTAGTAAAGTAACTGAAATATATGGTTGGATATTCACGTACCTTCGGCGGAAGGTAAAACGTTCTTCTCGGCAGTAGCGGCTTTCTTCATGCAGCCATGATTGAAACCTTCCAATTCGCTTTTCAGGTCTAGAGCTACTTTGGGCAGGTCTTTCAACGACGGACTCGACATGACTTATATTTCTTGATCTGTAAAACAAAGATAATTGTATAAATTCAATCTCCTTCGCTCAACAATACAGCTTAAAAAATCAAGGTTCACAACTCTAATTATACCATTTACAAGTTTCTAATTCTTCTAACGATAACAGCTATATTTTATTGATTCAAACTATCAATATTTAGGTATATATTGTATTTTGTATGGATGTGCAATGTACGATAATTTTATTACTTAAAATTTCTTGAAGAATTTGAGGTTAAAAGTGTCAATGTGTAAATAATTAAAATGTGTTATAATCTGAAGTACATTCCGAATAAGTGATCGTGTTTTCTTTTTCTTTTAAAATATGTACGTATGTATAAACATTTAACGCGAAACATAGAAAATAATTTCGTTTAAATTGATTTTTAATATTTTTTTCTTAATTTTTCATCAATATGTAACGAACGGTACATACACTTCTCTATATGTAATAATGATGTAAAAGGTGTCTGTGCAAGGTGTACGAGCACCTGCTCGTAACGTAATCGATTTAACTTCCTGGAAGATAGCGGAACACGGGCGATATCGCACGTGTTATTAAGTACGAGAACCACTTCCACGTAAAGTGTACAAAGAGCATCGCTTAACAAATATGAGTGTATCGGCGAGAGACGGCACCGCGCAGTTTCCAATTGTTAGCGTGAACGTGTCGTTTCCTTTGTTAAACCACACCAACAATCCGAGCGCTGACAACAGCGGCTGCTATTGAATGCCAACGAAGCTGAAGCCGGGAACGAAGCTATCGACAACGACGTCGGAATTGCACGTCGCGTCGTCATGATATAAATACAGCGAAAATGCGACAGTACTTTACTTATACTGAACACAATTGAAATTTCGCAGACTCGGTACTTTAGCAGTTTTCTCTTTTTAAATTCAAAAGAATGCGACCAAAGACACAGCATAGATTTTTTTTTCATTTTACTTATTTCTTCTGCAATTTTGTTCGTTATCTGCAGTTGTCTGTAATAACAACAATACCATTTAATCCCGTTAAATAAAAAATAAGTTTCTTGTTAAATAAAAATACAATTAAGAATAAGACACTATTACATCATAAATTGAGAAAAAAGAGAAGTTTAAAAATTTAGGAAATTATTACATGAGGAGTCTAATTTATCTGCGAACTCACGCGATTATCAATCTGCGAATTTATGTATCACGCGACGGAAACAGCGGTGACTTGTTACTTCCGGTCTCCGTTTCCTTCTAACATATTTCCTTGTCACATTTCTCTCATAAGCACAGCAACAATTTCGTCGGCGTGAAATTGCATCAATGTCAAAGTCACAATCAAAATTATCAAAATAAAAAAATACGTGTCAGATAATTTGTGAACATGAGAGATATGAAAATTAAATAATTAATTTATGATAACAAATAGTAACGCGATCATTACAAGGGAATTAATATATAATACCTTCAATGATCAATAAAATCTAATAATTTCTATGCATTCGTATTAGCGAATATTCTCAGTCGAATTATCCCAATCTTTTATTTCACGTTTCACGTGCAAAATATTATGCTGCAATTTGGTTTCAATTTTCGCAGCTATCATTTGTTATTTACGATAATGACGCATA
Organism: Trachymyrmex cornetzi; assembly: GCF_001594075.2. Classification (NCBI taxonomy): domain Eukaryota; kingdom Metazoa; phylum Arthropoda; class Insecta; order Hymenoptera; family Formicidae; genus Trachymyrmex; species Trachymyrmex cornetzi. Next base: position 2,890,159 of record NW_017300169.1, on the reverse strand, counting down.
TTACTTGACCAAGAAGAATTCTGATAAATATTTTGCGTTCTCTCGCCTCTTTCCTCCAAAGAACGCAATCATATTTTTACAATATTACATTACAAAGTTAAGTTATACAGCTGCGCATATAGATAGAATAAATGTATTGCAATATACAGGGTGATCCGAAATTCCCACATTCGGAGTACAGGACATAATACTTTATGCTAAAACAAACAACTTTTTCGTTGAGCAAAATTGCGTCCGATAAATAATTTTTGCGCTTATTTGTTAACTTCAACCTGCTCTCCTGCAAAAACTACTTATTGGACGCAATTTTGCTAAAGAAAAAAGTTGTTTTTTGTGCTAAAACGAACAACTTTTTCCTGTAGTAAAATTACATTCAATAAATAATTTTTGCGTTTATTCGTATAACTTCAACCTGCTTTCTTGCAAAAACTACTTGTTAGATGCAATTTTGCAAAAGAAAAAAGTTGTTTCTTTTAGCATAGAGTATCATGTCCTGTACTCCGAATACGGGAATTTCGGATCACTCTGTATATTCATATTATTAAACAAATTTAAAAAAAAAAAGAATAAAAGATTTTTAAGAATATTTCAGATTTTCAACGAATCGACATTAATAATAAATTAAATACAGATTGAACTCTCGAGATATTAACAACAATAATGAATATCATATAACGGGCGATTGAGAGCTAAAGAAAGACACAGGTATTAAGTGCGTGTGAAAAAATATATTTAAAAATTCTTACATCAACCTCGCAAGAGATTTAGTAAAATTCAAAATCGACATTAATTTTCTTTTTCACATTAAATAACAAATGATACTTTGGGGAGAAAGAAAATGTCTGGCAATTATCGAATCAGACGCTCCGCTAATAATTGATAGTTGTGGCACGAAATCAACGTCGCAGCGTTGTCTGAATATGTACATACACTTTTGTACCAACATATATATATATATATATATGTACACACATCTTATATCAAATCCAACTGACGACGCATTTACGCGCTAAACTGTCAATGACTCATTCCTCGGATGTCCCCTTTGCCCACCCCCTTTCACCAAATGGGCTTCTCAGCAGCGATTGTGCGCATTCAGGCATACTTAAAACTTTACATGACTCAACGAGAAAAAATGTAAGAAAAGAACGCAATACTAATTACGCTCACGTGGGCGATCAGTATTGATTTGCGTTTAACTCCTACGTGCTTTTTTCTAATCGTATTATGTTCTGCAATTTATGACGAAATCAATCTTTTTTTTTTTCTCTTTACATCTACATTGCACACGTAACGATTACATTTCCTGTGTATAATAAATAAAATTAATATTCCAATATATTCAATATATTAATTATATTATCTCAAAATAAATCATTAATTATATCGTTTATACACGAAAGAAAATCACTGTTATCTTCGTTAATTAAAATATTGAGCATATATATATATTTTCTATACCATATTATACCATATTATTTGTACTATATAAACTCATTAAATAGCTATTGACGATAAAAACATCGAATTCGCCTATATGAGAGTAAACTTGCAGATTCAAAAGAGAAACGAAGAGTAAGAAAAGGTTCGCATTCCACGTGGGTGAAGTCACGGAGACGTCGGATTACTAACCACATTATCGGTACATGACACGATTGTGCAACATCATCGACGACAGTGCAAGGTCATCAATTTTGTGCAACTTTTTTTCTACAAAGCTTTTTAAACGACGATTCTATCAGGCAAAATGATTTTGCAGAGTGAGTGAGTAAAAAGATATTGAACGATGATAATTTTGTTAAAGATTTGTGGAAACATTTGAATCTCTAGCAGCAGTAACAATATTTTCTCAGAGTTACAATGTTTTTAAGTACAGCTATATTATATGTTGAGCGTGTAAAAATACGGACGATGCTGATAAAAAACGAACCGGTCTCTCGGGCCACTCGTCTGAGTTTTGGATCCAGAACGATACGTTCCTGAGATCGTGAGAGAGGCTTTCGAGAGATACGTTCAAACGGTGGGTCAGCATCGACAAGGCTGTGTATAGGTCCTTATATGGTAGCCGGTCGTATATGCCTGTATATAGGGAGTGCTCGAAAAAGAGGCCGCATACGCAACAGAGAAGCAGCGGGAACTCACACATATCCTTCGCGTATCAGCTAAATTCTTCTCTTTTTTCTTCTCATTCTTTTCATATGCCTGTGTAGGCGTATGAAACATACGTGTGTGCACAAACACAAGTCTCGTGTGCTTGGCTGCACGTAACGGTAAGAGACGAGGACGAGATCTCGATTGTCCGTAACCACGACGGAGTGCGCGGCCAGATATAAAACATAACTCTCTTCTTATGCGGTGGATTATGTTTCGCGAATCTATCGCCAAACTATATAGACAAGACAGACAGACAAGACTGCAAAACGATTTTCATTCATTAATGCGCAGCAAAATATATTTTCATATTTTCTTAAATGCTAATTAATCTATTCAGAATATTAATATCATGTTTTAGATAATGAATAATGTCGCTATACAAGATAAATAATTTTTAAATGATAAAAATCGATATAACTCGATGTAATGCGATTTATTATTTTTTATAAAATAGCTCACCTTTGCTACACGTTATTAATTAAGTTTTATTATGAGAATCGCTTGCGCTCGTCGCATTTAAGATCGGCAAGAAAATGAACGCTTTAAGGCCAACACAAGCGCTATAACGCAACGACCGTTAGTTCCATTTAATTGAACATCCGTAGATCCTAGCCGAGCCGTGGCGAACAACCAGACGGAATAAGCTTCTTATTGGTTATTATGCAAACTGCAAACGGTGGTATTTAATGAGGCGAGTCGACGCGAGACGACGGCGACGATGCTCCTACAGTGGAACTTGGATAAATCTTGGCTTCATCTTCTCGAGTATACTCGCGAGGTGAAGAGTGAGCCTCCGCGAGAAGTTAACGAGGAAACTAGGTTGCCAATGCAGCCGAGATGCGCCAGCAGAAACCGACGGTATAGTCATCGAGATAGATTAGGCATCCAGATTGATATTTCATATGAGTGTCGTACGAGTGAGGCACGATTTCTAGTACTTCATTTTCAAACGAGGAAAGTATGGCTCTAGGTCGTGCATCCCCATTAATGCGGACGGCCTGTAAATATTTTCCAAATGTTAGAAACTCTGGCGTTTGAAATTGGTCTAGTCATACCTTAGAACAGGCCTGTCCAATTTGAGCTCCGGAGCTAAAACGCAAAGCCATCGACACAAAAAGATTCAATGTGAGTAAGATTTCGGAGACTGTGAAGTGTTGATAAGCGTCACTCAGATGCATATCGACAATTTACCGTTCCCGAAATCTTACTCACATTGAATATTTTTGCGTCGATGGCTTTGCGTTTTGGCTCCGGAGCTCAAATTGGACAGGTCTTAGAAACTTAACAATTTAGTTGAATTTTTGCTGATACAAATTCATTGAAATAATTTCAAATCATTGAGAAACAAGAAGTTCATTCATGTTACAGCTTATCTCATAACGAGTTTAAGGATCAGAAATATTTCTGTGTCATAGACCTGGAGTAGGCAACGGCAGAAAATAGTTAAGCCAAGCGAGTGTAACGTTCATTTTTATCAATATAGATTATCTGAGTGTAACTTGCTCTTTACCTTTTTCTAGAACTGGGGAAAGAGATAAAAAGTAAACAGAGATTAAAGTTAGTAGAAATGGATATAAGTCACTTGGTAGAAATGAACAACATAAGCCATACTGTAATTGACTTTAAATCCATGAAAATCGAGACCCTGTCAGAAACGACCGCTAGCCGAAAGAGTTCTACGTGACGATGCATTGTCGTAGGCTCGGTCCGCGGAACGAGATCCTACGGTCGCTGGCTAACGAGTTCGCACTGGTTGCCAATTAACTTGGGCAATCGCATTTAATGGTAGACTCTCTGCTACCGGCTCTCGTCTCTTTTGCGCCACGCGTCCACTCGTGCAACGACGTGCACGGGCCTGTATCGATCGGCGGTGTAGGCTCCAGAGAACGGCAAACACCTACGCGTGTACAATACCCACGTGAAACCACCGACTACATTCGTATTTGTAACTAGAGAAAAACGTTTTGCCAAGCGACGGCGACCGTCGAGCAACCGCGATTCTCTTTCTCTCCCCCTTTCTCTTTCTCTCTCCAGCTCTCTTCCGTGCGACCGTGACGGCTAACGAACCCTGGACGCGCGTATCGTATCGAGCGGTGGCGCGTACATACCAGGGACGTATATAGACATGAAATCGTACTATATACAAGTACCGTCCGAATCGTAGATGTCTAGATGTCGAGTACCTCCTGCATGACTAGGCCGATTTCTGACGAACTGAAAGGAAAGTTCGTTCCTGGCAGGGTTGGTAAAAACTAATGTTTTTTTTAAGAATAAAATATATTGTATTTCTTCTTGAATACTATATGTTTTTAATGCTTTAAAACTTTAAATGGTACTATAAAAAAACATATTTAAAACATATTAACCCTTACCGTACTAATATGGGTAACTAGTGACCGAGCGATTCCTGTTAGTGCAAGTTTCTTTGAGTCTTTCGGTAATTATAAATTATACTACATTTTATTATTTTCCAAAATAAAGAGTCAATATTTATTCTAGAAAGTTGAAAGTATGTTGGTGAATTTTTAGAGATTTTTTAAAAATTATTTTGAAGAGGTGAAAAAACGAAAAGATTTGAAGTGATCCTTGATGGTATGGATGAGGCACCAAATTGTAGATGGTACGGTAAGGGTTAATAAACATCAATTAAACATATTTTAAACTATTTAAAATATATTTTTTACCAACCCTGGTTCCCGTGTCTCCCAAGCTGAAACACTTATCGGAACAAATTGGCTACGATCAGCAGAATGCTTATTTTGCAACTATTGGGAGTTTTCTTTGCGCTGATTAGATTTATACACTTTTAGATTGGAAGAATAATCCTATCTCAGTGAAGAAATCTTTCAACAGTTGCAAAATAAATATTCTGCTGAACAGGGCCATCGAAATGATTGAAAGATTGCCAGAATGACCAACTAAGCATGTAGCCCTTACTTGATATTCGATATTCCTTAGCTCAATGGAATTTCCACGAAAACATTTTTTCATTCGAATTAAAACTTCAAAAAAGTAAACTTCAACAACGTTAATGAGAGAGACGCGAATCATTACGATCCAAAAGTGTGAAGAAGTTGCGAGAAGTTGAAGAAGACACGTGAAGCATTAATTTATTTTTTAAGGACTAATTATTATTAATTGTTAAATGATTTAACTTTCTATTATATTACATTTTATTCAATTTAAGTCTATAGCAATTAAACAAAAAAGGAAAAAATGAAATAAAAATATATTGTGATTTATTTTTCCCTTGCCACTAATATTGAAATTTAAAAAAACAAACTTAACCCATCATTGTTGTTCCTGAAAAGATATACTTAACGTTTAATTTTAATTGAGTTGGCCAATAAAAATATCGTTCTGAATCTCTTGGTAAATATAATCACATGGTGCGCATTGGGTGAATACACGTCGGGGTATTCCCTGGCGCCTGAACGTATGCAGTAAACGTCAATTAACGCCAACTTTGCTCAAGTCATTCTCCTCCGTATCATGTGGTATCATACGCGGTTATGGCAATGTACGCGAAATCACGATTTAGAAAGAGGCATTGAGCTCATTAACTCACGCCACAGCTTCCTCGGTATGTTCATTGTCGGCATGCGCTTACAGTCAATTAAAACCTAGATCAGTTGTTTGCTAATGTATACTCGGAAGCTTATCTTCCACGAAGGTAATAAAATCTCCAAGTTTTTCAACGTGAAAAAACGCATCATATATCAATCTCAATTGGCTTTTTGTAAATTTCTAGGTTTTTCAATAAATTTCTCTATTTTATCAAAATACCTGATTAATTTACAACTTCATTAACATCCTCTATTTTGTAAAAATACTCGATTAATTTACCATTTGCTCAATATTCTCTCTTTTCTTTCAAGAAGTTGATCAAGTTTGGTACCGTGTATCGATGTAACACGTGCAATTCGATACATTCCCAGAAGCGCCGTTTAATCAGATTTGATTCGATGATCGCCGGAAGGCGAGTCTTCCGCTTTCCGATAGCGCAACGGCGTGCTAATATTGACACACACATGTAGACTTATATTCGTGACGGCGACGCATGAATGGGTAGGGCGCAAACGCATGCACGCGCAACGCGTACATGGATGCAACAACGGGGGAGGTAGATCCGAGGTTGCGCCAGGGGAGCGGCCGGCTCATAGCGGCGGTGGCGGAGGTGGAGGTGGAGGCGGCGGCGACGGCGGTGGCGGCTGCCGCGGCAGACGGTTTCATCGATTGGCATTGCCGGCATCGTCCGGAGGAGAGTGTGAGCGGGGTCCGTGAACTCTGTGCTGACGGCGCATCCCGGTTTTCATGGTCATGGGTAAGAGGGCGGTTGCCCTCGACGGAGGGCCGAGAATCACGTCCTTCGCCTCGCGCAACTCAAGACGGACAGGGATGATTGCCGTAATAATATCACACCGATATCGTTATTCCTTTTCTCCTCCGAAGCCTCACTTCTCATTCAAATCGAATGAAATGTTTTAGCGTTCTAGTTGGAAACACGCATTCAATAATGTCGAATTTGAATTTCAAAGTCGAGCCGGAGAATGACGTTCCATTCAAGGTTCTGATGTTATACGCGTAGTACACTTTCCATCCATTTAATTACAAACATGAAACGAACTGAAGGAGAAATAAGACCACTGCTATCCGTATATATAAATGCTACGACTTTGAGGAAAACGAAGGTATTGTCCGGCTGATGTATGGCGAGATGTAAGAGAACATTCTGAATATATACGTTCGCCTAGTAACGCCACTGTTCGTAAGACAGAAATGGTCTCGCAATCCGGGAGACGCTAATCGCGAGCGAGCTGAGCCGGGTAAACGCAATTGCACGAAGGCACAGAAGCGCGCAATTCACGACGGAGTTGCGCTTATTCAGAAGCCCCCTCGTTCGCCTTGAAACGAGCGCACGCTCGAGACATGATAAAATGCAAATGCAACGCCCAATGACGATTCTCCCTTAGGAAAACGCAAAACACGTGGAAATTGCCACGATAGTGATTAATGCTATAAATAAAATACGTAATTTCAAGGCGAGTTTTCTTGGATTTTAAAAATATATTAAACGTAATATATTAAACGTGAGAATTAGAATGATTAATTAAACATTGCACAATGTCTACTAATTGTAAATTAAAAATAACTGATGTTCAACATTATTTCCAAAAATTGTTCTGTGATGATAAAGAATCAGCGCCGAATGTGCTACGCATGAGAGAAAATGAGCATTGGACTGATAACGACGACGACGACGATGACGACGAGGACGACGATGACGACGAGGAAGACGCATATGCGTGCTCCGCGTGCGTTGTATGCATCTGTCAAAACCACGCCCTTATCCCCATCTTGCTGCCTCGCGCTATTCGCCTATATGTATACAGAGAAAGAGTAAGAAAGTTCCCCCGACAGACTTTCCACGATTGAAGCGATTTGTCTCGTTTCGAAAGAACAATTAAATTTAATTAGCAGCTCACGTCCAAGTATAATTACACATTAAATTATTATATTTTGGAATCAACTTATTAGAACAAACAGAAATGTACGGCAAAATGTAAAAAAAAAAATTATTAGTAAAGAAACAGTAAAAATATAATAATGAAAAATAATGAGAAAATATATGAAGCAAATCAGAGAATAATCGATGAATAAATCTTTAATAAGCTTGTTACGTCTAATTTTGCACATTTGACATTTGCGTTTATATAAACACACACGTTTGGAAAGTAGTTTCCTTAAACTTCAACTTTTCTCATCGCTCTTTTCGGAACGTTTTAAATTGCTCCGATCGAAAACACGATAAATTCACGTGATACAGTTCACTCATTAATTCAGGCACATTAATTTGCGTCCGTTAATCTTATCGATCCTCGTGCATGTGCATAATTACAATGAGGTATAATACAGTGCACACGAGGTATCACTAGTAACACGTACAGAAAAGAAATCCCTGTCGGTGAGCGATAAAAGGTCTAATTCACCCACATTTTAATAATACGTATTTTATGCCTGTACTGTAATTTTAGGAAAATACAGTAATGGACATAAAATACGGTAATGGGCATCGTATATTATAGCAGTTCTTTTTATGATAAAACATTCATTACTAAAACGGTAAATGACTCATTCCCGTTTCGTTTGACTGTTCGTCATATTCCACGAAGAACATCATTGATTCGCGATGCCACCGCTCAATTACGGAATGAATAGGAAAATGTTATTTTCTTCTAAAAAGAGACTCCTTCGACCACACCCCGGTTCCATTTTCGATCGCGACGAAAGACCGATCGATATCTTGGTGCAAGCCAGGTGGTCGGTGTAGACAAGAACGTATAATTTCGAGATATGTAATTTAATTTATTATATGTCACGGAAAATTCATCCTACAATATTCCTATTATCGCAGCAGGCATAGAAATTATTTACCTGTAAAGCGACAATCAAATTTAATTATCACGCTACCAGCAAAATGGAGTTCACGCCGAAACGTCGCGTTTCAATTATTGTAAATAAACATAAACGGTTCAATGCTGCGTGTTTATATCACAGCGTGAATTCGATGGTAATTGTAACCAACTCTGTGAGCGTTGTACGAAAGATTACACTGTTACTTGAGATAAGTTATAACTCGCGTTGAAATTATCAAACGAGAATCGTAACGCCGGGAAATCGTGATAACACCGATTTATAAGGATTAAAGTTCCGATTGACTCACGGGATCGAAACTCTATTTCCAGATCACTATTATCCTTGAAGAAAAATCACTTATTAGTTTTGCCAATTACAGGAATGCGAAATCTCTCAGCTGAGATATTTCATAAGTGAAGAACCGATTGCTAAACGTTTCGCCGCCTCACGAAGGAAAGCACCGAAAGCACTACTCTCTGCACAGGGTGTCACGGTTCCCCGACGCTCTCACGCCAATCTCGATGTCAATTCTTTCCCACTTCTGCAACTTAATACGCGAAAGAGAGGACAGAAGACGATGAGAGGAAGAAGAAAATAATGCTCGCTGTCGTTCACCGGTCAATTTTTTTGGAAAGTGAATTTGTTTCGAGCGAGTAACTTCCTTAAGAGTACACAGGAATCCGGGAGATGTCCGAAATGTCTTTGGAGAATGTTCGCTAAATATTTACGATTTCGGCCGGTTCGTTTTGCTCGCTTTTAATCCGCCATTGGACGCACATTGCTGTGAGAAAACTACGTTGTAACTCGCGACGAAGGGTGCACTGACCTGTCAGTTGACGCGTGCAATTTCTAGGGCGCAGGTAGGCGCGAACACTGTCGAACAGCAGACGTTGTTCAAGGACAGGAACGAGACGGTATACTGACTGACCGGTTAGTGCTTCTGCGACACGTAACACCAGGTAACAGCGTCAAACAGCGCCCGTCGTTCATCCCCCTCTACCCGCAGCCTCCCCTCTTAGGATGACAGGCCCCTCTCGCCAGGATCGGCGCAGAAAAGGCTGAAAAGGATTTGATGAAGTGCCTGCAGTGCCTTTCAATGCCGTTAACACGCCCTGGAAATTGGAATAGTTAGATAGTTCATAAATAAGTAGTTCATTGTAATACTAGTAGCATCATAATTACAAAAAAAAAGGAAATTTTCGGCTTAATTTTATTTATTATGTGTTTTATTTTCAGCACGGTAAATCTGTTCTTTGTGGGTGAACTACTGTACAGAGTTAATATGTATTATATCTGGAGTTTGACGAAAGTGAGAAATTTTTAGTACAGTCCAGTGCAGCGACAAAAAAAACAGAAACATAAATAAGAAATGAAATAAATAAATAAACCTAAATTGTATATTCCGTAAAGTTAATTTAGAATTAACTCTTCAATTTATATACGATAAAATAATATAATGTTCATACCATGTGTTAATATGTACTACAGAAATATATTTCGGGTTATATGTAAATCATATCTCATTTCTTTCACAGCACACGTGCACAACATATATAGCATCTGGGTCTTGCGAGTGCACATATCGTTCCTGAACTAGGACCCCACCGCTCACGAATGGGAACCAATCGACGCTTAGCTCCTACCTCCCCAATCGCGTCAATTAATCGCGTTCCCCTTTTCTGCGTCTTTTTTTCCGATCGTCTCCTTGACCGTCGTGCGGAGGGATAACTGACTCACCCTCAGCGACGACCGGGAATTTACGTTCGACGCACAGCCGGCGCCGTGAATTTGACATTGAACGACGGCGCGGCTTCTTCTCGGCGACGATCTTTTTATATCCTCTTCTCCTTGTTTTTCTTCTTCTCCCTCTCGTTTTCGAGCTGGACAACTGAGTTTGCGATGCCTATCCATTCCCAACATGTTAGAGGGTGGAAGGAGACAAAAATATTAGGGTTGACACACGTCAGTGAGTCATTAGTCCCATGTAGGCACATCTGCGTGTCACATGTTCGTTCGTAAAGTTCCGTTTTAGTTAAGCTGAGAACTTGAAATAACCGGAAATAAAAAGATATAATTTTGCTCATTTTTTTTAATTCATCCATTTGGTAATGACAGATGTGCGATAATCTTTATTATAATTTGGAATAGTCTTTATAGAGAAAATTATAATAGAGTAGTAATTAGGAATTAATATAATAGTCGTTTTTATGAATTAAACTTTGAAATTATAATACTTGATTGCAACGTTTCTTTTTTAATTTCTTTTGTATACTAAATAAACTAAACTTTTGTATACTAAATAAACTAATGCGCAATTCCGGAATATTCGATTCAGTATTTAAATATGTTCGAGACAAATAACTGGGAACGATATTGGGAATGATTTGGATGAAATATTAATTTGCATCGACATGAACTTTTATTGACAGTTGAGACACCTCTTATCTCTAAATTTAATACACATCACATACTTTCTTATTGTAATGTAATCATTAGGAATATATACAAAAAGCCATTATAAGGAAACTTGTATCATATACGGCGATACAATGAAAAGATTTGTAGTCTCGAGGTATGAATAAAGAACTTATCTAAAAATACGCGAATTGTATAAGTCGGATGATGTGTATCGTTAAACCTAATGATATCTATGTAATAAAAAAAATGAAAGGCAGAAGCCATGGCTAACTATGATTTAAGTAATTAAATCAAAAATTACTTGAAATCAACAATAATGTTGGTTTTTTTTACAAAAAATTCCGATTGTATCTTTAAATGTTCAAATTATATTGAAGGGAGAGCATCGACACAGGTTTAAAACCTCATTAAGATTAATGAATAGAAGATATGAGATAATGATCTTTTTTAATACGATTGAATATAAAAAATAATCGAGGAAAAAACAAAAAAAAGGAAAAGAAAGAACAAATAATAATTTGCTGATTTTTTTATCTCTCTGCTTAGTCGGCTTTCTGTTTGCTGCTCTCCGGTGATTTGTCACCATTCATAGGCGAACGAGAGCGACTACGGCTCTTGCTATGTTTGCTTCCTGATCGGGAGCGGGATCTGTCACCTCTGGAACGCTCGCGGCTCGACCTATCCCTGAAAGGAGGAGGAACGTTTAAGGAGTTCAGCATTTGTGTCATCGTTCGAGAAATTTTATTTTCTTGCGCCAATTATGTATCGATTAAAGAAAAGGCCAGCGAGAGGACTCACTTTGAGGGAGACTTGGCTTTGGATTTGGACTGCGACCTGGACTTTGACCTCTCAGCCTTGGACCTAGAACGAGATCTGGATTTGGACTTTGACTTAGATTTCGACTTTGAGCGGTCTCTTGATCTGCAAAATTATAGTTCAAAATGAAAGGGATACGAAAGTAGAGAAAGTTGACAAAATACAAAGAAACTCGCTTTCTTTTTTTTCTGACGTTTTCCAAGCGCGCGCGCACGGTGAATAGGTGAACGCGTATAAAGCGTGATTAAGCGTGAGAGCTCAAGGCACGTAGCCAGCCCAAAAACAATGCCAATAATAAATGGGAATGAGAGTGTACACTGACTGTGACTAACTGCGCAAGAAAAAAAATAAAATAAGTGAAATAAATATACATAGTTATGAATAAAGTAAACAGATTAATAAAACAAAGATACTTACTTGGATTTTGAGCGTGAACGACTACGCTCGGGGGATTTGGATTTAGACTTGGACTTGGACTTCGAGTGTGCTCTTGACTTGGAACGGGTGCTACGACGGCTGTGGCTACGAGAACTGCGACGGCTTCTACATTACAGAAAACAGCAATAAGGCGTACTTAATATTCTAAAACGGTTTCCAATGTTATCGCAAATTCTTTCATTATGCGATAAGTTTTGCGATCGTTTTTGCAAAAAATAAAACCTTTATCAACTCATAATCAAATAAAATAGAACTTAAAAAAAAAAAAAATAAATTTATAAGTTTATAAAAAATTAAATCGTGACAAATTACTTTAATAAAAAAATAAAAATATAATGGTAAAAACTTAATTAAAAAATAATAAATTTGGACAAAATAATAAATGGATCGCTTTGTAGACTGTCGTATTACACAAGACTGTATCTAGATAAAGAGAAATCATAATGGAAAACATAACAGGTGGCGTAATGTCGCTCCGACAGTACCTTGATCGGGATCGAGAACGACGATTATACCTTGAACGAGAGCGTGACCGACGACGTGATCGAGATCGGGATCGGGAACGCGATCGCGAACTAGAGGACCTTGAACGACGACCACGTCTCTTGTCTTCGATGAGTCTAATCCTGCGGCCATTCAATTCTGTGTCGTCTAATTTATCGATAGCGTTCTTCAAGTCGGAGTATGTCGCGAATTCGACAACTCTGCAAAATCAATCGTTTGAATCATTAGATCAATGTAACACGAGACAATGCAGATGCGCAGATATTTTTCATAATCTTGCTATAATGCTTTGATTTCCTCCTGTTTTTTAGTTATTAAAACAAAGTGACTTAATTTTACTTATCATTCTCACAACTAACAAAGTCACTTACCCTTCATTTCTACGTTGCTTATGAGCATCGGCATATGTTACTTCCCCCGCCTGTCTCATGTAATCCTTCAAATCCTGAACATCACACAAGAACCAAAATTAACATGTTTCTCTATGCTAATGTACATAAATATGCGAATAGATTTAGAATAGAATTAGTAGTTGGAGTTTACTATACTGTGTTCCTAGTCTGATGTATCGCGCAGGTTAAAATATATCCTGTGCACTCATACGTTATATGCTATTTCGATTTCTTTCCTTGATAGAGGTAACCTGGATCTACTCGACTAGAGAAAGAGATAAGCATAGCATGGTGTCTACATCTGCTCGCGTCTTCAGTGGTGAGAATAAAGTTATCAATTACGTGTTCGAATTTAGTACCTGCTTATCGACACAACCTTTCTTTTTATGCAATTCAATCTTTTAAATGATTATATGATTATGATTTAATTTATACATATAGACAACTCCGCCCTGCATAATGAGACATTATTTATAAAACGCTTATATAAATCAATCAATACTCGTATTAATTAATATGGACTTTACGAGAGTAATTTTCATTTCTGCAGGATGGCTCACAATATAATTACAAAAATAATAAATGCGATACTTTTTAAATGTCTGTAACATGTGTCATAAAAAATAGTATAACTATAACTAATATGTTTAATATACTGTTTTAAGTAATATATAATTCTTCATAAAGAATTACATACATACAGCAAAAAAATCGCTATAAAGCGACACAATTAAAATATATATACATATATATACATATAAACATAATTCAGCAAAAGTTAAACAAAAGTTTCAAAGGCTATGTGAATACATTCTGCATCGCAATAAAATAGGAAAAAATAAGTTCGGACATGAGGAACTAAGGATGAAAATTGTGTTATTTTTTCGCTAAAAATAAAACTATAATGAGTATATCGATAATTCTTCTCCCGTAATATTTTCTTGGATTTTTCTCTCTTAATGTTGTAAGATTACTCTGTAGTGTGAACAGATGTCTTCCACATTATCCTTTCTTCTTTGTTGTCTCTTCCACGCATCATCTAGTTCAATACTTCGCAGTCATTCCTCATGAAGGATATCGGGTGAAGGTAAATATTGTCTAGTGGTCCATTTGCGTTCATCGCTGGGAAATTTGCTTATATGTATATTTCTCTCTTTCTTTCTCTCTCTCTCTCTTTCTCTCTCTGTGCGTGTGTGGGAACCAGGTACGGCTTTAGTGTTATGGAGATACTAGGTAGACAGTAGGTGTGGCTATGTGTCCGTTGTTTAACATGGCGAGTACGAGATAGCGCAGACATCTCCGTATTTGTGGGATACCACATGGCGGCGGCCTGTCTGAGATTTGTGCTGATGTTTTTCAAGGTCCAAGCGCAAATTCCATGTAATAAAAGAAAAAAAGGGAAAAATAGAACGCATGCCATTGCCAAAGATATATTTCCAACGCCGGACAAATTTCCTCTGAAATATCATTCCTCGCTTGCTACATTTAAAATATAATGTAATAATGCAAATTATTTTGCATAAAGAAAAGTTGGTCTTTCGCTATTCAGAAAATTTTGAAACGTATTCGCGATAGAAAGATATTCATTGTTATAAATAGAGAAAATCCGGACGTTATCATAGTACGTTGAGACACAAAATTGATTTAGCGAGTAACAAGTAGATTTCTAATTTCGAGCACATAAATATATCACTAGTGGTTCCCTATCTCCGATTTCGCATTTAGTTGCGCGTGCACAGCTCCGAACTTCATAAAACTTGAACAGTTCGATGTACGCTGAGCTATAGTGCACAGTAATATTAAATAAGAAGGTGTATAGATAGGTATATTATAATTATATATATATATAGTATACATATGTGAACAAAACCACGTTCAAGAGTGTGTAGTTATAATAGATATATATGTGTATATCTAAGAGTACACTCGGTTAAGGTGACGCATTTACCTTGGGCCCAGGCACCACCTTGCTTACGGACAGAGAGAAAGGCCAGACACACGGCGCTCGGTCGGGTCGAACGGATCTGTATGGCGTAGTCGCGGATGGTTCGGGTTTCGGCCCGTGTATGCCCTCATGGGTGTGGCCGTTGCCTGACTTACTAGATGGCTAGGTTGCATGGCGTACCAGTAGCAATGACAGTCACAGTGAAGTGGTAGATGTGATGGTGGTTGTAATGATGGTCGATGGTGAAGGTACTGAATTATGACCATGTCGGTTTATAGTAATAGGAAGAGTGGTGATATATATTGGTGGAGGTTGTTTACGTAAATAAATGTTTGTTTCCCAGACGGATAAAGTAGATAGCGGCGGTTGGATCTCTCTTTCTCTCTCTTTCTCTCTCTCTCTCTTTCTTTTTTTCCCCAGTGATCACGATGAAGAGGATTGAAGTATGCACAATAGCCCTATCACTGGGATTTCACCGGGATTCACCACGTATTACTGCGCGCGAGTAGTAGTATGATGGTAGATAGGTGGTGGTAGGTGTACATCCCAGTGCCACGCGGCTCTCTCTGTCACCCGGGACACCTCAGAAACCAACCTGGTGCCACTTGACCTCAAGGCGGGCCCATCGCGTGCATCGTCATCTCTATCATCGCACATCAGTCTATTGGCCCTATCGGTCGCCCCTCCTCGGCGAAGAGGATATGGCTCTTCGGAAAGAACATCAATTTTATTTCGTTTTTTCTCAAACTGTTGGCCGAACGTAAATGAAATAATAAATTGAAAAAGTAACGTTGAACAATCAAGACTCGATCGAGAGAATATTTTTGGTAAATAACCAATCATCGGAAAAGTGCAACGACAGTTATAGAAAAAATATATATCTACTTTCATAGATTATGTATGTAATATACAAATATATACACAATGTAAATTGATCAAGTAAGACTTGGTTTACGTGCAGTCTTCATTTCGATTTATGAGTATAATTTTTTATGGCTTTTTGGTTTTAAAAGCATCCACTTGCGTCCTGGTATTCCCACATATCGTTTGCATTTATTTGTATCGCTCGGTCTATCGTCTCCATTCGTTGCTTCGTTTCTTCCGCTTTAGAGCTCTTCGCATCCACGGTGTCCGCCGAATATCTTTGTCCAATAGTATCTGGCTGCTTCATCACGGGCCATGTTGTTACTCCGAGTTCCTCGTGCAAACCTATGCCCTTGTATTAGGTATGATGATCCGCAATGCATTTCTTGTATCTCGCACGTCTGATATTTCTGTCGTCCATATGGATTTTTATTCTTTTTCGCTTCTCTAATTTTTCTCTTTTTCATGAAAATGTCTTTTGCACATGTATATAAAAATTTGATTTCAATTTTTGCCAGACTTACTTGATCAAAATCTTACATCTTTTTAAATTCCAAAATAGGGCTTTCTATTCTGAGTAAATAAACGTAAAATGAGACGAAAGACAATTGAAGAACAAAAGAAATTCTATTTATCGACACGCGTGGAACTTTAGTAGAAACGGACTGTGAAAAAACTCGGAAAAACTTAGAGATCCGGAGAGATATATATAAATTTGAAAAACCCATATAAAGCAGTGCAATGTTTTCTCTGGAATCGCGAATAGTAATCAAACCAACGAAGGTAATTATCGGTAAAAATGTAAGGTAAAAAAAAAAGCGAGATATGTGTCACTTACCTGCCAGCTGACACGACTTGATAAATTCTCCACAGTCAAGCGATACTCGGTGCGTGTCGGTGGGCCATATCTACAATGGGAAAAAGACCAGATATTATCTACATGTATATTTTTAAAGCAAGCAGGTTTGTCTTGGACCTGACTTTACGTTAATGTAAATGCGAATGAAAATATGGTATAAAACGTAATAATGATATAATTCAAGACATTTACAAAACAGTAAGTTTATGTAAGTTAAGGTGTAATCGTTAGAGCGTAACATTGGATGTATGTACCTGGGCAATGATTGCTTGTAGCTAGATGCAGTCCTCGTGTTTCTGTTCACACTATCTCTGCAAAAAGGGATGTCATGTGAACAGAAATAACGGATCGTCGGTTAAACCTTCAGCAAATAACTACAGATCTGCACTCATTGCTCAGGCACACAATCAATCACCTGTTCCAATCGAATCAAATCTATTCAAAATGCAGCAATAGCGTACCTGTCGTGCCGCATATCGTCTCGGCTGTAACAAACATAATACCACACATCTATTAGTCGCCAATTACATATCGGATCATTTCGTTCAACTACCAGCAATAAACATAATGTCTGGGAGGGTAATCGCTAGGCGTTATATTGCTATCACTTTTTTAATCGCGGCAAAACTTTAACAATTTGACGTACTCGGGAGAGTAGTCAAATCCAAGACAAAAACCAATTCTAAAGATGAAACTTCGATTTCTAATTAAACGTATTTTCGTATGCACAAAGGCAAGAGAACTTTACAAACGCGTAGTTTATCACTCGTCTTTACGCCCTCTTTATGCTAGAGCTTATCAATATCCAAGGTTAAGTTCTTCCCTGTGCGGACGATGTGCGAAATCGATTTACGCGGCATAAAAAAAATTCTAAATATAAGAAAAAAAACGTAATAAAAAAAAAACAAATGGGAGAAGAGGAAAAAAAAATAAAAAATCCATACATAAGAGAAAAGTATCCGAACGGGAAGTAAATTGATCAATCGCTTGGATTTCGCACATCCCGAGCCGGCTGCCTGCAGGGGAGGAGGGGATAATGATCGCTCTGATAAAATAAAAAAAAGGATAGCGTGTCTTACGCAGATCGCCTCGAGTCCCCATAACCACCACGGGAGTCACCATAGCGCCACTGGTCACTACCCCTAGGTGTCCCCCGGGCCCTCTCTACAGTAATTCTGTAACAAGACACATTGGATATGCTTACTTGTCTCTCCAGGAGCGTGAGCGTCCGTAGCCACGGTCGCCTCGCCTCCCTGAAACACCCCGTGCTATCTCCCCCGCCACTCTGAAACACACCCAACAAAACCCCGCCTAAGTCCACGACTAATTCTTACTCTCTAAAGCTGCTTCAGTCCTGCCTTCCTTCCTTCCTTCCTTCTTTTTTTCCTTTCCTTTCCATTCCTCAGTCTCCTTTCTCCGCGAAATCTGATCAAATATCATCCGTCCCTCTCTTTCTCTATCGTCCGGTTTCGTCTGAGGCGCTGTCCCCTCTCTTTCTCTTTCTCCCTATCTCTCTCTTTCGCTCTCTCACTCTTTCTCTCTCTCTCTTTCACGACCCGTTATCGTTCCTTATATAGTCTAATCTGTTTTCTTTATACGATGCTACTTATCGAATTCATTTTCTTTTACCACATCCATCAGCTTTTTCATAACTATATCTGTGATCCTTACACGAAGAAAAATGATTCAATGAATTAGAATTCTGGTGGAAGATAAATGATCCAGAATTTTGGTTAAACTTACTAGATTTGTGACAAAATATTCTAGAATTCTAGTTAAAATAATAAACATTCAAAATTTTCTTAGTTAAATCTACTAAAATTAACCAGAAATCTGATAGACTCGATCAGAATTCTGGATCGTTCATTTTCCATCAAAATTTCAGTTAATTCACCCAAATAGTTTTCTCCGTGTATAATTACGAAATTTTCTTTTTTTTTCTAGTTAAAATATGATGCGGTGCATTATACAGGATCACACGATGTATTTATGAAAAAGCATATGTGCCAAATTTTTCGGCAAAAAAGAAGCAATATAACATTTCTCCAGACGAAGATATATTATTGCCAAGACTTTTTTTACTCGGGGAATTGATGGAAGTAGTTCAAAATGGCGGTAAGTCATTTAAGACGCATTTTATCTCGCTAAATGTCCAATCGTTAATTTGGAGGACAGACGCCGTTTACTATAGATGCAAAATTAAAGATATTAACGGAACACCCGTTAAATGCGAACAGATACAATTGTGCACTGTACATTTGTCTTTAATTAAATAGAAGCAACAGCGAATAATATTACTGGTACAGGTTGAAATGCAATGCGATTAGAGCGTTAAGAATATTGCCACCGCATTCGACCACACTTTATCATTACAATGTTTATTGTATGTTGAAAACTACTATTATTTATTGCATGTAAAAGCTACTAATATTATTGACACTTACATAAATTCCCAAAAGAAAGAAAGAATAAGCATATAGAAAAGAAAATTTTTCAGAGAAAGTTACTTTACGTGTTGTGCTGAATAGATTTCATTTTCTCATTCGAATGCTATTGCTTCTCACATCAATCTAATCTCAAGTGGTATATAACAAGATCAAGTTGATAACAAACTGTTTACTTAAGATAACAAGACATTTAATCGAGAAAGAAATATTGAGTTAAATTATATAAATAATAAATAATCCGCAGGTAAAACAATATTTATTATTTCTATGTGTGAATGTCTTTAGTGACTTAACATTTTTAAAAGATCCTAAAAAATTAAGTTCCTTAAATAATTTAAAGACTACGTTTACACGAATATCTTTAATCGAGTTTAATAACATCCGTAGTTATGAAACTGGCCAATCGTAGCTATTACTCTGAAGAATGGAATGACTGCTTAGCCAGCTTCTAATTACGAATGTTATTAAACTCAATTAAAGTGTTCGTGTAAACGTAGTCTTAGACACTAATCGTCAGTAAATTTGAGCCATTTAGAATCAAGTAATTAAAAAATTTCATTATTTAGTAATTAATCAATTAGTCAGAAAAGAATATTTATTATGTAAATCAGAAGATATTTATGGCTCGATATAATAAATATCGCATCATCACCATTCTAAAAATAAACTGTTACAAAATAGCTATATTGCAATGAACTAATATTTCAATTAAAAAAAATTATCAATTTTAACAAGAGGTGTTGATGTTAAATTATTATAATTTATTTCTGTACATGAAATAACAAAGTGTATTCTTAAAATTGCTATCGTCAACAGAATATATGTATTATTTATATGTACTATTTGATATTTATATAAATTATAAAGATTTGTAGAAAGGAACTACATATCTGTTGTGATATTAGTTAATTTCGCTAATCCCAAATTTAACTCACCCTTAGTGTGTTAGCATGAATTAAAATTTCTTAGTGTGAATTAAAATTTCTTAATGTTTAAAGTGAACCCCCAGTACCAATAATATTATAATTATGATATAGTTCAAACATTAATGTAATCACAATAACAATCCACATATTAAATGGATTGTTATAGAAACTATTCAGTCATGCAAACATGCTACCTATACCATTCCGCCTAATATCGCCTAGTACATGTATGTTTCATACACTAAATGAAATAGAATTGCATTACCTTTCGCCTAAAAGTTCCTTTCCATTTAATTCGTATACGGCATCGTCAGCATCTCTATAGTCGTCGAATTCCTAAAAAAAAAAAAAAAAGAATTCTTTTGTTATTATTTAAAAATAATATACATGTTTTTATTTCAGTATCGGTTGGATCATACATTACTGATGTATTTATATGCAAATCTATGTATTAATTATAAAAGCTTTCATAAATAATGCTAAGTTATAAATACCACTGTATTATTCACGAATTGTAAATGTACATAATGAACATAAAAATCAACCATCATAGATAATAGAATGCTTAGATATGCATAATGTTAATAGCTAAGATTTACTATAATTTATTCATAATTGTTTAAAATTTTTATAAACAATTTTAAAAAATTTCTTCCTGCAAAAGTTTTAGAGTAGGATATATCATTTTTTTACTTAATAAATATATAAATCATACATTAGAAAATAATATTATGTATATATATATATATAACTATACAGAGTGCATAACCAGGATTATTGCATGTGCTTACAAAATTTCAAATTATTGGTATAAGTAACTATCTGGTAGTACATAGCCCATTATAGATGTGGTTTAGTTTTCCTGATTATACATAACTTACAAAGCTTTTGCAGAATAATCGGTGATAAGCAGCACACAGCTCCACTAAACAGCCACAGTACCAGTGTGCTCAGGGCTCAGGTCAGGTCAACTCAGGTTATCGAGTTGTATATTTGTAATTTAACACTCTGCAGCTTACTCACTTTGGTCCAAATAATGATAAAAAAACGAATAACTATCTCTTTTGGAAATAAATGTTATCATCTCTTTATTCAAAAGCATTATTACATCAATGATTGCAATATCAAATATAGTTTTCAATTTTTCATAAAATAAGGGAAAGTGATCGAGAGATAAATCAGCAATTTTTAACACAAAATGTTATGCTACACGATTCAATAAATTCATAAAGAAAAATTTCCAAACAGTTAAAATGTATTTTTATAAAACAATTGTAAAGCTAAAAAATATCAAGACTTGTTAATTCCTAAAAATATATCAGTTTCAAAGAGATATAAATTTTTGTAGTAACTGCAGACAAATGAATGAATATTATAGGACCAAATTGAGCGATGTAAAGTGTTATACTCAAGATATTTACAGCTGGGTACGGATACTTACAACAAAGCCATAACCATTCTTGATGAGAACATCACGGAACCGACCGTAGCCTCTGAAAAATCTCTCAAGGTCTCTTTCCCTGGTGCCGTATGGAAGCCCACCGACATAGACTCTTGTCCCTACCATACTGTAAAAAAAACAATTGAACCACATTAGACTTACCACAAAGGCAAATCCATTCTTCATAGCGACCTCCTTGATTCTACCATATTTCCGGAAGAACTTCTCAAGGTCGCGCTCTCTCACCCGGTACGTTAAGCCACCAACGAATACTCGAGTGCTCATTCTTAAAGGAAAATATAAAAACACCTTACATAACAGGCTACCTGCAGAACCTGCCGTTTAATCACATGACAACATAAGATAATCGTTATTTTTCAAAATTCTAACCGAGAGACGGTTAAAAATAAACTTTAATTGTTTATAAACAAAACATAACGGTGTTTCTATAATTGTTCTTTCAAGGAATACAGTAACTCAAATTAAATTTAATATCGGATTTATTAACAATTTTCATTATTCCAATATATAATACTTATATCGTATGCTAATGTCTCATCAACGAATATATAAGAAGAATCATTAATTATTCTCAATGTTTCTTTAATGCAACAAGGTGCTGACACGCTTCACGAGACAAACGTACGGAAATTTCCCGAAAGACGCGCATCGCATGGAACTCGCTGTTTCACGCCGTGATTGAGAGGACGCATGAAATTTCTTTTCCGTTTGCGCAAGACTCGAAGGGGGGAAAAAAGTATGGAACTAGAAAGAACATTTTCGTCGCGTCACGCCGGCGTGCACGCGCTATAAGACGCCACGTTGAAAGTTTTAGAAATTTTCACCGAGATCTCGGAAAAACACCACGCTCGTCCGGCTTCATCGAATACGGTACGATCGATATGGAAGGCGCCGTGTCGGTTTATTGCGCCGTGAACGATACTCCGGAGTCGTAATAATGGCCGCGGAAAAACGATCCGCATTTTAACGCGACGCGCATAAGCAAAGATCCGCGCTCGCGTGTTTTCCTCAAATCGACGCGAGCTCTCGTTTCGTCGTCACCGCGTTGAAGCGAATCGCGCGTCGTATTTCACCGAGCGGGAAACGAAAGCTGGTAAGAGAGCGTGCTCTGTGCGAGGGTGCGCTCGCCCCAGATTACATCACGTTACACAGGGTAACAGACAAATCGAACTCCGTTTTACACAACGTTCGCAGTTTTTTTTCCCCCCGAGAGACCAGCTACGGAAATTATCGGACGGAACGGACATCTGACTATTGTACTCACCTGAACGTTCAACTTGCGGTAAGTAAGTTGCGATAAATGAGCTCTCCTGTAATACGAAATCAACGAGACTGAGGATGAGAGAGATACTGAGCTGAACTCCGCACGGCGAGGTAGCCTCGTAGCAACAACGGAAACAAAAGGGGGTTCACTCGACGGCGCGCAGAGCGTAGCCTCGACGCCAGGCGTACAGCAGCGGTGCCACCACTGCCACCTAAGCTACCTTCCCCCACCCCTCCTCCAACGACGCAACTCACGCCAGTCACGCCACGGCCGAGAGAAAGAATTCGTCCGGCCTTGGACAGAGTTCTCTCGCCGAGACGATGATGCAGCGTGTACAGCGGAAATGTGTGCAGGTATATTCTGTAAAGTAATTCGAAAAAGGATGATGCAAGGTTCCGTTGAACGAGGTACTCTCCCCCACCCCTGTACTCTGTGGGTCAGTCGCTTTTACGCGGGATTCAGTCGCTCGGTCGATCGACGTAATTCGACTCGGATAAAATCCGAGGATCTTTACGGGCGCTTCGCGATACTGTTAAAACGACTTGACGACGTTTATCGGCGAAATAGGTTACTTTTACAGTCGATGGGGAACACTTCCGGTGTGGGTTCGAGGCTAGGACGCGCGCGACGCGCATGAACGGAAGTATACTACTCGCGTAGTAGCGCGATTCGAACTTCCGAATTCTTCGGGATCGTGATTACTCGGCCGAACACGAAGAAGCGTGATTATACTCGGCGAGTTCCGGGAAAATGCGGAAAAACGGCGCTTCTCTCGAATTATTTTCAGATATCTTGTCGAAATTGCGAACCGCACTGAAAGCAAATGGTGAATAAAGGCAATACGTGTTTTAATAATAGGCCTGTTCTTTTCGGCTGAACTTTTGCACCGGTTCACCTTTCTTCCTCTTCTTTCTTCCTGGAGAGAAAAGGAAGAAAGATGAACTGGTGCAAAAGTTCAGCCAAAAAGAACAGACCTAATTATTGGTGCTCGAGTTGGCCTCAAATAATAGTTTATTGATTTTTATAGAAAAATTCCTTAAATGCAATTTCTGCAATTTATTTGTTAGGCCGGCGTCTCGTGAGCGGAAATTTACAGCGGAACGGAACAGCGAGACCAATCATAATCGCAGAAAAAAAAAACAGAGTAATGATTGCAGAGTTGTGATTGGTCGTGCCGTTCAGCTGTAAATTTCCGTTCATGGGACGACAGCCTTACGTCTTTGTAAGAATTTTAAAATTTCTACACGAGTACATATACATAGATCAACGTAATTTTTTTTTGCAGACATTGTACATGTCGAGTTATATATCTATAGATGCCTTTTCATGCTGACGCCTCAACGCTCATTTTCAGCGTCGAAATAGATCGCATGATCAAAATTGATGCTTGATATTCGTCAATTTCTATCATATGACTTATTTTAACGCCGAAAATGAGCGTCGAGCGTCAGCATGAAAAGGCACTTTATCCGCGTTGCTTGAAATCCCCAGCAAAAGCACTTAAATATATTCGGGCATTGAAGAGAGAGAAGGTGGAAATGCTGAGTGCAAAAAGTGCAAGCAATAGTAACAGATCTTTTATTACACACAAAAATCGTGCGTTTAAAGACTGAAAAATTATTATTTTATTGCATCGACAAAACGGGATATAAGTAATCTTTGTATTCGATCATATAAAAAAAAAATCGGCAAAAGAAATTAACGCGTTGTCGATATATCGAAATTGTGTCGCTATCTCTTTTTCAAAAACTTACCAACGTTTCCCTGTCTCTCTTTACGATATAAATTTTTTAAAGTCGCGCGTTTTTGGGGCAACGCGAGAATCTTGGATCGCGCGTTTGCGTGAGATAAACATTCGTCGCGGCATATACTAGAAAACGGCTCGAGATTTGGACCGTAATTCGAAATTGTATGTATAACGTGCACACAGGTGGATACCGAGAGGAGTATCGAGAAACGAGATCCGCCAGGAGCTGCGCGTACGGGCGCCACCAGCGCCACCTACTGAAAACAAAAATGGTAGCGAGCAATATGCCCTATCCCTGCCCCGCTTTAATGGCACGCCAAATGTCTGCGTTCTCTAGGCTTCCTTCTACCATGTATTCCCCTCCGACCGATGTATCTGATCCCGCTGTGAATAGAGGAAATCGCATTCCGGTAGTAGACTTTGTTACGCGTGCGAAATAAGCGGGGCCGTCTTATAACCAAAACATAAGGTGAAAGCAAAAGCCGTTGGCGAGATATTTAGCCGAATTATAACCGCACCAGCTCCCGATACGACGTGTCACTCGCCTTATATAATGAAATTAGCCGCGCACGATCCCGCATGCCAGTTCCACGCCCGTAATATGCGTCATCCGCTGCTAGAAACACGAGAATCCCCAAAGTACGATAACGGTAGCCCAGCTGAGAAGCGTTCTCTGTGGTTTGCTGTCGGGAACATGCACGTTTTCCTTTTTCCGTCCCGGTAGATTATGTCGATATCCCACGTATCCTCGTGTAACACTCGTTTTCGTTACTTTCGTTACAGCCTGCAAGGCTTTTCCACGTTTTCTTATTGGGTTTTCACAATTTTTGGAAGGGAAACACTTGCACTATACTGCTAAAACTTGTATGTTTATTACTGTATATATTCACTATCTTAGTGAAACGATCAAGTATCATTTTTTGGTTTGCAAGCATTATTGAAAGATTTATTTTTGCATGTTATTGAAGACTTGTAGAGATTGGTAGTTTATAAGTATACATAAAATTGTTTTATTTATTTTTTTTTTCTTAATTGCTAAGGTCCTTTTTTTATTTATTGTGCATTGTTACAGATTGTCAGATTTCTCATAGACGGGTAATGTCTGATAGAGCAAACAGGATGAAGCTAGAAGCTGAGATGGCTGCGCCTTTGCATCTGCAGAGACTGGAACGCAGCTTGAATGTACAGCCTTTCTTAAAGCAGATTGATGATCTTTTTCAAGAACAAGCTAGGTACTGATATATTTATTAACTGTTACGTATATTCTTGTTGTTTTTTAGCTTGTAATACATTAATAGTACATTATAAATTAATATTATGGATACAGTAATACGAATATTTTGTTTCTATTTTTCAGTGAAGATGACAAGTCTGTCTCATCGGAATCTTCTGATGGTTCAGATGCTTATCTTGATAATGTACCCACGCGAAAAGAAGGTTGGTATATATGATTGATTTTAATTTTATTAAACCATTTAATTAATGTTTTTGTAACATACATTATTTTTTTAGAAGCAAGAATCAATAAGTTAAGGCTGTACAATATGTCTAGTGTAGGAGAAGAAAGACGTTGGTTGCAAGATATTCTTTTAAGTGATTCCTCTGATAGTTCTGCATCAGGTTCTGACACAGATAGCCAAATCACGGAAGAAGATTTTCAAGAGATGTTGAAGTTTCATATATTACGAAAAAAATATCAAGGTCGTTTTTATCAAAAACCAGAAGTAAGGAGCATATGATAGTTAAACTTTGTATATTTAATAATGCAGATAATTCAGGATATTATAAAATATATATTTATGTATTATAAAAGTACATCCATAAGCTACACATACTTATTTTTTTTATTTTTTCAAAGAATGTTGCCATATGATATTTTTGTATTTTGAGATTCCTCTAACAATTTATAATTTGATATTATGACAATTTCATAATAACATTATCTTTTTACTATTGGTCTTTATGCGTGCAATTTTCAATTACTCGTTTTTATTTATTTTTACTTAAATTTTATTTTGTACATTATCATGTTTTTGTTAGCATATAGCTATAACTTTGTTACAAGTTGAATTGTTTGCAATATTCTTACTATATTTTAATTTACAGTATAGAATTAAGAATTTGGAACTGACTTGGTTTATTAGCCTATTTTTATTTCTTTTATTTATAAAGTATTATTATTTTCAGAATATACAATATCAATATTATAGTGCGGGTTTATTATCCAATTACGATAGATTTTTAGAGCATCAAAAGTTAATTGTGGGAAATAAAAAGAAGAAAGAGAAAAAGCCAGAAAAAAAAATTATGAAAATTAAGAAGGAAAAAATTAATCGTCACTGCGTATCTGAGGAATATCGTGTATGTACTAAATTTTATATTACATTTATATTGACACACGTTCTATATTTCCTTTTTACGAAATATATACTTTTAAACAAAAGTTAAAAAAGGAGCATACAGCCAATACGCTAGTTATTTGTTGCGTGTCATATATTTAAAATAATCATTACAAATTGAAATTCATAAACGTTTCGGCCGATATTCGGCCTTCGTCAGTATGTTCTACAATACAATTTTAAGTCGGAAGTTAGATAAGTTAAAAATTACAATTTAAAATTTATATGAGATTAAATCTCAGTTCATTATAATGTGAGATGGTCAGTTAATATAAGAAGTTGAGTGTATGAAACCGTATAAAGTTCTTGTGAAATGGTTGATTTTTTGTGAATATTACAATGTTGGTCCGCTATTAATTGCAAATCCTCGCGTCGTAAAGAATTTCCAAGTTCTAATTTGAATTTACATAATTACAAAGTTATAAAGACTTTTTTAATACATGATTATAAAGATAGTATTAATTACTTAATGTACTTTTACTCGTATGTAATAAGAGCTATAATTATTCGATTTTTCATTCTATAGTTTAATTTGAATTTTTAAGGATGGAAGAAACTTTCTAGTACATTACTTGTTAACAGAATTTTTGTGTTTCTCTGTGTTCTGTCCTTCTGTATTTATATTGACTAGAAAAATTATAAAAGGGAAAATTAGAGGAATGGGATGGAAGTTGTAAGGAGGACATTATTATTCGTTTAATAGGGGCAAGTATAATTCCGGTAATCGATCGGTGTCACTTTGCTTATTTAATCTCTAAGATGATACATATTAAAAAATAAAAATCAGGATTAAATAAGCAAAGTGACACCGATCGATTACCGGAATTATACTTGTCCCTATTAAACGAATAATCTCTTACTTACAACTTCCATCCCACTCCTCTAATTTTCCCTTTTTTAATTTTTCTAGTTAATATAAATACAAGGACAGAACACATTGTGTGAAAAACACAAAAATTCTGTTAATAAGTAACGTACTAGAAAGTTTCTTCCATCCTTAAAAATTCAAATTAAACTATAAAGAGTAGAAAATTGTCAGCGAATAATTATAACTCCTATTACATACGAGTAAAAGTACGTTAAGTAATCGTTAGTACTATCTTTATAATCATGTATTAAAAAAATTTTTATAACTTTGTAATTATGTAAATTCAAATTAGAACTTGGAAATTCTTTACGACGCGAGAATTTGCAATTAATAGAGGACCAACATTGTAATATTCACACAAAAATCAACCATTTCACAAGAACTTTATACGGTTTCACTCAACTTCTTATATTAACTGACCATCGTACATTATAATGAACTGAGATTTAATCTCTTATAAATTTTAACTTGTAATTTTTAACTTACCTAACTTCGACTTAAAATTGTATAGTTGAACATACTGATAAAGGTCGAATATCGGCCGAAACGTTTATGAATTTCAATTTGTAATGATTATTTTAAATATATGACATCGCAACAAATAACCAGCGTATTGGCTATATACTCCTTTTTTAACTTTTGTTTATAAATATATTAAGCCATTATTTACTTCTACATTATATGCTCTATTTTTAGAAAGGGGAATATCCGGAGGGAGAATGGGATAAATCAATTCCTAGAGAAGAAGAGTTAGATGAATCTGAATTGGAAGCTATCATGCGTCATCAACCTCGAGGTAGAGGTAGGAAAAAACATAATACTAAGAGTGTTGAAGTGATGACGATGAGAAGAAGAAAGATATGGGTGATGATGTCCAAAAAGGAACTAGGAAAAGTACAAAGGGCGAAAACCAATAATCATAAGGAAATGCTAATAAGTTGTAAGAAAGTAGCGCAGCATTGTATGAAATATTGGAGGCAAAAAGCCATGCAAGTGAGTATATAAATTAATACTTAGGTTAATACTTATTTAAAATTATTAATCATACATATTATATATATTTATTTCTTTCAGTCGCAGAAAAATATGAAGGATACTATCTGGCGGGCAAAACGTTTGACAAGAGAAATGCAGAGTTATTGGAAACGTTATGATCGAGTCGAACGGGAAACTAGAAGAAGATTAGAGAAAGAAGCTGAAGAACAACGTAAAATGGATGTAGAACTTATTGAAGTAAGAGAATATTAGAATATATAAAAGGATACATTTTCTACTTTTATTTTTTCGAATGTTTTTATATTGCTCTTATTTCAGGCAAAACGTCAACAAAGGAAATTAAATTTCCTTATTACTCAGACAGAATTGTATGCTCATTTTATGTCGCGAAAAATAGATAAAGCGTCAGCAGAGGAACAATTAAGAATCTTGAATCAATTAGATGAAGAAAAGAATCCTAGACTTATTGGCATCGATGATTATGATAGGTATTTGAATTAAATATATAATTTTTTTTACATAATCTTAAAGATAATTACTTTCATGGCTGTTGAATGTGATTAAAAAAGTCAATTTTAATTATTTAGGATTTTACATTTACAATAAAAGCATATATTTATTAAATGTGTAGTGAAATCATGAAACAAAAAGCAAAGAGAAATGCTACTGAAGCATTTAACAATGAAAAGGCCAGGACCAAACAATTTGATACATCTCAAATTGCTGTATCTCAAGAGTTACGTCTCAGTGATACGCCTGAGAATTTGGAGCATCCACAACCTTCCATTTTTAAGGGAAATCTGAAAGGTTATCAATTAAAAGGAATGAATTGGTTGGCAAATTTGTATGACCAGGTTTGTAATTTATGTATATATATGTACATATTGTAACTATGTACGTATATTATATTATTAAGATCATATAATATTTTTGTTACATAAATATAATTTTTTTAATTTGTTAATTGTTTCAGGGTATTAGTGGAATACTAGCTGATGAGATGGGTCTGGGAAAAACTGTACAATCCATAGCATTTTTATGTCACGTTGCCGAGAGATATTGTAAGCATTTATAGAAATTAAACTTAATGATTTCAATTATTATTTTATATGCATTGTGTTGAACTTTTGCGAGAAATAACTTGACCAAATAAATGTGCAATTAATTTTAGCTGTTTGGGGACCATTTTTAATTATATCACCTGCTTCAACATTACATAACTGGCAACAAGAAATGGCAAGATTTGTGCCAGTATTTAAAGTAGTTCCATACTGGGGTAATCCTCAAGAACGTAAAATACTCAGACAATTTTGGGATACTAAGGATTTACACACAAAGGAAGCTTCTTTCCATGTAGTAATAACAAGTTATCAATTAGTAATTACGGATTATAAATATTTTAATAGAATAAAATGGCAGTATATGATCTTGGATGAAGCACAAGCTATAAAAAGCACGAGCAGGTATGTTATTTTGTTTTTTTTTATTATTTTATAATTTTAATAAATAATAAATTGCATAATCTCTTTCTAATTA
This sequence comes from Trachymyrmex cornetzi, assembly GCF_001594075.2. Lineage (NCBI taxonomy): Eukaryota > Metazoa > Arthropoda > Insecta > Hymenoptera > Formicidae > Trachymyrmex > Trachymyrmex cornetzi. The sequence continues at coordinate 2,859,707 of NW_017300169.1, read as the reverse complement.
ATATATTTTAATCATTTTAACAGCATGAGATGGAAATTGTTATTGGGATTTAGTTGTCGTAATAGATTATTGCTCAGTGGTACGCCTATACAAAATAGCATGGCAGAACTATGGGCGTTATTACATTTTATTATGCCTACACTATTCGATTCGCACGATGAATTTAACGAGTGGTTTTCCAAAGATATTGAAAGTCACGCAGAAAATAAAACAGGAATAGACGAAAGTGGGTAATTTTTAATAAACCATGTCAAACGCGAAGTGATTATATATTAATTAGAAAATATTTGTAAATTTTGTGCTACAGAACACTTATCGAGACTTCATATGATTTTAAAACCTTTTATGTTACGAAGAATAAAAAAGGATGTAGAAAATGAATTATCTGATAAGATTGAAGTAATGGTATATTGTCCACTTACAACTCGTCAAAAGTTACTTTATTCAGGTATCTTGATTTTATTTTTATGATTACTGGCTGTTTATAACATTTGGTACATCTATCTTATTTGTAGCGCTGAAGAAAAAAATTCGAATAGAGGATTTGCTGCATTATACAGTGGGCGGAGGGGACACTGCATCCAATGATAAAAACTTTACTTCCAATCTAATGAATCTAGTCATGCAGTTCCGAAAGGTACTATTACATGTGTTTCTATTAAAATTTATAGTATTATTTATGATCTATTTGTAATAATAAATTTATCATGGCTGTTATAGTTATCATAATTTCGATATATATCTTAAAAGTAATCCAGTTACTATAAGCGAATATATTAATTACAGGTCTGCAACCATCCAGAACTTTTTGAACGTAGGGACGCTAAATCGCCATTTTTTATGAACACTGAATTTTATAATATGCCTGCTTTATTGTATAATGAAGGACTTTTGCATCTAGCATTTCCATCCAAAGATCATCTATTATATAATAGGTTGTTTATATTTACTGCAGAATATATTCATCGTGCTCTTCACTGCAACGAAGATTCGCGCGAAAATATATTTTCATTTAGTAGATTTATTGATCTATCTCCAATGGAAATGAACAAAACGTTTATCGCTGGTACTTTATTTAGGTATGTAAATATCAAGTTAGAAATCTAATTTATGAGTCGTTTTATTTTAATTTCTTTTATAAATAATTTTAATCTCGTATGTGTATAGATTATGTCTGATAACGCTTATGGAAAGAAGATTAAGAATGGTGCAATACTGGGAAAATTGGCACGTCGATAACAGATCGAGAACATCTACAAATCAAATGTTTTATTTACCCAAAAAATTTGACGGTCTGTCGACAACGTTGCAAGATATATTCTTTACCAGCAAGATAATCGAAGGCGAAGCTTTCTATACACATACCAATCATACGATACATTCAATGCCAGAAACTGTCGCCCACAGAATACTACGTAGTAGTAAAAAAGCTAATCAGTTATTAAAAGTAATTATATTTTATATTACATAACGTATATACACATAGATTCAAAAATACAATTATATTTATATAATAAAAATAAATTGTATATAATATAATATATCTTTAGTTACAAAGGATATTACCCACTGGTAAAATAGATCAAACAGAAGATTCGAAATTGGCTTTGCTTCCTGAACATCCTCATCATCCACGGCAACCTGTAATGCGATATTGCCAACAAACAACGATTCCTGCCTTTGTTTGCGATAATAATCCCAAGGTTGGTACAATTTTGCCTAACGTTACATATACAGAAACAAGGAATGATGTATTTAATCTATATTCTGTAATTGCAGGTTCAAGCTAGTCCACGAAAATTATACGTCAGTAATAGTTCCGCAGCATGTGCCTGGAAGAGGCATGAGGAATGTGGTGGTCCATTCGGTCAAAGATTACTTTGGCTCGGTTGTGAACGAGCACTTTCTGAAGAAAAATTGGGTATTCGTGCCAGTCAAACAATGTCTACGTTTTGTTATCAGCCGCAAGGTGGATTATCTGCGTGTGCTCCTATTAATGGATGGTCACATATCATTGTACCAGGTATATTCAAGATAATACTTTTGAGGCTTCAAGGTTACTTTCTACATAGTAACTTTTCGTGGTTTATTTCTGTATCCAAATCCATCATTAGTCTATCTTCTTCTTTTAATAATGGATCTGAATACGGAGATAACTCGCGAGACGTATAGGTTTTGTACATTCAAGACTGTACTGATACTCATATAAATCAAATATATACTAACGTAGTAGTATGATTATTTACGATTCTATTAATTAATAGATGTTAAATATAAATTAAATTATTTTAGATAAACAAACGTTAGTGACAGATGCTGGTAAACTTTCTGTACTGGACAGTCTTTTACGGCGTCTGAAAGAACAAGGTCATAGAGTACTGATCTATTCTCAAATGACAAAAATGATTGACTTGCTAGAGGTACGTTTCAGTTACCCACTGCTTTCGTATAACTGCTTTATTATGGGAAATTTATTTCTTGTAGGAATATATGTATCATAGAAAACATACATTTATGAGATTAGATGGTTCGTCAAAAATCTCAGATCGTCGGGACATGGTGGCAGATTTTCAAAAAAGGTGATTATTTTATTGCAATAATTTTACACATGTTATATTTATTGTTATTACAATATTGCCAAAAAATTTGATAATATACTTGAATTTTCTGATAATACAAGCACAGATTATTTAAAATTTTGTTTAAAATTTTTTTATTTAAATTTATCTCAGCATCAGTTGTTTATTAATAAAAAAATACGTTACTTTTAACAGTTGCGCCATGCTGATTAGATTACGTCTTCCTATAAGTGTAACAATATTCAGTTGCATACTTAAAGCGCGATCCTGAGATCGCATGTCCTGTATAGTTCAGCCGCGCATAACTAATACACGAATTAATTGCCGAATCGTCTCCATCTTGCAGACAGCTGCACGTTCAAATGCGTGACAGCTACAAAACAGAAACTCTTATCTATTAGACTATTATTAGGTAGCGTGTGTTGGTTATTATAATTTCTGCTCTTAAGTATCATTTAAATCTTTGAATAATTATATTTTTATATTGAGTAACAAAAAAATATTAGAATATCTTATTTCTTTTGTATAATTTATGTTGATTCCTTATTCAATAATAACACTTATGCAAGTAAATTATATCATATTTTAATTCTATACACTTGCAAATAAATGAAAATACAAGAGGGGGGAAATAAAAAGAATGAAAAAATACGATTGAAATCTTGTGATTGTGTGCCAAGGAGGATTTTTTATCCTGGATATCCTTCGAAGACACGCCGAGATCTCAAATTAATTTACATACACACGTCTAATGATGTCTTTATTTCTCGGCTTGGTTTAATCTGTAGGATTGTTTCGTGTTTCAGAGCGGACATATTCGTCTTTCTTCTCAGTACTAGGGCTGGCGGCTTGGGAATCAACCTCACTGCGGCAGACACGGTTAGTAATTTTCCTTGCTTTATATATTTGCTTACTTGTTACTTTGACTTTCAATTTCTATTCTCTTTGATTATGAACATGAATTCATGAGCAGATCTTTATTAAATTTGAAATATACATTTAATATTGTTTTTACTACAAATTTCATGCATTATACACGATAAAATATATTTTGTGTATTTTAATTATATATATTAATTATATACATTTTAATTATGTATGGTTTAATTTCACATTACAGCGTTTAAAATAATTTATAATAGTGTTATATATGTATAAGAAAGAAGTACATAAATTAATTTCACATTAAAAAAATATATGTTGTACACGATAAAATATATTTTCTATATTTTACAAAAAGGATGAGACATGAAAAAAATTTTGCATTGCAGAATATTGCTTTCGTGCATAAAGATATCATGAGATAGTCCATAACGTTCAATCTTCTGTCATCGATTTAACAAATCTATCGCGGCATGCTACATGCTTGATCCAATATTGCAACGAATTATATAAGTTGTAACTGCACGATTGCACATTATAAACTATTTATAAAGGAGGATGTTAAAAAGAGGCCGATTTTTGCTCATAAAAGAAATAGCGTTTTTTGTAGATTTTAACTTCCTGTGTGAATACGACAATATTAATAAAAAGTTAGGGATCGATAGGGAACACTTTGAAAATTGAGCATGAACATGATATATTTGAACAAATTTCAATATTTTTACTTATTTTTCAAGGTATCCCTCAAGTGGCACGAACTTTTTAATAATTTTACCATATTCAGGAAGTCAAAATTTACAAAAAATACTTTTTTTTTACTTACATCTTTTTAGGCAAAAATTTGCCCTTTTTTGAAGGATATTAAAAAAGATCCGATTTTTGTCTAAAAGAATGTAAGTAAAAGAAATAGTGTTTTTGTAAATTTTGACTTCCTGAATATGATAAAATTATTAAAAAGTTCGTGCCACTTGAGGGATACCTTGAAAAATAAGTAAAAATATTGAAATTTGTTCAAATATATCATGTTCATGCTCAATTTTCAAAGTGTTCCCTATCGATCCCTAACTTTTTATTAATATTATCGTATTCAGAAAATCAAAATCTATAAAAAACGCTATTCCTTTTACTTACACCTTTATGAGCAAAAATCGGTCTCTTTTTAACATCCTCCTTTATCTTAACTCTGCTATTTAGTATATTTGGGTCTATTAAACTCAAAATGTAATTAATTTTCTTACTGATATTTTATTTAAAAACTTTTTCTCTGATATTTGATGACTTCGTCTGTTAGGGTAAGATTTTTTTTTCATGAATTTTTATTTTTTAAAGCTTTTTAATCATATTAATCTGAATAATATGATTATATAGTTTTAAACAAATGAACTGGAATAAATATAAACTTGTATATAACATGAAATTAAAATGTATATATATATATATTATTATACGATTATATATTTATGCAACAAATATTTTAAATTATTTATGATTTATATTCATTTTTCACATATTTTAATTATGTATGGTTTAATTTCACATTACAACACATTTAAAATAATTTATAATGTATTATATAGGTATTATATATGTATAAGAAAGAAATGCATAAATTGATTTTACGTTAAAAAAATATTGCGTTAATTCGTACTATTTTACGCATCAATAATTATGTATTACAGTTTCGACTCTGTAACTGCAATTAACGATGCCTATTTGCAGGTAATATTTTATGATAGTGATTGGAACCCTACTGTAGACCAACAAGCTATGGATCGCGCCCACAGACTGGGGCAGACCAAACAAGTTACGGTCTACCGATTAATATGTAAAGGAACCATCGAAGAACGAATTTTGCAGAGAGCGCGTGAAAAGAGCGAGGTTCGTTTTATAAATTATTGCATTTATGTATTAAAGTCAAATAACCAACATGTGCACAGAAAGAGATTGTTTTCAATGCAGATTCAACGTATGGTCATAAGCGGCGGAAATTTCAAGCCCGATACTTTGAAACCTAAAGAAGTCGTGTCGCTGCTATTGGATGATGAGGAAATTGAAGCGAAATGTAAGTTATATTAGATATTTTTATTTGGTAAATGCGATTTTGTCAAAATAAAGTTCATATAAAATTAACCGAAGAACACATGTGACGCTATATTGAGAAGTATTTTCCCTTTAAATTGACAAAAAATTTATCATTAAAATTAAAATTTGTGACGAATTAAGATCTATATCTAAAACTATGATCCGTTGAAAAGTCGTTGAATACTCGAGTTTTTATTCGGCATCACTATCGACCGTTCTATCGTATCCGCACGGTAGGACGCGCGTGTATGCACAAACGCGTCGAAAATGAGCCGAGGGGCGAGACGGGGACGGTCGAGGTGGCCGCGATTACATTATGCTCGTTAGCTTATGCTAATGGCCTAATAAGGAATAATAATAAGAAACGAAGTAACGAATACCGCCGCGTCCTCCGCGTATAGTACAAGTCCGTACGTTCGTATATTTCAGACAGCCAACGAAGCGAGGAGAGAAAGCAGCAACGAGCGGAGGAGGTTCGCTTCGAGTCGAACCTACAGCACAAGGAGAGGGACCGGAAGAGGAAGTTAACCGCGCTTCCGGTCAAGGTGAGCCCGACGCCCTTATACACCGCTATCGGTCGCGTCGCAAAGATTCTTTTTAATCTCTTTTTATCATTTTCTTTAACTACTCCTTAGTACTTTTTCCACTTATCTATTTTTGTCTTAACTTTTTATTTCTTATTTTCTTAATACTTATATTATTGATTTACAGTCGAATTTACTAGTATCTTTGATTATTTTATTCAACAAATAATTCTACTTGTCAAGCTCATAGTTGTTCGACAAGTTGTTTGTTAATATTAACCCAGAACGTGGATCAGATTAAAATTTGTTAATTATACACATTTTGATTAAAATAAAAATTAATTCGGGTAACTCAATTGTCTCAATTACATTTTGTACTACAACTTTTATTTTTCAGAACGATGCAAAAAAGCCATGTCACACAGATGCTAATGGCGACAAAAACAACGATACTATTTACGTTAATCTTAATGAGCCTAAACCGGCTATCAATCTGATTCAATCGCAGCACCAGAACAATCACCATCAGCAGCTAGAAAATATAGATAATTATAGCACACCGACCAGCCCGACCAAGTCAGAAGTACGTTTCTATATCGAACAAGATTATAGCGTTGAAAATTTCCTATTTTTATTAACATATTTTTATATATTAATACTTTGGTATACTTTATATTTTATTGTGTGTATTATATATAATAATTACTACTTATTTAGTATCAAGTATATATTTTAAACAAAATTAATTTGAAAAAGTATCTTGTGTGATGTCAAATATATTTTAAAAGCATTTTCTTGTTTTGTGTCATCATCTATATGTAATAGCGTTATATGATCCTTGATATTGATACTTCGATACTTTGATTTTTCCTTGCAGGATGAAACGAGCAACGAGGGACTCGTGGTCGATGTAGACGGTCCGGTGACAGTTTCCGGTAACGACCCTCATGGACAGCCTCGAGGCAATCTCCACCAATTTGGAGAATCTCCAGCTAAAATCGCCCGACTTGGACATTTCGCCTTCGGCATGGGTGCGAACGCGCGAATGCGACAATCCGTACGCGGCGCGAGCAAACGCGGTCGACCGCGAGGTTCTCGTAGAGGAGGACCAATTGGCGGTAAAGGAAGAGGACTGCTTTTAATGCATCCGTCGTCGAAGGTTTCAAATATGGCCAGTGAACCGTCATCGACAGCGATGTCACCGAATGATGGAGGCGGATGCTCTAATGAAGTATTACGGCACTGTAAGTACTTGTTTTTGAGTAATTGCCTTAAACTTTCTTAATTTATCCTCATAAATTTCTACTAATAAATATTAATTTATTAGTAGAAATTTATGAGGATAAATAAATAAATATCGTGTAAATAATAGAAATGGATATTTTGCCAAAACAATATAAGTAAAATTAATTTCAACGCGATAAATATTAATTTTTTATTGATTATAATAATTTATGATTTATCGTTTGAGAGAATAATTATTCTGTTGTTTATTAATGTTTATGTTTTGATTATCTACGCAAGCACCACAGTTATGTGATTTGTATAAATGTTTAACAAATATATGGTCACATAATTCAATCTATCTATCGGTTTTGTTAACGTACATATATTATACATCTGTGCAGTTATTGCAATCGCTCTTGTTTATTAGCTTTATTAATATAGAGGTTAATTGTATATCAGATGGAAATTTGTAATGCGTAAAAAGGAAAATAATTATAATTAATATCAATGTTATTAATATGACGTTGACAATGGATAAAAATAAAAGGACACTGCGAAATGAAAGCGTTCAGTCGTGAGAAAGATGACTTTTTTCACGAATGCGATCGTATCAATCGATATACCGTTAATCCCGATTGGCTTTTTCGTACGTCGGAGATCTCCTCACCCCCGCTCCTCTTTTACACCCTCGATGCTATCTTTCGCTCAGACACTTGCCCGGGTTCTCAGGGGACTTTGCAGTTTCGCGAGAAGAATGCCCGTGGGTCCATCGCGACCCCATTCAGTGCTGAAATTCCCTCGCGAGCACATGTGCACCCACGAGTGTCGAGGGGGTAACAGTTGGCGTTTCTCCATGGAGCACCCTTAGAGACATTCGCCTCTCCCCTTTTTTCGTGACTCATTCGGAGACACGTTTTGTAAACGACGAATTCAGGGCTTACACTGAGCTTAGTCCTATGGGGAAAGCTTGGCTGAAACATTTGTTGCACCACACAAGTGTATTGTGAGATAAGGGTGTCCTAGAAATCTGCCAGTCATCGGAAATACGTAACGATTTTAAACAGATTAAGTCATACGAACGATATACAATTCCAGTTATTGTTAAAACGTGAAGCATATTTAAAACTTTTTTACCTCATAATAACAATGTTGTTATAATATTGGATAGAAACAGTAATTGACATATATAATGATGCTGTTTTTGATACATATTACATTTATCTTACGATAAAATCTTCGTTTTATTACAAAATAAATATAATCAAAATTGTCATTATATTAAAAGCAATAGAATTTTTCTGAAATGTCTCCTGCTTTTAACGAAACTGTATTAATTTCCTCGCATGGAGCAGACTCGAGACCGTAAGAACCTAAGAACGTTGAACGAGCGTCGTTATGTGCTCATCGTTTTCGCGCTAATTAGAGAAAGATGGAACGAGAGAGAAAGAGAAAGAGAGAGAGAAAGGAATACGGTGCGTATGTCCGATAAGACGACCTCACGCAACGCCACGTGGACCGTGGACAAGTAGTGAACAACACATACACGTGAGTGCGTACGTGCTTGCGTGCGCACATTAACACATTCCATCTCGTGCTACGTATACCTACATACGAAAAGAAAGGGGTCGGTCTCTCTCACTTGTCGTCGACTGGAAGACGAGGCGGACAATAGCAGGTGCGGAGCGAAGGCGACAGCTGCGATCGATGCTCTTCTTAGGTTTTTGGAACTCGCGCGTACTTTTTCTCTCTCTCTTCTTTCTCCTTTCTCTTCTTTTTTTGTCTTCGTCATCGTCATTTTCGTCGTCTTCTTCGTTACCGCCCTTTTTACGTGTCTTTTCTGTCCCTCCCTGTAGCGTCGTCCTTTTATCCATTAAGTTATCTCCTTATCGAGATGCAGCGCGCGCTTGATCCAGCTGTTAATGTTACGAGCTCTCACCGACATACATTCAGCATTATTTCCATTGATTATAAGTTATATCTTATTTTAACCGATAAACCGATAGCTGATGATGGATTAATAGGAATAAATTTTGGACACAAGTAGAAAGAAAATTATTATCAAATTAATAATCGCTCTTTGAAAGATACATTATCGAGAGCTCTAAATTTTGTCGAGATAACATTGTGTGATTAAAAAACCTACCTTTTGCATAAATGCAAAAGATTAAAGTTAGATTAATTCAGTGCTAAACATTCTTTCTTGCAAGTATTCTCTTTTAATATGATAAACCTATATCTATACTAATTTATTTATATATTGAAGCATGTGCCTGTTGTGTGATATTTATTAAGAATTTTTAATTTTTTTAGTCGATTATTATTCAATTTTTGTCAGCATCTATTATTTTCAAATGCAACTGTAATTTCAGTTGTATTTCAGTTGCATAATTCTGACATCTAATTTCCCTTGTCGTATCGCGAAGTCAAATAAAAAAAACGGACAACCTATAGGGTACAGAATTACACGGACCCTAAGGGGTTGAATATTGTCGATTCGTGCCGTGCCTTACCGTACCTTACTGTGTCATCTCGTCTGTCAGCTCCGCATCTTCTCGAATATCATATTTTCGTATCGCCATGTGGAAAGCATTCTCGAATATTTTTTCCTGTTTTATTTACAATTAAACAGCAGTTACAATTATTAATATTGAGACATGGGGATAGTCTGAAAATTGTAAATTAAAAATGAAATTTATTAATACTCATACTTGAAATATAAAGTTACACATTTGTGTAAGAATTTATAGATTTGATTATAGATGATTTGTGTGATGGATCTTTGCTTTAAATACCAAAAATAAACGTATAAAACAAAGAGATAAATTAGTTTCATAGTTTTTAATTTGCATAGATTTAATATTATCCTATATTATAAAATATAGAGTTCAGAGTGCATATAATTAATGATTTTATACTTAACTAAATTTAATGGGCGGAAAGATTTGTAAGGTCTTGTAATCACGTTAAATAATTATCCCGTATTTTAATCTCGAGCTTTTTTTTTCAAGTCTTTTAGACTAGACATGAATAGGAGATAAAATATATGATGAAAATGGTTTTATCGCACGGGATAATGTAATGGTAGAATAGGATGGTAGAATAGAATAACGCGGCAGAATAGGATGAGGCAAAGATATAACAACTTGATCATTCCGTTGAACATCTCCGGTTCTTTATTTATCTCGAAAGTTTTACCTCTGCATTGGGTTCTATCTCGTGCGTGTATACATTAACTATAAAGTTATAACATAGTTTACAATTTAATTTGGCCATAATGCAAGTTGTAAATTAAATTATAGAAATTTCTATTAAATTACCTTTACTTTAGATAGCGAGTTTCATTACGTACTGGCACGTAATAGCTAATTTTATGAGTCTGTTTAATGCAGAGACACCAGTTGGATTTCTATTTTCATCAAAGCTGTTCACGCAACTTTGCAATTTACCAGTAGACATTATTTATCGAGAGTCGAGCTTTATTTTTAATAGCCTAATAATTGTAAAAAAATATTTTGAGCAATAACTTTTGTTCATACTTTTACAGGATACAACGTAACATCGCATATGTGCATTTTTATATCTGACGATTGGAGCATTATATTCCGACTTATTTATACGCGACATTTGAAGATTGCCAACTCAGATTCTTACGAAGCGTCTTCGGGTTTTCTTCTCTTCCCAGTCAATACGATTCACGCATGGAATTTTCAAGGTGCATTATCACATTGCTTGCGAATGCTAGAGTCGGCAGCTTTATAGAGACAGACGCGCATTTTCCATTCTTCGTCGCATTTCGTTAAGTGTCCTCTTAGACCGTAGTGGCTGAAGAGGAACAGCTCCTCTCGAGCAATCGGGTACGTGCTTCTGAATGCCAACGAAGCGGCGAGATAAAGACGAAACGGACAAAATACGAGATATCGACGAGATGAGGGATTCATTTTCACGCGCATCACTTCCCTTCGGAAAAATTTCTCCAAATCGCTTGTACTCGAGAACTTGATCGACTCGACTCGTGAAAAGCACGAGATAGGATCTTTCGTGGGATGCTTTTCAAACGTTTGTTACGTGGTATTTTAACACGTTATATCGAAGAACGCAACAATGACATTCTCTCACGATGCTCGAATAATACGTATTTGGGCATCGTACTTCGCCTGCTTATTTAAAAATCGTAGAAACTCGAGTATTGAATATACGTATTTTGTATTTCTAAGAAAAATGTACTCTTCGTTACTCGTGGGAATTTTTTTCTCGATCTGCTTCCTTGGGAATATTTGTTAATTGTGTAAGATGTTGTACAAACGTATATAATTGATATTTTTTCCCATGGTATTTAACTTATGAGTGATAATTTGTCCGTTTCGCTCCTTTGCTAACTAGTTAACACCTCATAGTCCACGAGTCTTGAGTGTGTCCTCTCTTTCATTTTTGACCACATCGCCAGAATAATCGGTGAATAACCAATTGACTGGTCGAACCAGTCAACGTTAAATTCAGTATCGCGATGTCCGTGCATCTGCTTCGCCGTAATCGTAAACATTGCATTCACCTCGACGTTTAATTAATTGCTATTAACATACGTTCTCGTTCTCTCTATAAATCTCGAAGTATACATCTTTTAAATATGAATTATTTTGTTGTTATTAAAAGTTATTTTGTTTATTGTTGAATAATTTTAGTAATTTTTAAACTTATGACCATTCATTACAAACCTTTAGATTGATAACGTCAGAAACGAAAAAACATGTAATGGAAATTCATGCAAAATATTAAAATGTATTTTTCAATAAACCGATATTTGCATTTGATATATAGAATACACTTGTAAAATATATCGAAAACTCTCACGAAAAAAAAAACGGCTACGGTTGCCACGACCAAAAGTCGTCCATCAATACATTTTTTGATTATAAGAACGATTGTGATAACCGTAAGATTAGCATATTTTAACGACGGTTGTTAAGATATATTCATTTTACGGTTATCATAATGAAATGTATCATCATTATAACAAGAAGATCCAAATGTATTGATGGGCGAAAATTATCATTATTTCCGGTTGTGGCAACCATAGTGTTTGCTTCTTTTATTTCAGAATAAAATAAAATTATATTTATCTCAACTCGACAGCTGTCGTAAAATTTGTTCCGTTTTTTTGTTAAGCATAATTCAATTTTAAATATATGGTTATTGATTACTGAAACACGGAGAGCTTTCGCTATATTTTACAAATTTATTTACTGCAAATGTTGTTTTATTAAAAAAATATATTTTAATTGGTAGAATTTCTTGTATGTATTTTTCTCGTTTTTGAGGTGACAATCTAAGATGTCTGCAGTGAGTAGACAAATTAATGAATCGGATTTTGATTGAATTTTTAAAAAATCTAATAAAAATCACAAACCCACGCGTAGATACATACAATGTATATATATGGGTAATTTTATCATATTCCACGATTTAAAAAATGGTATTTTGTTGAGTTATATCGAAACGAGTAGCTATTGCCGTAACGGCAGCGTTATATCAGCAGAATCTCCTCGAACGAAGGGGCGTACTTTTTTATGTCCTAGGGACGCCTGCGATTTCCGATCCTGCGGACGGGGATGGTCCCAGCACGGTTGGTCCATTAGGTCCAGTTGGCAGTTTGATACCTCTATCGGGACGCAGTGGAGCTGCAGGGATACGTCGTGGCCCTGGTCGGCCCCGATTACGGCCAACTGGGCCTGGACATCAGGGCTATCGCACCCCTGGTCATCATCATAGTAAGAAGGTCCAGCGGCCGCTGCCAGTACCCATCAGATCTCATCAAACGGTCGCAGGTGTCAATCAGCAAAAAGCATCTTCATCGTCGCAGAAGCGTCCTGGCATGTCGGTGACTGGTACCTCGTCTTCGTCGTCGTCTTCAGTCGCAGTCGCGAATTCGACACTGTTATCTTCATCATCGTCATCGTCATCATCCTCAATGTCGTTGGCGGAATCACGACCTTTCGGATTTTACACGCAGCAACAGCCACGCACAGGATCATCGTAGTTTTGCAAAGGAAGAATAGTGATTTGACTTGAAGCTCGTCCTGGTGAGACAACGCGTAAGTCTTGCGATGTCGGTAAGATGTTTTCGAGATATCTCTGCGTTTTCTCTTTCCGCCAGGTGCTGAAATTTCAAGCAGATTATCCATGGATCAATCAGTGAATTAATAGTGCAGTGAAAAAAAAAAATTCTCGTGGCTCGCGGTTTATTTTTCGAAATTCAGACTCGATTAAAATAAATATATAACATATATTTATTGTGTCTCGTGAGAGTTTGACTTCTGCTAGTGTTTCTGTACGCGTGACTCGAGCGTGCAATTCTGATAAATAGGACTCTCGTCCCGCCCCCTCTCATCCTAAATTGTAATTGTATATGAAAGGAGGCAGCGATTGACAATATTTAGGCACTGTTACGGTTACGATTATATTGCACAATTATATTTATTTTAGTTATGGCGTAAGAAATAAAGCGGAACTCGTCGTCGAACGTTAGAAAATACAATTATCGATGTCAGTTAGGTACTTAATTCGATGCTTGCCTTCGAATCCTTTTATCGGATTCGTCTCCTCGGTTTTACAGCAATTTGGATCGTATTCTTCGATTAAACGCGTAAAAATTCTTGTGGGACACTTATCCGCTGCGGGAGTGAAAGAGGTCGATCTCTGTTATTAATCAGTCGATCCAATTCTACGTATGTGGTACAAGTGTAGCTCTCGTTTTTAACTGTAAGTGTACAATTAGATAATCGACACGACGCGCGACGTGTCGTTGCGCGCACGTTGGCGCCGAATTCTGACGACGATCACCGACAGATCAGATCTCCGGCGAATACGTCGACGAAAAAGGGGACGGGAAGGCATTTTGAATTTGCCTTCTCCGTCTTCTTCATCGTTCGCTCTCTCGGCGTCTTTGTACATTGTTCATTAACGATAGCATTATTCCGTCACTAGACTCGGCTAGCCGATATTTTTTATGCATGTTACGAGACGTCGTTAGGCCAATTCAATTTGTAAAAGAATAGTATTTATATTAGCAATAAACAGACAAAAATTTCACCTTCACGAATGTTTGGCAAATTTTATTACGAATTTTATACACCAAACATTTCCTTCCACCGATGACTATTTTAACTGACTCAATCGAATTTTTCTTAACAAAAATTTAATCAAGTACTTTTTCTTTCTTTTAAGTGCTTTAATAACCCAATTTTTAATTAAAAAAAAAACCAGTAAACTTTACATTTTTAACTTGATTTAAAATTGATTCATTTTTCCCGTTAATAAGACATAGTGAACATGAAATATCTTGAATGATATAATTTCTGTCTTTATGCGTTTTCTTATACTTTTACTACTTTCGATTCTCGAGAACCGTGCAAACGACTGTCGAGTGCGGTAGAAGGATTCTGTATGATAATATCTGATTAATAAAACAGCGTCTGAAAGCTGGAAGTGCCGGTTAATAGTGCGAGTATGCAGCTGTCGGTGGAGCTGCGTCATCATCTGCGTGATTGGGATCAAGCTGAGCGCGATGAATCCTTCGTACCTCGTGATTCTTTTTATCTGATCGCGCGAACTGCGAAAATCCTATGCGTAGCAAGCACATTTTTGGAATTAATTAGCGAATATCCCTTTCCTGTCGTAAGTCGGTTAGGAGTTCGTTGATTTCCAACTGTTGCTATTAAGTTCCTCTAAAAATGTTGAGTTCCTCTTGTGATTGAGAAATACGCGACGCGCGGTTGCTGTATACATATATTAATTTATTTAAGATTAATTTTATTAATTTAATTGTATAAACAAATATTATCATAGCTTCAAGATATGTCACGATAATTTAATTTATTTCGAATTTATAATTTTAATATGTACCATTATAGCTTAAGCACGGAAATAATTAATATTCTACATGATTTTGCAATATAAACTGATGATAATTCAACTCTCGTCGTCGCACGCGTTGCCGATTTATCGTGGCCGTCAATAACAACAACAACAACAACAAGCAACAAAGAGTTGTACTCCTGTTTCAACGGAAGGTGGACATGGTGCGCCGACACAATAATTGCAACCCGTATACCATCGACATCGTAGGTCGCAGGCTTTGATCAAGGTCGTTGTTATGAATATGGATGGACCATCGCTGAATGGCATCCAAAAAATATCGGGTAAGTACAGTAAGAGAGAAAAAGAACGAGTGTGAAGGAGAGGACGCGATAGGGGTTGTAGTTTAGACTGAACATAAACAGCAAAATTAAGTTATCACAACGACTTTCTTTGTCGCTTCTTTTCTTTACTGTAGTAGCCATAAATACATAAAGATAAAACGTTACTATATTGCAATATTTATATGTATAATTTAAAACAAATAAAGGGCTAAGAGCCAGTTATGTAACAAAGTATAATTTAAATAAAAATGAAAATAATTACAAACATTTCGACCCCGATCGAGTCATTCTTAATGTTAAAGTAAATAAATTATAATTGTAAAATTATCGGAAATATATATAGATTAATCATATTCTTCATGTCCAGTATTATAATGTTGCAAGTTAATAACTTAAAATAGACAAACTTCTCGTTGAAAATTCTCGGCAGTAACACCGTAATAACCGATAAATAAAAAGTAACCGTTAATAAAAGAGAAATAAAGCTAAATGTGTAACAATTAACAATATATAAATATGACAATGTACCTTATTGAATAAAATGTTGAGAATATATATATATATATGAATAAAAAAGAACGCAAGGTGGAGATTCACATCGTGATAACATACAATAGATATTTCCTTAAGAATTAGAGCGTTCTTTTTTATTGAGAATGACTCGATCAGGGTCGAAACGTTTGTAATTATTTTCATTTTTATGTGTTAAATTACTTTCTTTGTTACATAACTAGCTCTTAGTCCTTCATTTGTTTTAAATTGTTTTATACTTGTGGAGCCTTATGATTACTTATTATTTTATATGTACAATATTTTATATGTTACATATATTAATTTGATTATAGCAGAACTAAAAGCAAATAGATATAAACGCCATATAATATCGGTATATTGAACTCGAAACTAAAATTTTAAATTTCGTAAAGCTTCCTAAAGAAAAAGAGATTATATATTTCTACAAATAATTCATATTCCAAGCATTGGTAGACTGATAATCGTACACTTTTACACAATCGTATTAAATTTATCAATCTCATTTTCTGTTTTTCATAAGGAAAATTTTTAATAATTTTGAAAATCAATATGTCAATTATTTCAACATTCAGTATTATTTACGGTTGCACTCTGCCTGCACGTCGGTCCGCGTCGCGCGCATTCTGTCACGCGAGAGAAGAGCAGGACTCCGTTCGAGGACCGAGACCTTGCGTTGCACCTGCTACTCTCAGGTGTACGCGAGCGCGTCTTTTATCCAGGCGCGATCTCGGTGCATCTCTCTTCCTCTCGTTCTTTTGTACGTCCCGAAAGAAAGGCATACACGCGAGGCGCGCTGCTGCGCTGTTCCAAGTCCGCGATTAATCGCTCGCGCACGCTCGACAATCCCAATCTAATTAATCTGATCATCTCATCTCACGCGGCAGTCATCCTCTTATGTATGATTGCGATCGTAGGCGATAGATACGATAGGTAAAATACGAAAATATTTCAATACGTATCGTGATAACTGCTATACATTTCAGTTCTAATTGTAATAAACTAGTTTTTGTATTGTAATCTATGATTTGGCTCTAATATTGATCTGTTTTTATTGATTTTATTGTATTCCAATATGATTTTCTCAAAATAATTTTAATTTATACATTTTGCTACTTTATACCTCTCCCAAACCAAGCTCGAATATTTAACGCCCATAATGATAAATGATTATATCGAGACGCTCCATATGTCATTTTAAGCTACTCGATACATCTGTGCAGTTAATTAACTCTTGTATGGCAATGGGATCGATACGCGATCGGGAGACAAATCGTGACTTGAACTTGACAGTCGCAGGTGCGAGTCTCAAAACGAGTTCTTTCAAGGTCATTATCAACCACACTGTATTTCCGATTAGTATTTTTCGTCTTGGGGTGTTTAAACAGAGTCGCTAATTGATACGTAACCAAACTTCCTTTATGGTACAAATTGATTTTCCTTGTTTCATTTAAAATTTTAAATAATACTTATTTGATTCGTACTTAAGAGAAAACAGTAATGGCGCGGGAAAATAAATATTCTAAATAAAATTCGGATCTATGAGATTACTTAATCAATGTTTCACGAATGGAAACAATAGATCTGTATGAAAATTAACAGAAAATCGCAATGAACGAAATAACAGCCCCATCCCTTCGACGACGTCAAATTAGCCAATTAGTGTCAATTATTATGATTGCGCGATTCTATCTTGTAAATTTATGGTTTCAAGATAATCTAATATATTCCCAAAAACGTGTGTCAATGTTAGATGTACGATAACGAGTTATGAGAATGGATTATCGTGAAATTTCTTTCGACTTTTCGCCAGAAGCTAATCTTCCGCGTTCATCTCTTTCGAAAATTTTTGCTCAATTATTTTATCCGCGTATGTAAATCCGACTCTATAGAAAGTACGACGTCCTTGGGAGCGCGCGTTTCGTCTTTCGTCCAAGACGTTCAACGGTGGGATAATTTGACACACGCACGGTATTGTGTAATTAGAAGGATAATTACGTAATTATGAATTAATATAGTACGCTGTATCCCTGGCTCTCTCTCTTCCTTCGATCGCATCGGCAAGCAGTCGGCCGTGCGAGCGAGCGAACGAGCGAACGAGCGAACGTTCGCCGGCGTCGTCTATGCCAATTAGGCTCGGCGGCAGGTTGCCACGAAATTAAAGCTTTTATTTCGGCGTGCGAACGCACGAAATTAGCGAAGCGAAACGCGAAACAAGTCCCGCACATACTCCCTTCCTCATTTTCAGCTCCGCGAATGTGGCCGACGATGCATCTCACGTGTGAGCTTCTGCACAAATGAAGTATAAGTATATTAAAAAGATCCACAGTTTTTAACGTTGCATTAACATGCCGATTTCATACGATATATTTTCTTCTCCATGAATGTGAAAGAGTTTTCTAAACTCGTGAAAAATTTGGTAATCTAGTCCATGTACGATAATGGGAACCAAAATTAACGTTTCATTATCCATTTGTTATCCGTAGCTCAGTTTAATATACATATATTACCGATAATTTTAGCTCTTTTGCAGTAAGAACTTGTAGAAGAAAACGAGACACCTGGCAATTGCCGCTGGCAAATTAGGATTTTGCGAATTTAGATGTGTACAGTTAGTTCTTACGTATGAAACAGGTTGAGCGCGTTCGCATTTGCGATAAAAAGCGTAGTTTACTCTCGCCACGAGACAATTAACGACATCGTTAAGCCACGAACGTGTTCTTGCGATCGCGGAATAATATGTGCGGGTTTTGCGCGTAAAAAGACGCTAGGTGTGGGTCAATTAACGGCATCGTTAAGGCGCTGGGATTCCGTCCGTAATCGTCAAACGTGCATACAGATTTTGTGGAAAAAACGCGTTAGCAGTTTTCTCTTCCCCTAACGCTTTCCTCTTTACATAAGATTTTTTTATAAGCGTGCTAATGTTATGTCGCAATTTTTCGAAATGTGCATTATATATTATATATTTTTAATTTTGAAAACTAATTCATTTCTTGATGTAATAATACGATCTTTGACGAAATGGAGAAAATTAATAATCGAGATCTGAAAAGATTTTAAAAGCATTTTAAGGAGTTTTTTTGGACAATTTTAAAATCAATTTCTTTTTTTCAAGAAAAATTTTGCAAGTATATATTATAGATATACACACAATTATTTATTAGAATTTCTTGACGATCGAATAATCGATACACGTGAATATGAAATCATTGTCTATTAGCTTAAATGGATCTTGCAAGTTGAACTTATTTGATTTCCAAACCTTACAATCTTTGGTAAACTTAGTACAACGTAAGAAAATTTCTCGAGAACTCGGAACGCTTGCAGTTCCTCACTCGGATATAGCCAGGTCTAAGGACGGGGACGTCGGGCAAGTCGGGCGTCGGTGGCGGCGAGGCACCGAGCGTGCTTCCTGCTGCTTGACCGGAAGTCGCGAGTCAGAGGCTCGGCTCTACGTAGGCGTTACGCTTCCTTACGCGTACCTACACCGTCTCGCTCCCAGTTTCGCTACCAGCCCGCCCGCTACTGCCTGCCTCGAGGTATCGTCGAGGCTCAAGGACATCATCGTTAGATTAGTCGGGATATAGTATTGCGTTTCATTCATAATCCTAAAAGTTTGAAGGATCGAGGGCTTAATCAAACGGGAGAATATATTATTTCCCGCTTTCGGTCGATCTAGCTAGCTCGCAATCTTAAATCAATCTTCAATTATCGTAATGTTCAATGAAGAGTTCTCGTTGTAAAAAGAAAACGATTGCTGGTCAAATTATATGATTGTAAACGATTAATTAATATCTGATTCCACCAATGTAGATTAACTTTAATCTTGGTTCAACTTACTCTTCATCCTTTTTTAGTTTTAAGAATTAGAAGAAGGTAGAGAGTAAGTTGAACCGAGATTAAAGTTAATCTACGTTGGTGAAAATGGATATAAATAAAATTTCGTTTTGCATTAAAATTCGAAATTCATGTTTTTAGGATTTATATTTGATCGATGAGTCAAATCAGTCTTTGTCGATCTACAAACTCGTAATATATAACAAATAAATTTTGCTTATTATAAATTGCACGAAAAAGATCTTCAGTAATAATCGAACCATTGAAACAAAGATCAGTAATTTGAGTTGAGAAAAACAATTTGGCTTTCTTTTTGATTGGCTGTTTATGATTCGTTAATTATAGTGGAATCACAGTAGAAGAAAATCGTGCACGTCATAGACGTATATCGTATTTGACGTTGATATTTCGGTCGATCAACGTGCTTGCTTGTTCTTTAGTCATGATAGTTTCTCTTCAATGTTAACTCGTTACCTTACTGCGGGCATGAATATAGAACGAAGGGGAATGCCATGAAGGTGGTCTCAACCGTACATCCGGATGATATAAATGAAAAATTCAACTTCCTCGGTATTGTAGCCGAAAGAATTTTCTACCGAGAGATTTTTCGTCCAAGGAGCTGAAGTTTGCACATTTTATTATTTTTTAGGATTTATGTAATTTAAACAATATTTCGTAATATTGATAATTAAAAATTGAGTCATGCGAAGTTAAATTGTTCCATTTAATCGGATATTTATTGCTCATTTGTTATAAAACACATACTTTAAATATTCAATCAATTAAAACAATAATAACTTTTTATTAAGACCTTTTAGCGCGAAATTTCTATTATACACGCCTGTTTGATATACAGAAAAAAATATTCTGATCAAACCAACAAAAGGGCCCAATAAGAATAACGTTTTAGAGAGATATTTTATGATAACCAGAAGTTATATTTAATTTTATCAAAATCCCGTTCTTATTAAACCCTTTTGCTGGTTAAAACATTTTTGTCAGTGTAGCTCCAATTAAAAAGTCGATGAAAAATATCCCGAATATCGCGATCTCGTTGCTGCTATAATAAATGGGTTTTGTCTGAAACTTTCGTGGTCGCGTTGGATAAGAGTTTAAAATACGATGTGTCGGATTTCAGAAGGATGAACTTTCTCGATTTCTTACTTAGTTCGTCGGGTGAGGGAGAAAGGAAGGGATGAAAAAACGGTGCGCGCGGGGAATCGTACGAAAGAATAATTTCTTCGCTGTCAAGCTCTTCGTGGCTCGAAAGAGAATTATCTTTCGGTCCGTGCACTCGACGGGGAACCTAATTTCAGTCTTCCTGTCATGGGAATGTGCGCATCCCCCCCGTATTGTGATCTAAAACACGTACCGCGCAATTCGAGAATAACAGTCTCTGCGGTGGAAACTCGTTCCTCTGCCGTGCCAGTTCGATAACCCGCCTTGTTATCAAACGCGATGTCAGACGATCAATATTTATTACAAATCAATAATATAGTACCTTACTGTACCAAAACAGTATTGTACTGTACTGTTCCGGCAGTTCAATATTAATTTTAGTAAAAAAGTTTATAAAAATGAATTTGAAAGTATAAATATTTTATTCGCGCGGTATGTCTTTGTCTCCTTTTCGTACTTGGTTCATTATTCATCGATATGCTAATAAATTAATTATCAATATTTTAATCGTTATATCGAAACTGTTCGCGCTAATGATATTTCGAGACTGTTCGTACAATCGGCCGTCGATATCGGCATATGAGGCATATCGATGATCGCGAGGACCCCTTTGAGATTTCAATTCAAGAGATTAAATTAATTCACGCGCAACGACATAAGGCAATCGAGTTAATGGCCTCGTTTAATGACTGCCTCCACCTTGCTTCTCGTGCACGATCCTCCGACGATGCGCGCCCAAGTCCTTTCGTGTTTCCCCACTTGCCCGTTTTCGGGCAACGACTCGGATGATTTTATCGCCGTTTCCTTCGTCTCTCCTTCCTGCTTCCTGAGCATGCGAGCATTACTCGATCGTTCCGCGAATACCGAGGTAAATTTCGTTACGGAAATTAACGATTCAACGCCGAACGTGCGTCGCCCCTGCAAATTAAGGCCTCGCCCCTACCCCGTTACACGTTACACGCCCGTGCGTGTAAAAAGCGCAATCTTACCTCGCCGGACGTAATCTTAAATATGTATTCTCATACGCGATAAACCATCCCCCCGGCGGTATCAGATATGATATACCGTGATAATCAACTTAGACCTCTTCTTCACTTAATACCGACGCTTATGCTTGTCTATATCTTAAGTAAACACTTATTTTAAAATCTTTTGATTTCATAACATCGTTAAAATGCACATCGTTAAAATAAATATGGTTAAAGAATTCATAACGATTACATTATTTAGGAGCGCGATAAAATTTAAAAATAAGCTTTTTAAGTCATTTTTTTTGTTACAGACGATCATAAGGGGTGCACTTAAAGTCTACATTATTTATTCAAAATATTCACTTAAGGAGGTTGTAAGGCAAATGCAATATGTTAA
>NW_017300169.1:2744560-2837027 GCF_001594075.2 Trachymyrmex cornetzi | reverse complement strand
AAAAATGTGTTGCTCAATAAAACCAGAATGTTATGAACACAACTTTCGCATGTATGTAGTTTGTTTAAAGCGAAAATATTAATATATGTGTTTTATGCCCTTACAACCTCCTTAAAGATATTTATTTTTGAAATAGCTTTTATTGTTTAAAGTTATATCGATTATTGAAAATACTTTTACGAGAATGTTTGCTATTACATTTTTAGAGATAAAACTCGATTAAAAAGTGTAGATTTACAGGACAGTTTCTCCTTTTTCTTGATATCATTCTCTGAAACCTATCAAATTTTCGCTACAATTTAAGTTCTCTGATATAACTAGAATTCATTTATACACCATTCTCTCTGGTCGGAACAATCACTATACCGATGGCTACTTGTTTTATGAATAATTTATGAAGAATGTGCAACGAGCGTCGACGAGCGAAGCTAAAATTAGATACATCAGCCGACTTCGTTGCACTTTTGTCGTCAGCCTCGAGACGGCGGTCCCCCGCCTTTGAAAGCAAAGAGGATTGCGCCGTCGATCGAGCACGCATTCGTGCAACGAAGCAGTGTCTCCCAACCTGTGCTACGCGGATTCACTTCCGGTCCCGAGGGCTATATCTTTGGAAAGTTCCACAAAAAGGCACGTAGACGTATATTAGCGTCACGTGAACCAAATCGTGAACCCCTAGCTGATGTATAAGGTGTCTCGATACAGGCCGGAAGTGAGTTTCGAAAATGTATATTCCGTCACGATGTGGCGCGTTGAGTTTGTTTAAGATGAACAGATTTTATTAAGGAAAGGGACCAATTATACGTTTTCGATCCCTGCTATCTTATGTTCCCTTTACTTTCCTAAAAAAAAGGAGATTGTATATTAAAATTAGGATTGTATCTCGTAAAAATTGAACTATATTATATCTCATAATTTGATAATCAAGTATGATGATTGTAGCAAAGTATCCTTTTGCGACGAGGTAACAGTCACGTTTCGCGCTAAACACTCGATCTGGATGTGAGAGGAAAAAGCTCGCGTTTTGGGAAGTCGAGTCGGCGGGAAAGCTGATGATAACGAGAGGAGGGAAATCGGGAAATGTGGCGAAGAGAGAAGAGAGGAGAAGAACGGTGATCACGGAGATAGGTAGAGAACTGAAGAGAGAACGACGGGAATTGGAAGTGGCGCGTGGCGATGCCGAATATACGTATCGGATGCCGCCAGATGTTGCGGTGAGGCCAGCTGCTGCGCACCTCCGCTCTGCCCTCCTTTGCTTTTCCTCGCAGCTTTTCGAGAGTGCCGAGCAGGTACACGCCTCGCTATATATAGAGTATAGAGTACTCGCGCCGTTGTTCACTGGTGGTATAACGCCACTCGCCGATACAGTGCACCTTAATCTTAAATTTCCCGTGTAACATCGACGCGGATACGCGCGCGTACGAAATTCGTATTACAGAGAGAAAGCTGAAGAAGAGATGTCCGAGGACTCGGATACGAAACCGTATCTAGATTGTGTCCTTTCATCTCCCATCCCCGTGAGTTTAGCGTTCGCCAAATTGTCAGTGCGGGCTTTGTCAATTTAATTCTAGTAAATGTAATTTAAGCCATTTAACACTTAACGTTTTTCTTGCTCGTTAATTAAAACTCACTTAAATAACTTCGTTTAGTCGGAATTGCTTTAGGACAAATCCATCGCGCTGGACTGAGTGAATATAGAAACAGGTTCGTGACCATAACGAGAAGCAGCTGAGTTTACGTTTGATCAATTAATTACTGTAGGCATAATTGTACCTCGCGTGAGAGTACCATCGCAATTCGTTACCAGAATCGCTATAAACGACTTTTTAAATCTTTTTAAACACTTGAAAGAAATAATGATGATGAAAGTCTATTAAATGTGTGAATTAAAAGAAAATGACATTTCTGTCGAAATTACAAAGACAATTTGACAAAACTTACAATATAACACAAAAATTATTTTATTTTTTCTATTTTTTAAATATTATTTCTATATTATTTTTTAACTACATTGAAATAAGATGAAAATTAATTACGATATCTGTCAAATTCAAAGAGGCTGTAAATATCAATTAAATAATTATTTTAAATACGAAACGTCACTACGGTCTGAATGTTAAGATGTTGAACTATTATATATATTCATATTAAATGAATTTATTTCAAAAATTATAATTGCGTGCCGATGTGATTGTTGGACTTTCAACGCAATCAGTCTGAAATATTAATAATCCCCCCAAATTTCTCAAATTTTATCTTAAAAAACTATAATAAACTTATTGCGAAAAATATTGCCTCGGCCGGGAGTCAAACCGGGATCTCTTGCATTCCGTGCGAGAATTATAATTATAATTTCTGAAATGAATTCATTTAATATGAATATATATAATAGTTCACAACATCTTAATATTCAGACTATAGTGGCGCTTCGTATTTAAAGTAATGTTTCTAACATATAAACGGTCTTATTTCCAATCTTATTATCAATTAAATAAATTTCCTTTTAGAAAACTTGAAAGTTACAAAATTAATACGAATATTATCGCATTGGATTATAATATTAATCAAAGACTTATTATGTTATTGCAGTGTCTTTATTGCTAACAGCGCGAGCGACAGCCCTTTTCAAGTATTATTTGCTTCGCGAAAGTGAACGAGTTCTTTGGCGTAATGGGCTGGCTACCGGGACTCTTTTTCTCCTTCTTCTTCTCTCGCGAGCAAGCGCCGCGTTTATAGGCTTGTAATAAGCATCTTTTCGCGCTACGAATGGCTCGAGGGCAAGAATTATGGGGATTCTTCTTTTCGTTCAAGCAGACTGCGAATTTGCGAGCGTCACAGCTAAAAAAAAAAGAGACGAATCTAATAAGTAAAATTAAGAATTTGGTAAAGTTCAATTCGATTTAATGATCGAAATGGAAAATCGGTTTCGAAATTACATTTAGTTAAATAACGTTAACTATTTCGAACTCTTTCTTTTAGTAAAAATAATAAACAATAAATTAACGGGCAATTGAGAGCCAGAAATAAGCACAGTTATTGAATGTGTATTAAATAACAAAATATATTCAAAGCAAAATCTTAACATTAAATCGCAAGAAATTTTACATGACTCAATGTCGTAATTTTTGACATTGAATTATGTAATTTCTTGCGATTTAATGTAAGATTTTGCTTTGAATATATCTTGTTATTTTACGCATTCAATAACTGCGCCTATTTCTGACTCTCAATCGCCCGTTAATTTATTGCTTATTATTTTTACTAAATATCTCGAGAGCTCTTTCTTTTAAATTTGCCATCATTTTTATAGAGAACGGGAAAAGGAGAGGCAGTTTTGTTCCGCCAAGACGAGCCTGTGGTCCTAGAAAGTAGCTGAATTCCTGAATACTCTAATTAACCCGCGACCGTGAAACATTGATTGCATTTTGTTCGAACCGCGGTAATTCGAATCTGCATACTTAGCATGGCAGAAGAGTGGAGAAAAACAAAACTCTCGCGCATAACTAATACCTCGTAACTAAACATAGAATGCAAATGGGGCGTGAGCGATCAACTTTGAGACGTTGAGGATGTTTTCTAACGTGTTTCTTTGCGTGTACAAAAACAAATATAACGTTAAAAATTAAATTCCGATGTTCAATCAGCTTAATAAATTTTATAAACTTTCATAGAAATTATTATTCTAACCAGTCAATTTGAAATGATGAGATTTATATATAAAGCGTTTTTATAAAACATTTCTCTCTAAAAATATTTTTAACGAATCTCCAAATACATAAGCTATCTTTTCTCATTCATTTCTTTATTATTGCGATGAATATCGTTTTAATGAAATGTTGCAAAAATATTATATTTTTATAAATGACAGTTCTATTAATTCATCTATCTTTACCGTTGAACTTATCCGAAGATCTTCACGGACTGCTCCGACCTTTTCTAATTAATTATTTCATCGCAACGTTTTATCGCTGTATATCCACGTGCCAGCGATTTTCTTTTCTTCGCCATCGTGGAGGGGAAGTATTCTAGATCTCTTGTAGGAGAATGAGATAGGAAGGAAGTGAAGTGGTGAAAGAGGAGGGGGAGGGGGTCGAAAGCGAATATCCTTCCTGTCTGTCCTCCGAGAGTGGAGAGGCGGGCAGCTGCTCTCGGATTTGAGCACGTGCTACCACCGTACGCTACTCGCTAGGATAGTGCCCTACCTCGCGGCTCGCCGCGATAGAAGACCCCAGGACGGATAGAGGGTCCGGTGGTAGGTGAGGTAGGTGAGGTAGGTCTGTAGGTTGGTAGGTGGAAAATGGTTGTATATGCGTACGCACGTGTGCACACGGCGAGAATCGAGATATCGTCCACGTGAGGCTACCACTCGAGCACTCTCCGCAGTCCGCGCATGCATGCATGCGTGTCTCCCTCCATTTCTGCCAGTTTCTGCTTTCCGCGGACTGCGACTCAGTCGAGTGTTGTTGCTGTTACCGCCGTTCCCCTCGCCTCGTCGTATATGCTGGTGTACGCACGGTACGTCGGTACCCCGTGCGAGGCACATGCCCGAGCAATAAGATTTTATAGCTTCCTTCACGAGAGGAGGGTGGAAGACCCGTGATTCCTTCGCTCGTTACTCAAAGAACATTACTTTTACGATAATTTATCTATCTTATTCTCTTCTTTTACTCACTCATTACATTACTGTCGTCTCGTTAACGTTTATTTTTACTTCTTTATTTGTTATTTTATTACCTTATAGATACTAAAATTTTGTTTTATATTTGTTGTTTTTTAACACAGTCGAGGCTGTTCTTCTTTTTTTGCTACAGTTGTCATTTTCAATATTTATGCGATAATGTTTTAAGGAGGTTGTAAGGGCATAAAACACATATATTAATATTTTCGCTTTAAACAAATCACATACATGTGAAAGTTGTGTTCATAACATTCTGGTTTTATTGAGCAACACATTTTTATAGGTTATTTGAGCCGTTTATTTTGAAAGTGACCTAAGTCCATTTAAAAAAAAAAAATGTTTATGACAGCTAACTTCAAGTTGTACACGCTACTACAAAGGTCAACAAAAAAAGATTGAAAAATGGACTTAGGCCATTTTCAAAATAAACGGCTCATTTATTTTGTCATTAGTATTATTGTTATAAACAAAAATTGTTAAAATAATAAGAAAAATCTGAATGTTTTTATATAAATATATTAAGTATTAAACATGACTTATGCAAAGTTTTATTGAGATTCACCATTAGTTTATAACAAATAACAAATTTTATTTATTTACTAAACAATTAATGTCTGCATCTCAAGATAACTTTACAAAAATATTGTTGAATTCCTAGAGTATTTATATAAAAAAATTGAGATTTTTATCATTATTTTATAATACATTTTCATATATTTATATTAGAGTACAAATTTAAAAAATATAACTACTTATTTAAATAACTTTTGATCCAGATGGTCAATTGTTTCTATTTTTTTTGTATTATTATTAAATGAAATTTAGAATAGTCTGTAATTTTTTCGAGTAGTTCTTAACATATTGCATTTGCCTTACAACCTCCTTAAGTTTTGAAATAAATACGATTTTAATGACCCGCACCGAAATTCAGAATCGAACAAACAAGTTCGACAAGGTCGAACGAATCTTTATACTCGTCGATAGCGCAATGTGTTATTGAAACATGATGCACGTCCAATTTTCCCCCGTGTCAAATTATTAATTTATTAATAATTCGCAGGTGCATCCGCGCGTATCGGAGGTGACTCGCGCTTAACGCTTTCGACGGTAAGACGTACGCTCGTTTGTGAGCACACTTGAGCTATATATGTATATATCGGCTAGGATATCGCGAGCGATATTTATTGGCTCGGTCCTGCCTCGTTCTCGTATAATCACGCGACACCTGTTACGACACAACACTTACTTTAATTAGGGGCTACGAGCAGCTGCCCACACGGTGCACCAATCACGCCGTTTTATCCGAAATTCTTCTTTGCCCGCGCGACATCCCCTGAGTCT
The DNA here is from genome assembly GCF_001594075.2 of Trachymyrmex cornetzi. Lineage (NCBI taxonomy): Eukaryota > Metazoa > Arthropoda > Insecta > Hymenoptera > Formicidae > Trachymyrmex > Trachymyrmex cornetzi. Next base: position 2,831,011 of record NW_017300169.1, on the reverse strand, counting down.
TTCTCCGCGTCTCTTGCTCGCTTTTTCTCTTCCTCTCTTTCCGTCTCTTTCTCGTCGCACCTGTTTATGATCGCGCGAATACCGAAATATGTATAATACGATGATACCGGGATCCTTGACCAGGATTCTTGAGACGAAGCGAAAGGTACGCGCACTGATTTCTCGATTGTGATTTGCGCGACGCGAAAGCAGTCGCACGCCGAGAATTATGGGTTCATTAATTGCCGAGTGTCTCCCGAAACGATTTTTCGCATCTGGTCGTCGAACGGGTTTGGCATTCGTCACAATGGGGCTAAAAGTCTTACAGACATATGGCCAAAATCACGAACGTTATATATATTTATTTATTTATTGGGACTAATAATCACAATTATCGCAATTACGAAAGGTTTATGTAACCGAGATTTCGTTTCATTGACAGTCGCGATTGTTTCACGTATCAATGCGGATTGATAATAAGGCACGTGCTATTATCATCGAAACATGAGAGCATTCGATTCATTGAATGAACTGATAAATCGATTTCGCATTCTGCATTCCATGGCATATCAATTTACAATCGCGGCGTGGATTTATATTTACCTAAATATGAAACATCTCCAAGTATAAAAAGCTTCGAATACGAGACGAACTCTCGTATTTAATGTCGGTAGCATAACTGATAAATTGATTTATATATAACGTACAGACAATACAATCTTCTGTTTATTATTTCTTCTCGAAATATGTGGTTAATGACCTTCAATTACAGATGAAATCTAATATAAATAATTCGAATATATACATGAAAAGAATCGTTTTGCTGAAGAATCTAAAAATTTAACTATTGTATAATAGATTTGAAAATAATTATAAAGATGTCGATCTGTTGGTAACAAAATTTTTGGCAGCATTGCTCTTCATATCTGAGTTTTTCCAAAAATATTTTGATGATTGAATACAATTATTTTCAGATCTGTGTATCTATAAACTAAATTTTTAGATATTTCAGCAAAATTGTTTTCCCCGTGTATAAATAATTATCCAAAACTATGTTTACCTAATTCTTGAATTTAAAATATTTTTTAATATGACATCGCTGATGATGGCTGAAAATTAACCGAAACATCCAATTTTTTTTATTTTTGCGATCACATATACAGTAAAATTTTTAATGTATTTTATATAATATCTTTAACTATAGCGCACTGGTTACCTCGCAGTTATTTACTCTCGCTTGCCTGTAGCAATAATCCATTGTATAAAATATTTTTACTAAACTGACAGTATTCTCGTTAATTAGAAATAGTCGATCACTCGTTTCATTCGTTTGTGCCTGTCATTCAAATAAAATCGCCTTTGATCTGCTGCCAATTTAGCGGTTTTCCAGCTAGATCTAGCGTTTTTTAGAGGTTGTCTAGCTGCAAAATTTAAAAAATGCGGCTAGCGGTAATTCTGACGGGATTTTTTTTTAAGCCGCATTTCTTAAATTTTGCAGCTAGACAACCTCTAAAAAACGCTAGATCTAGCTGGAAAACCGCTAGAAATTGGCATCATTGATCTGCTGCCGTATCAATTATTACGATACACCGGGCGTATAAGAACCGCTGGTGGTTTCAGAAACGTCGCTCATAAAAGCGTTTGATTCAGGTACGGGTATGATTTTCAGTGGTGCTACCTGAAATTGAGATTTTTTTGATGGGGTCGCAGATGGCTTCATACCTCAGGAAAAATCTTTTCACGCGCCGGCGGGAAAGCCGAGACCTCCCTATCCGGCTTAACCCGAGTGCGACAGGCCGCTCAATATAGTCGGCGGTGCGGCGGGACATTCGATGGTGCAGATCGCGATATATAGGACGTGCGGCACGTGCCATTGACAAAGGCGCCGTAGCCAGATGCAGCATCCGTGCCGCGGCAAGGTCGATGCCATCTGTTGCTTCTCGGCTACGTTTTTCAATCCCGAGTTCAGCAGGCCGGACACCGACTCGCGACTGCCAACGAATTACCGTGGTCGGCGGGCTATGACAGATCCTCGCACATCTGCACTGAGAAAAATATCCGGTTGTAAATGAACGAACCGGAAGATTCGGATCATATCAATCGGAATCCTGTATCTCAACTAGAATTATAATAGATTCAGCCAGCAAATCCTAATTTTTTGTATTTTCAATCGGAATTCCAATTAACGTAACCAGACTCTTTTTCCAGTGTGCATACAGCGAGAGACAATTATTTTATATTTTGTGCGAAGGTCTGAAAGAGGATCTCGTTCTTTTAAATCTTTAGGTCTCTTTTTGGTAATCACTTTAGGTAAAAGAGACGCGCTCGAATTTACGCTCGGGTCCTCCAAACACAATATACGCGGCAGATTCCTCTTTTCTCTTTCCTTATAATAGACATTTGCGAGAGCGACGAATCTCTCTTCCGCCCAAATGACGTTCGCGGGAAAAGAATGTGAAAAAGCTAGACAACTGTCCAAGACAGACTGTGGCGGCGGCTGCTGTTGCTGCATCCGATGCAACGAATGCCATATGCCGCGCGCGCGGTTCTCAAGTGCACATTTCACGCGTCGGACCGATTTTCAGTGATCGGCCGCGTTATTCGATGCACGCAGGGAAGAAGGGAGAGAGAGAGAGAGAGCTGTCTCCGATTGCCGCGACAGGCGGAAATCGACCTATACCTTCACGCGTCAGGTTGAGCTCACGAGGTCTCGTTCGCTCGCGATGCCGAGAATGCGCTCGCACGCGCGTGGCGCACATTACTGATTACCGCGTGCCCTCGCACGCTCACGCCTCACTCCCTCGTGTGCTACGCATGGAGTAACATTGCACCGACGCTCCCTCGAGAGTTCACGCATACAGCCGATCGAGAATCGCTTAATTCGGTAATTATACTTCTCCACCGCGCGCCCGATATCACGCGATTGCGCCTTTCCTGTCGAAAAATTCGCTCGAGGATAGTATGTCGAGACGGCTGCCTGAGGCTCCTGTTTCCTTCCCCCTATATCGCATCGACTCGTAACAGAAGTGAGAAGGAGAAATAAGATTTTAGGGCGGTATTCATAGTCGATTCTTATATTCAAGACTCGATTCAAGACCGTCTTAAGTACAGTCTTAAGATGTCACGATTCAATCAGAGACCGGTATTCATAGTCAGTTCTTATATTCAAGACCATTTTAAGTTCTGCCTTGAGATGTCACGAACCAATCAAAGGGCCGCATTAGTGTCTTCAGACATTACTTAAGACGGTCTTGAAATAAGAATCGACGACGAATATCAGCCAAAGGGCCGCATTAGCGTTTTAAGACGTTACTTAAGACGGTTTTAAAATAAGAACCGACTATGAATACCAGTCTTAATCTTTTTGGAGGTCACAAATGTACGATGGTATATAGATTTAACCCTTTCGTGATCAACGGGATATATATGTGTCCCACTAAGAATTTATTTATTGTCATCTTCTTCAATTTATTTCTTTCAGTTCCATTAAAATGTTTATCAATAAGAATTATAAAAAGAATTAAACCGATCATGAAAGGATTAAGCAGTAAAATCTTGTGTGCATTATTGGCTAGAAATTAGCTCGAGATCTCAGACGGAGAAAGAATTGATCAATGGCATTGGTCATATAACTGTGAATCGTTGAAATGTGATTTTTGTTAATAAATCTTTCTCTATCCGAGATTTCAGACCGATTTCTAGCAGCGTGAACACAAGGCTTAAGAAAAAACAATTTATCGTAAGCGTTACAAACATAAATGAGAAACTGTTCCTTTTTTTATATTACAATCTTTTAATTTAACAAAAGATATAATAATTGGTATCTTAATGGTTTATATATATAATTGATGAATTATGATTTTAAAAATATTTGAATAAAATATATTTTTTGTGAGTATGTCAAAGTCTTGTACAATGTTATAAAAAAGCGTTTATACATGCTGTTGATACATCGATACCGTTTGTACATGGCGTATTCCTTCCGATAGATCAAGATTTTGGTCATTTGCTTCATTTGAAACGTTTAATCGAATGCAGTTCCCAGAAGCCGAGCGTTTACCATTTTGAAGCGATAATCTTGGGTACCCGTAGCTTTAACGCGGCCTTATCGGGTTGGTCCCAGCCGCCGATGGGTCAACAACAGCACGCTCGCGGAATAAAGAAAGAGGCCTGTGTGCATTCTTGGTGGCCGATAGCAATTTCGTATCACTGCCCCGTGGCAGCGATGAGCGACGCGTGCACGCACGCCACGATGGCGTGTGGAAGGGGACAGCGGGGGCCTAGCGAAAAGAGGGGGAGAGGGTGGATGGAAGAGGGCCGGGAGGGGGGGACGAAGAAGGGGCAGATGGCACCGTCTTCTTCGCAGCCAAGTGGCAGCGGGCACGCGCCAACCGAGTCGGAACATCTGCCGCTACTTCCCAGGAGGAGAGCACAAGAGAACCACCGACTTCTCTCCTCGCCAAGGCAAAAGGCCCATCCTCCGGCCGACAGCCAGTCGGTCGCGGCTCTCCCGGGCCCAGTTTCTTATTTCGTATCTTTCCCGGGCGCCGCGCCTCCTCGCCCCTCTCCTCCCCCCCCCCTCCTTCGTCCTCGCCATCTCCTCCATTTAGCTACATCCGTTTCCTTTATTCCCCCGCCAACACGGCGTGCGTGCTCCAAGATTTTCAATTTTGGCAGATGGCACGTGCCGGTCAGAAGGATCAGTTCCCCCCTCTCTCCTCACACCTCGTTCGGCAATCCTTTGTAGAGTCTCGCCCGATGAAACTACTCGCGCGCGACAAACTCGTAAACTCCAAGTACCCTTCACCGATCTCATCGATGAAGAACGGCACGTTCCACGATCGACAAAAAGACCTTTTCTTTCTCTCAGAATTTCAAAATTTAAGAGTTATACGTGCCTTTAGATTCTCAAATTGAAAAATCGAATTTTATGAGGATTTTAGGGTTTCGAAATTTAAGATTTGGGTGTATAAAATTAACAATTAATTTTGAGATTTAATGTTTGAAACGTTCTTTTTAATTTTATCCTGAAATTAATTTACCGATGAGAACTGTAGTCAGATCATGATTTTCACTCGGGATATTCAGCTGTTTCCTAAGACCACCCTGCAACCACCGGCGCATTCTTAATTCCCCTTTTCTACTCGTGAACATGTGCCGACGGTTTTCCTCCCTCGCCTATTGTACACGATTTTAGTTTTTCATTTTTACAGATGGCACGTGCCATACTTATTCTTTTTTTCTTCTTCTTCTTTATCGAGACATGAAAAAAACCTATCCCTTATTCGAGATGCATACAAAATCTGGAATAACATCTTCCGCTGCTAGTGAAATATTAACGAAATTTCATGGTATCGATTAATAAAATACTATTTTACAAAATACATCTGTATAAAATATATCTGTACGATATATCGACAACGTGGAAGCAATGTTATACATTTTATAAAATTAATCTACATTTTTGTAAGAATATAATTGATCGTACATGTCGATAAGATTTATGCAGAAAATACGATAAAGAAAGCCAAGAACAATCAAAGTTGGATGTTTCAAATAATACATTATATATATATTCTTATATTAAATTTATTTATTTCACATATGATTGAGCCGAAAAACTTTTGGTTTCAACACAATCATTCTAAATTAGAATAGAAATCCTGTCTGAGGTAATATTTTTCGTAATACATTTCTTACTTTCTTTCTGTCTATTCTAATTTAGGGGGTTTATTAGCGTTTCAGAATGATTGTGTTGAAATCGAAAGTTTTTCGGCTCACAATCATATCCGAAATAAACTAATTTAATATAAGAATATATAATGTATTATTTGAAACGTCCAACTTTGACCATTCTTGGCTTTCTTTATCGTATTTGATGTATTCACACATACGGTCGTGCTTAAAATTCTTCTTCAATATTTATGCAGAAACATTTTGTATTCGTCTACGAATCACAAGTAGTGTCGCGAATCACGCGTGAGTCGTGAATCCTTACGAAAGGGAAACTTTACCAAAGGCGAGGAGGGTCTTCCGGTTTCTATATGCGCGGGCCCATGAAAATGAGCAAGCCAGATGTACGGAGAAAGCGCGAAGGGCTGCGGATTTCCGATCAGAACCCTATCTTTAACAAAAAAAAACTTCCATTTCCGATCAGACTTTCTCTCGATTGTAAATTTGACGTGTCATCCTGCACATACGTCGAGTTTTCGTTCAGTGCACATGACGTTCCTACTGAAATTCGTTTCACAGCCTCGAAACTCGAAATTGTTCAATCTTAAGCCTGCGGCACATGATGCGTGTTTTTTTCCTGCTGAATTACTTACATTTTAATAAATTACTAGAAATTCTGCGTTTTGTGTGGTGCAATCCAGTTCTAGTAATTTACTAAAACGCAAGCAATCCAGCAGGGAAAACTGTATCGTATGCCGCAGGCTTTAGATCAATTTTTAACTTATTAAAGTCAATTCGCGAGACGATACATTTTTCCACATTTACAGGATATCAAGGAAACTTATCGAAGCAAAAACCGGTTTTAATCCGAGAGTTTTTGAAGCTTGACGTGCGGCGCATACAGGAGGAGAAGTTAGCGAACTCGCGCGTTGCTCGCGCGAGTCGGCTTCAGATAATCGCCGTGCGCGCAGGTGTCAATGACGGGCGACGAACTTCTGCTCCGAAATATCTCCAACCAGTAGGATATCGCGGGGATCGCTAATCTGAGACGGTGAAAGCTGCATAAAGGCAACAAGGAATCTCTCTCTCTCTCTCTCTCCCCTTTCTCTCATTCTCTTTATCTGTGTCTCCCTCTTCATCTTTCTCTCTCCCGGCATCTGGCACAGCGGCAGTCCAAACATGCTTTTGTCGTAAGTACCTATCCTTCCGTAAGTAAATGCCCCATACCTGCACACCAGTGACGGGCCCGGAGCCGGCTGCATCGTATAATATTCGCTCTGTGCATTCAGGTTATGCACCGTGAGAGTATCGTGATACCCGCCGGTGGATACCGGCCGGGACACTTGCCGGCTTTGCAGACCTTGTAAACATAAGGTGGATGACGGGAGATGAAATTTAAGAAAATTGTAGGATGAGGGCGCGCGTATCTCTGCGTCTAATCGCGGGACGTAATTATATTTTGTCTTCTTGATTTAATGTTATGAATACTTTTTCCCGTACCCTGTACGCCATTCTCCGAGTGAACGACGCTCGAAATCGTATTTCGATCGTTCCAGTTTCACCAAACGGACGGTTATTGGCCTCACCGCCGCGGCGTCGGCTCAAAGTCTTAATTAAAGCAATTAATTTGCGCGGACGTAAGGCAGCGTGGCAATTCGCTCGGCGCGAGGTTATTTCAAGCTTACAGTCCCAATTTCGAGAAATGATCTCAATTCGTTGGAACCTCTTGATTTAACGAGATGAATAACGGTGCCGGCAGGTGTCACAGGTTTAAAAATACTACGGCTATCTGTCATTCTTGTTTTCTCGCCGATGTCCCTGCTAGATTTCGAAGGACGTAATCTTTGGATCGTGGGGTATCAGCAATCTACCTCGAAACGAAGATGGTTTGAATGATTTTCTCATTAATCGAGCTCTCGCTAACTTTCTTCCTTTTTACATTTTGATATCTTTTATACCTGTCAACTTTTTTATGATATTTTGTATAATAAAAAGCATTTTCCACTTTCGCTTGGAAATGTTTAAGAAAAAAAGATTCAAAACAAATGCTTTTCATTTTGATGATGTATCTACACCTTCATGTTTGTTACGCGAATTGAGATGAGGATAATTGAGGGGATGGACGGAATAAAGGCACACTTCTACTTAGATCCTTTTTTATATAATAGTGATCGTAATAGAGAAGTATTGTAATATGTAACTTGTTGAAGACATTATATAAATTCACTTGATACTGTATCCATTTGTGTATAATAAAAAAGTGAAAAGTTATTTTAATTTTTGTTAAAATCAAGATTTTGTAATTAGACCTTTATTCCGTCCATCTCCTCAATGGAATTATATTATTACAAGTTGAAATCTAAATTCTAGTATTATATGAACGCAAGATTAAATTTTAGCACTTTTTAACAGATAAGAGAAATTAAAAAAGAAATTGTACTTAGCAATAAATATTGAATGTTATACGAGTTTAAATTTTAAATTCGCCTGTCATTATTTTATGAAATCTGTGCAGCGCGTTTCCGTCGTGGCAGCGCTTTATCATTTTTTTCCACTTCCTCGAGGAAACCCTCGTTGAAGGCAGGGGCAGCTGTTCATCCTCGGCTTGCTAGCTGGATTATAGTCGGGTCTCTGTTCCCGAAAGGGAGGAGAAGCGCGTACAGGCAAAGTGGCGATAAAAACATAATCGATTTCGCTGTTCGCAGAAGTATGATTCAAAAGAAAGAGAAAAAGAGAGAGATAAAAAAGGGGATCTGTAAAATTTTTGTAGGTACGACACGATTAATTAATCTGAAAATCCTGCTGCAGGGGTTGGAAATTTAGCTCGATCGATTTCTCGAATATCGTATGAAAAAGAAGCTTTGAAAAGATCGAATGCTGACTTCCCTGTGTGTGAAAAACATAATCCGATTATCCTCGAATCAGCTAAACGTACGAAGGATGACAAATCTTATAGATTGTATTAGGACACGTTTATTTTTCAATAAGAAGATTACGAGTGTGTCATTTGCTATTGTCTCTTCATTTGATAAATTGCAAAAAAGAAGATGGACTGTATTTAGTTTACTTCTCCAATACTATATTAAAATACAATATTAATATTTTCCGAAATTTTGATTACAATTAATGAAAATTTTAACATTTACTGTATTTTTGAAAATTAATACTAATGCAAATATGTAATTCTATATCTGATATAATTAACAAAAAAAGCGTAACGCGGTACCATGAACTTGCAACTGTAAAAAGATCGATTAAAACAAGTATTTAGACTCTCACAAAGTATATTCCGATTATATTTACATACTCTTCTTCTAACTTATAACAACTTCTTCTTAATTTCATAAATTTATCATGTTCACTTAATAAAAGTTTCGCATAATATAATTCCAACTCACTTTTTTGCAAAGTACAGAGATGTTAACAAGGGATATTCTGGCGTACATAATTAAAATTATATTGGCGATGGAAAAAATAACGAGAAATCGTTGTTGCGAATCGAGATCGGCGAACGGTTTTGCGAGAGGATTCCGTCGGAAAGTGGGCGGGAGATGATTCTAAATGAATCACGCGGCACTTTGGCACCTTCACGCACATCTCCTGCAAGGGGAACGATGGCTCGGGCCCATGTACATATTTCACCTGGAATTGTTAAATTATCGAGCGATTAGATGCGGGAGCTGCTTTCGTTCGACTTTCTGGAGCCGCGTTGGAGCGCGTTTTCAACACACCAACTTTCCCGCGTAATGAGCCCGTGTCGGACACAATGCTGCAGCAGCCTGTGTGCACACAGGCTGCACCTGTTGGACGATCGGTTAATAACTGCGGTTCGATGCACGCCAGCCGATCGTTTCCGCATAATTATGAACGCGCGTCGATGCGAATACGCATACAGGGTGTTCAGCGTGAGATTCGGAATGACAGATTCGTCAGATAATTCACAGCCGCATGATATCGCATGAAATAATCGGAATTAAATTAAGCTGCGTAAGAAATTAATTAGCGGATAAAATATTATTTTTTTCCTTATTTGAATCTTAATTGCGAAACTTTTATATCATGAACTCTTTCTTGTCAATCGATTATTACTCAAAGTTTGTTTTTCAAAAGAGAGTCAGCTTTAAATTGAAAATCTGCCATGAAAAATCAAATGGCGGTCATGAGACACCCTGTATAGGCGCGTGCCATTTCGTCGGATATTAAATTGATCATCAGTGACATCACGTTTCGATCGTAAAAAAAATGGAACCACGAATTATGCACCGCATCGAGGCTTGTAATAACTCGTAATTTCGATTCGTTTGATTGCTAAAATGTGCCTAAAGTCTTTGCAAATTAAAGAATTGGGTGTGCAATATGATATTTCAAGATGCTTGAGGTAACGTGTAATTAACACTTAAAGACATTTACCTTTGTACTAAATATGAAGTGTCAATAACATTTTACTTTTAACAAATTTTTATCTTTAACCGTTTCTCGTATAAGATGTAACGATGCAAATGTGTAGGGTAAAAGCAGGGATTATGGAATAGCTTTTTTTAAATTAACATTGCTCCGATATAAATGCATATGAAGACTTTAAATTTACACAGAATTCTTGAGGAATATGTTAGCTACAACATCCAATAAATGAAGGTCGCCAAAATTTAAGTCCAACGTCAATAATAACAAAAAAGTCAAAAGTGAGAACATGGGGGGTCTAAAAAATAGGATGTAATATGGAATACCGATGAAATTTTGACCATATTAATAAATAACACAATAAATGAAGTCCAAATTTGTTTGTTTATATAAACTGATCAAGAAAAATAGAAAATTGTTCTATTTTTATTGTACAATAACACAGAAAATATAATAGCATCATTACGAATGTTATTACGCATGGACAAATAAAAAATCGCAAATAAGCTGATAAATCGCAAATAAGCTGATATAGAATACATGCTGTAATTCAACCTAACCTAATCTGATCACGAATAAGTTGCTAACATGCATGGAATCTATTCCATATTCTCAACTCTCGATGTATTCTACATTACCTGCATGTCGTCATATGATAAATAAAGTCTTTCCGTAGCTATAAACAAGTTTGAAATAGCAATTAATCTGCATAATATTATTCATGCAACATTATTAAAAGCGTTTGTGCAATATAAACATTAAAAAAACTTACCTTCACAGTTTGTGAAAACACTTTTTAGAAAAAGCTACCGAATCTTCTGACGTAACGAAAATGAATAAATGTTCATTGTAGTAAAACGGTTGGTCGGACCGAGTTCATTGCTTGTTATGACATGTTTGGTAACAGTTGCAATAACTTTCAGCGATTGCCGCCAGATTGCAATGCTTTGTTTAAAAAATAAGCCACTATTCCATATTAGTAACCTATGCCATAATCCCTGATTTTACCCTATATGTATGTGTAACGCACAATGCGAATTGCACGTGATCTAAAAAAGTAATACAACGTATCCTTGACATATTCCTGACGTGGGAAATGGTCCCCTCGTTATTGACTTCTAACTCGATTACGTCTTGTATACGCAATTTCTGGGTTTCACCTTTGTGCCTCGGACCGATCTCTCACCTATCTGAACGACCGTTGCGACGCTATGCGCGTTGTGAATACGTTACGAATAGACTCTGGGGAAGAATATTTTGGGGGGTGTGCAATCCGGCTTCGGGAAGGTCACTATGCTTTCGGTTTTGCAGGTACAAAAAGAAATAAGGAAAAGAGCGTGCGTGTCAATGTAACGAATATATCGGTTTCTCAGTAGGAAAAACATCTCTGCTAGCTTGATGTTTAGTTTATAATTACAACATTTAATTTATAATTGCCTAAGAACTTATACTTTTATTATTTTTGCATTTCTCCGAAAAGAAGAAACTTCTCGTTCACTTATTTAATATAAATTTCTCTGTGCATTTTGATTTATTTATTGTATCATAATTTGCTTAACTTTCGAAATTTTACTCCCGAAGAGTGATAGTTACTCCAATCTGGCAGGAGTAAAATTTTTATTCTTAGAAAGTGAAGAATTACTCTTCGAGAGTGACAAATCACTCCAAGTGGGAGTCAATTTTCAATCTCTGCAAAAAGTGAATAATTTCATTCTCCGAAAGCAGAGACTGAAGGTAAATGTTAAGTTTAGCTCTCCTACATTCAATCTTGACAAAATTAAGCTCATTTGACGTGTTTTTACACAAAACGAATGAATATGACAGAGAAAAGCGTCGTTCTGTCTCGCGAAGCGAGATATTAATAAAATAAAAGTTGACCTTTTAGGAAATTCATTCCTTGAAGGAGTGAATTGAAATTCACTCTTGCCAGACTGGCGCAACTATCACTTTTCTTGGAGTGAAATTTCACTCCCAAAAATTAAAAATGGACATATTTTATTATTTTACAAATTACCCTCTTATTTTATAAAGCGATTTATTCGGAAAGATTAAAAAAATGTATTAATTATTTTGACATTAATTTAAGTACCTTTTATATTTTTCTTACGTCATGTACCTATTATGTATTTTGATATTAAGATGGCCGTTACCAGTTAATCGTTACACCGATAAAGAAGATCGGGGAAAGATACGAGAGGGAGGAATCTGGCCCTGATTCAAAAGATTCGCCATGCTTTTTAAGATGTCTTGCAGCTGTTCTTTACCTTCCATACGCGTCCATATCTCTTATGCTTCTTCTGCCTTGAACGTCTCTTTATTTACATATGAGATAATCCGATTACAGATTCATATTCTTAGAGTTCTGACAATAAATCATATGCAGACAGTTATACTCTTATAACATATTTAAAACGTTGCATTACAAATCACATAAGGGTTATACTACCAGTATAATTGTATTTAAAGTCTTTTGCCGAAGCTTCGTAATTATTTCTTTAATTTCAATAATTTTATAATCATCTAATAAATTTAAGCATAAATACATAAACGAAAGGAATAATAGGAAAATAGATACAAGATAATATATATCTAAATAATAACAAATTAAGTTAAATTAAATTAAAATAAGTTTGAAAAATGAGTCTGTAGGGTGTGTCAGTTCAAATCAAGCAACGATAGAATATTTTGGCAACCCTCGCAACCCTTGCAATTTTTCACTCGCAAGATTAACGCAGACAGGTGTTGGGGGAGACCGGAAGAAAGGATTCAGCCAAGAGTCCGAAATAAAACACAGATTTCGAGGGGAATCGCGAATACGGGGAGGAGATCGAAGAGAAGGAGGAAAAAGGAAGAGGATAGATTGTCGGCGATCGCAACAGAACGAAGGTTTGCCAGCCGGTTAGTCGACCGGGGTCCGTTCAATCGTTGCTGCTGCTCAATCGGTTCCCGCTGCACGACTGACTCCTTCTGCTACCGAAGATTTCACCCCGCAGGACCTTCTGGGCCGACAGAAGGTCTCCACCTTCCTCCTCCTTCCCGGCTCATCGGAGGCGGACAAGAAACACGAACATGCCGAGGGCTGAGAAAGGGTAGGGCGAAAGAGCTTCACAAATCTCGCGTCATGTCAGAAACAGGAGGATCCCGCACCCCTTTCTTTTATTAAGCTCGGGGAGAGAGCTATTCTCGACGCCAGACGGCGCACAGCAAGAGGGTGCCAGAGAATCCTAGCAATCCTTTCCGTCCGGGAAGAGGAACATCGCCGCTGCACATTTTTACGACCTTCCTATTCACATTATTCTTCTTTTTTTTTTTTTTAATTTACATCCGTTCGCTAGCTTTTACTTGTGTTTATTTATATCTACATGCACCAGGTTATTTAGTAAAGTCTCATTTTACAATTAAGTTTTAATATAGAATTGTGTATTTATTATTCAGTTTTATTTTACTCTTTCTAGTTTACGCTTTCAAATTAGATTTGGTTCTCACTGCAATCGATCAGAATTGATCGATTTGATTTCTCAAATTGCCGCATTGCCAATATCACCTACTACATGCGAAAAGGTACTTGGGAGCATCTGTTGCATCGTCCATCAAGCACTACTACCATCATCATCACTGACACCACCACCAGAAGGCACCGTCACTACCACCGGCCCTAACAACCACCAGGTGCTACTCACCTTCCGTGTCTCTCTCCCCATCTTCGAAGAAAAAAAGGAAAGAGAAAACCTTCCTCCCCCTTCCTCCAGGGATCGGGATTCTCTTTCTTTTCGTCTCTAGTTCTCTTTCTCTTTCCTGCTTTGGCTTTATTCCCTGAGATTTTCACCATCTGCACCTTCACGCCATCTCCTTCGCTTCTTCCTCGTCCTTTTCGCTGCTTCTGCACAATCCTTGTCTTCGTTGCACGTATGCAGAAGGCGTGTTCCTTCATCCCCACTATCAAACTGAGTCCTTTTCGTCCTTCTCATCCTTCTTGCCCTCTTCGTCTTCATCGTCATCGTCGTCAACTTCGTTGTGGCCACCCTCTGCTCGACATGCGGTTGGTGCTTCCTCTGGCGTATCACGTCGTCACCACATGCGTGGATTGCTGTTTGCATACGCATAATTTGAAGCTTTAACACTAGATTAGTTGACAAGAAAAAGATTTTAATTTTTTTCTTTTCTTTACAAAAGAGAAATTAATTAGCTCGCAGATTTAACGCGTGCTATAATGGATTTACACATATTAATTTGTTCACTACAACATGTTTTTAATTAAGTTTTGTATTTTACTTTTCAATTTTAAATATTCTGCAAAAAAAGTAGTAAAAAAACATTATATTAATTTTAACTATATAAAGATTTAACATCACTGTTCTATACATGACACATTGATGTCACGTCGTCGTCGTATAGTCGCATTAAAATGATACCTTTTTACTTCCGCTGGTACGACTGTTATTAGTATGATCGTTTATTTTATCCATATTATTTTTTTTTTATTACTCTCCCTTCATATTATACATGCGGTGATACGAATATTTTTCACATGACACTTTTTAAGAATTTACATTGAAAAGATATTCGGCATTTGGCGATATAATTGTGACAACCTGATGTGTTTAAAGTACAAACTAAAATATATACCGGTTGATTTTTTTATTTAAAATATTGTAACCAAGGGTGTTTGCAACATGCGGACAAAATACGCTAATATAGGACTGTTGTATGGCTAAGTAAAGGGACCGGAAGAACAGAGAGGGAATCAGCAACTCGCATTCTTGTGATATCATGGGAGCAGATACGTGGCCCCATAGTAATTATGGTCAAATGAAGAGAAATATGCAGATATGCCTCCCTGCAAGAAACACCGGAATTTCATAATTCTTCGCGATGCAAATGGATGGAAATTACGAAAAGTGTTTCTTGGGACGATATTATCCATTTCCCTTTTCAAAAAGATATTCAACTAAGATTAATAAAATTAAAACTGATTATTCGTCGCGATAATTTATAATTATCATTATTATTTTTGTGCTATTTTATGAATATATAAGTTTTATAAATTTAGTTCTAACGATTCATGAAGTTATCATATATTTATGATGAAGTGGTTTAGATTTTAAGGTACTCATTATCGGCTTGCGCGTTTACAAGCTTTTATCTTTTCTCTTTTCCCTAAAATTTATCTCGTTATTGTGTACGCAGCTCCTCTTGATTACATTTAAGTTAAAAAGTTTCTACTTTCACAGCTGCTCCGTTTGTACTATTGGAAAGTTGTTTATACTCTCGCTTGCGCGCATACCCCTTCTCCATATTATCACTGGAGATGGATGAGTCTGGCGAAACCCAGGGAGAGAACAGTTCTGCAGGACCGGCAGAAAACTCGGGCTTTCGTAACAGTAATGTATCTACAGTTTGCGCAGGTGATGTAACCGCGTCTCGTTCAGATATTTTCATCGTGTACACATGGCGCCGAAGTTGGGAGGGGTAATATCGGGGGAAATATGTAAATCGTGCGACGCAATGTAATTTTAGAAACCCCGCGACGCCGGCGATGCTTTTATCACATCATCTAACTCAGGCTTGTCCGATTTGAGGGCTGGAGCTAAAACGCAAAGCCATCGACGCAAAAAAATTTAATGTGAACAAGATTTCATGGACTGTAAAGTGTTGATAAACGTCACTCAGACGCATCTTTACAGTCTTCGAAATTTTACCGATATTAATTTGATTTTTTTACATCAATGGCTTTGCTATTTGACTCCGGATCTCAAATTGGATAAGCCTGATCTATTACAACGCAATCCAATTTTGAGAGCAAATGCTTCCAGAAGTATCAAGAAAGAATATTATAATACAATTAAAAATGACATTAACAAACACGATGTAGGTTATAATGATGTAAGCAACAATACAATGTTATATGATGTAACACCATACACATGGACTACTTTATATTTAATATGATGTGCTCCTATTATTTAAATATATAAATCAAGAATCAATATATATATATATATATATAGGATAGAGCGAGGCTATTTTGTCCGTTTCTCACGGTATTGTTTATGTTTCTGAGCGGCGTATATTAAACATTTAAAGGTCATACTTGTACCCTCAAGAAACAATCATGATTGTATAAGGTAGTTACAAGCACGTTACTGCAAAATGATATTTGCTGCCATAAATTTTATATTACTTTAAGGTTGAAAATGAATAGCTCTGCTCTATCAATAATAAAAAAAATATTTAGAAATGCCTAAACATTAAAAATATGCATTCATTATTTTACTAAAGATGATTTGAATTTATATAGTCTAATCATCAAATTGAAATCAAATGTAATTCCATTCCTTGTTTTCACAATTTGAATAACACAGATGACATCTTCATTTCAATTCAAAACGTTGTACATATAGAAAAAGTGGAGTATAATATGCTTACAGACCGTATGTTTGTGGTTGAAGGTCGCATTGCTTATATGATGTTGTTGCTTAGAACAATTCAACAAATGCTGTGGCATTAAAGAAACAAATGAAGATTTTTTTTGGACACAGAATGATTATTTTTAACAAGAATAGTAAAGTTGAAATTAAATAATTGCTCGCGAAACGCCTATGATGCGGGCGTTCTATCGAGAAATCGATTCCTTAATTCCTTCCAGTAAACAAGAATTATGTTTGGGCTTTCTAACGAGCGTAATGTTTCAGTCGAACCGAAACTTTCGTTTCTCAACGGCAATTAGCGGCTTCAAACGTTACACGCAATTGATGAGAATATCCCATTGTCCTGTTTTTTTTTTTTTTTTTCGTCTCTCTCAGTCGATGTTCCGCACGAAAGGAAAGGATGCAGAGGGCTTTTTATTTTCGGCAGACTGAAATTGAAAGTGCGCGGATTTCAACTTTCCCACTATTATACAAATTTTCGCAAGTCTTCGTAAATTAGTGATAGGATCACATATTGTTATCTAATCGTATATTTTAAACTTGTACTTAACTTTATATTTACTAAATTGATTTATTATTACATACGTTTACTGATTGTAATTCACGCAAATATCCTCGCGAAACGAAAGCAACTTAATAAGCAATAATCTTAGATCAACGATAATTTAAACAATACACTCTGCTCGAAGAATCGTATTTACAAGAAAGTTGCGATATTAAGAAATAGAAAATATCGTTTTCTAACGCCATATGTAGAGCATTGTGCACGCTAGAATCGACGTGTTTTTATCGTTTACTTATATTTCGAAAAATCGTCGACGAGAGAGAGAGAGGCAAAATGCAGCTTGCTCGCTGGTCCAGACTTCATCGGCAGCAAGCAGCAGCGTCCCACGGTTTTCGAAGTTCAGCGGGGTTAAAAGGAATTACATTATCGTGAAGCGTTTGGGCGTGGGAGCAGAGAACTCTGTGCGAAAGGCGATCCTACGTCGGTTGATGCACCCGCGACTGCCTTCTTGCGTGCTCTCGTACGCGTTTACCCTGTAGAATCGTATTTCGATCGATGTAACGTGGGCAAAGCGTCTGAAGAAGAAGATACAGACTATTTTTTTTAATTCGCGAGTCCTTAATATTACAACCTATTACATGGCAAATTCTACATTTTAGTCGATAAATACGTGGAACGATATTTTTAAGGACTTTTGCCTGTTTCTACCAATGCAGTTTAGCTTTAATCTCGGTTCAACTAACTCTTCACTTTTTTCTAGTTTTAAGAATAAAAAAAAGATAAAGAGTCAGTTGAACCGAGATTAAAGTTAATCTACATTGGTAGAAACGAGCCTTATGCCCATTTCCACCAATGTAGATTAACTTTAATCTCAGTTCAACTTACTCTTCGTCTTTTTCTAATCTTCAGAACTAGAAAAAAACAAAGAGTAGGTTGAACCGAAATTAAAGTTAATCTACATTGGTGGAAACGGGCATTAGTGTCTTTATCAGTCATATTTATGTTCCGTAAAAAAATCAAGATTTTTTTTGTTTCTTTTTACTTCGTTTTCTTTGTAAAAATCACAGAGAGTTTTGCCGAGGTCTTTAGCGCTCTCACGTTCATGTTCCATCAAATCTATATCCAATACCAGATTGTACTCCTTCATGGATACCGGTCTCCAGAAAGAACAGATGAACCGATCCGTCCGCAGGTAGCTCATACGCAACGCAGCAGGTGAGCACCGTGCGGCAATCCTGCGCGCGAAATCGCATGTGTACCGTATGAAGCACTTATAAATATTTTTCATTTTAATTCTTCACGATCGAATAAGGAAGCAATAACATTGAAATAATAAAGCGATCACTCTTTCAGAATGTCGCGCTAATAACAGACTAAATATATTCGTTGCCGTAACAACCCCACTAAGATCGTATCAATGGCAATTGCGATCTGTTAATGTCGAAAGTATTATATTAATTAATATTAAAGATTTTATTTGATAATATAATGATAGAGACTGTACTGAAAATATTAAGGTTAATATAATATAATATATAAATTCATTTAAGTAATAAATACTCTGCTCGATATGTACAGTTGTAAAATTATTGATTAATTCGTTATCTCACGATCACATATAGACGTTCATTAAATTATTTCTCTGTAGATATTTAAATAAATATTCAGTACAACTTATACATAATGAAAGAATACCTGTGAAAATGCATTCAAAATATAAAGAATTAACATCATTGAGAATGTCATCACGACGTTTGTCTGGAATTTAATTCCATTTAAAATTGTTTTCTTAAAGAAGAAAACTTTTCCTTGTATCAAGGAAAGGGGAGGGGGATAGAGATACTCGATGATCCGATTATAAAACGGGCCCGATTTAGACTTGCGTACCTGACACGCATATGCGACGTGCGCTTATTCGCGGTTCACATTTTCGCGTATAGTAGCCGCACTCACATGACGAAACGGACAAAATACGTACGCACGCTTCCACACGGACGAGTAGTCAGGTAGTAAGATGGGTAGGTGGTAGGTAGGTGCATACGCGCAGCGTGGGAAGGTCCGGCAGCTGAGCGAGCTGAAGGGGCCCCAAAAAACGAACGGCTGCAGCTTCTTCTTCTTGCCCCGGAGCCGCCGCTGGCTTCTGCCCATGCCGGTCGGATCGGTTGGTCTTTCCTTCATCTATCCGTGGGAGCCTGTTGCCTAGACACCCGGTGGCTTTCTTTCTCTAGGACGTAAATCCACAGAGCGATTCCTTAGGATAATCGTGAAGAAGCGAGAAAAGCTGTAGATAAAAGCCGAACTGTCAAAACGAATGTTTCAATTATCGGATCCTTAAAACCCTCAGGCCTTGTTGTGAGTTCCTTCCACTTTACAAAATAATAATTACAAGTGATTGATAAGTTATCCTCATCATTAGATTTGTAATAATCGATATATTTTTGAAATTAAATATTTTTTTAATCAATTTTTTTTTATCTAGAAACCTCAGAACGATATCATGCCAAAAGATGTGAAAAGGCACCCGGTGATTTCCGATCGCAGATGCGGAGGCATTTCGGTGAACGATGACGGCAGCCATGACGATCAAGGCGACATCCTGTCCCGCGAGATGAAAAGCCGTACGCGTTCGGTGAAGGTCTCATTATTAATTGTTCAAGTTCCTGTTCAAACAGAGAGAGATTAAATCCGAGGGGGACTAATCCGGCACGTAAAAGTCTCTCATTGTACGTTCCGTCCTGTCCCGTACCGTCCCGTGTATCGTGTATACGCATATACGCATCCTACTTCCTTCTGCACGTGTCCGTGTCGACGTCGACACACGGACGCACGGACGGAGCGTTCGGCGTGACAGCGACGCGATCTCACATTCGAACGCAGGACAGGAAGCCTCTGCCTCCCTCGTACATCCACCGGGGACTGTGTTCCGCTCCCTCTCCCTTCTATCCTTTTTTCCTCTCGCCACACTCCTGCGCTCTCATTCGCTCTCGAGGACCCGAAAAGAGACGCACAACAAAAATAATAAAAAGTGCTTCCTTCCGTTCCGTCTGTACATCTCGCATCTGGCCTTGAGCTCGTTCTCTCAATCTCTCAATCTTATATATCCAATCCTTCTCGTGATCCTCAAGCTTCATCGCCCTTTTTCTTTCTTGTTCTATATAATATTTTTAAGTATTATATTTTTTCAGTAATATCAATCAATTTTTCTTCCTCTTTCTTCAGATGATTTTTAGAGAATTCTTCGACGGTATTCAATTTAAATTTGATCAAAATTACTATTTTTATAAATTTTTATCACGACATCATATATTCAAAACTTAAAATTAATCACGAAAAAATATATAATTACTCGTTATTTTCTATTTCATAATATTTTACTGTTATTTTTTACTTCCGTCCAATTTTTGATTGCTGTTTCCCGTACACTCTACAAATTCGTTCTCTTGTCGAATTTTATCTCTCTCGTTTTTCGACACTCGAGTCAAATATCTGGCGGTTTCTATCTTGTAAACAGCCGTACCTTCTGGTGCGCATAACAACCGGCTGTCGGAGAATCTCTTTTATTATTCTGTGAGCTATCCTTGACGCTCCTTTCTCGTGTCAGACAGTAGCCTTATGGTACAATCTGCGAAACGGAGTCTTTAGGCGGGCACCGATATACCTGCGCAGATTCATGGATCATGATCGGATGGCGATTACATGATTTGTAAAAGTTGCGACGAAGAAACGATATTAAACTCCAATAAGGATTCTGATTTATTTCAACATCAATCGGCTAAAGAAATCTTTGTATTATACGTTAACATAAAAAAATTAATCTTATATAAAAAAATACGCTAAAGATATTT
Organism: Trachymyrmex cornetzi; assembly: GCF_001594075.2. Lineage (NCBI taxonomy): Eukaryota > Metazoa > Arthropoda > Insecta > Hymenoptera > Formicidae > Trachymyrmex > Trachymyrmex cornetzi. The sequence goes on along the minus strand of NW_017300169.1, from coordinate 2,810,180 downwards.
ATAGTCATCATTTTCAAATTTTAGTGATAATCGCCATTATCTAGGGTCTTTTGTATATCATATGACTTGGGTAAACATCGTTTGTGATGTCGAGAGGAAATCGAACGAGGGTGGAGGAATTTCGGAAACGCACAGTCGCTCGTATGGAGGATCGGAGGGAAAGAGAGGGGCAGAGGGATAAAAGGGAGGATACCATATATACATATGGAGAGACGAGAATGGACAGCTTGAATGAGAGCGAGAGCGAGAGAGCGAGGCGTCGAGAGGTAGTGGGCGGAAGTGGCCCGTACAGGGAGGCTGGAACCACCTTGGCTTCCACTATATCGAGCTCTAAGGATATACACAACCACCTTGTCCCACTCGCACTCTCACGTGGCACACGTGTTGTTGTCACTCGTCGTCCCCACCTCGATATCGTTCTACGAAGGGAGGTTCCCATCGCTTCTTCCCCTAGTCGAAGAGAGAAGGGGACCGTCCAGAAAAAGATCTCTCGATGTCTTCACTTCTCCTTTTCTTTCTTCGTCACGCCTTGTTTCAAACTCCTTCAACTTCCTACCACTTCTCCCGGTTTTCTTTGACGCTTGGGAGAACTTCCGGAATTTTGCGCGCCCTTTCAAAGCGAACACACGGACGAAGAAATAAAGTTCCGTTTATACTTCGCGGTCGAGACGGGAGCGCGAAATAAAGAAACGGCGACTTCGCTTCCTTCCGCGCTTCACTTCTCTTCGACCCGGTACTCTTTGTCGATCGGTACTTCTGTATTAACCGGAACCTCTCGCCGCCGAAAACAAAACCGCCATGAAGAGAGGAATCGTGGACCGAAGTTCTCTCTGTTGTTCGCGCCGTGCTTTGTCGTGAATTCACGAGACAGGAGAAGGGGATGACTTCCTGTTTACTTCTCACCACCACCGGTCGTCTCTTCATCGTCGGCCTGCCATCGTTGATGTCATCGTTTCGATAAACAATGAATTAATTAATTAAGCGTCGTCAGGCTAAATATCCGTGGTATTAATTAAGAAGTATCATCTTGATGAATGATCGGAGGAGGGGTGATGAAGAACACGCACGCGATCAACAAAGTTACGGTTCGTTACAGCGTGTCAGATGGTCAGTTTCACTAAATGCATTCGAATGCTCACTAATGAAGGGACACGCGGGATCACTTCCACGCCTCGTTCTCTTCATTTTCTCGTTTTATCTCAAAGTCCGAGATAATTCATTTGATGGCTAGACGATACTTTTTTTCAGTCTCGCGCCATCTGGGATGTTAAATTAATTTTCTACATTTTCGATCATTTCGAAAAACGTCGCATGCATGTCTAAATTTTTCGAACAAAAATACATTTACATAATTACATTATGAAAAGTGTATGTTTAGAGGTCGATAAAATTGCAACAATTAAACAGGAATTGCTGGTCGCAGCGTGAAAGACTGAAATCCAGACATTCTTGTCCTTGCGTTTAAAAGAGTTCTTTTTGTCCCGAAATAACACGGCATTCTTTGGCGTATGCGTGTGTAAAACACACGCAACTACAGAAGTAGGAGCGCAGGGAAGGACGTAAGACAGGCCGTTTACCTCGAAGGAGCCATACTTTGGGAAAGTCGACGTCGTCGGGTGGCGCTCCAACGTAATGCCAAGTTGACGCTTGTATACGAGCGATTCGCACGGACGTCGCGTTTCCACACATAGCGTGTCTTACTTCAACCTGTGAATTTTGCAACGATATGCGATGTAAATGACTTACTAAATGAATTACGAAAGAACGTTAATTAACTTTTAAAAATTGAAATAGATACAGTTATGTAAGATTTGCTAATTTAATTTTGCAAACCGTAATTGTAAGCAAATGTATGGTAAAGCATATACATATATAATACGACGCCAAGTAACGTAATTATTTTCTAGATTCTATTAGTCAATTAATCGATTACTTGAAGAAAATGCTTCTTATGTCCAAAAATGTAGATTTAACTATAATTTCGGTTTTATTTTACTTTTTCATCTCTTTCTATTTATAAAAATTGGAAGAAAATAAAGTGATAATAAGTTAACGTAAACCGTTGTATGAATAAATTAAATAAGTAAAAAAAGATGCGGTTGATCTCAATGCTTATTCATATTTTTATATGCAATTTCTAATATCTTTCAGTTATATAAAAATTATTATACAATAAAGAGAATAAATTAAAGAGAGATACAACATTAATAGTAGAAATGGACATTAGGAATTCTGGTCTTCGATCAGCAATAATTTTGATCGTCTCGACAGTTTCTCCGTTTGGATGGGAACACCCCGTATGCGCGACGATGCCGTGTCGGTGATTAAGGCGACAGAGGCGCATGTATCGGTTGTTTTTACCATAACAATGAACGGTTCGTCACAGCCAAAGGTAAGCGCGCGTACGACCACATTGTGTTCCACGGTTCCCACACGCGGCGCGTACGTGACGCGAATTCATTGCGCTAATGGGAGTGCGTAGAACGCGCGTGTTTAAGCTCCTCTGTCAAGAGAGACGCCTCCGGCGCGAGATTACGGGAATGGTCTCGGCTTTCCAGACCAGATCTCAATTCGCAAGTACAATGATGATCAAACGTGCTTGCGTACACAATGTTGTGTACCGATTCTTCTTATCGAGAATGAAAAAGGAAGAATAAAAACATAAATATGTTATTAATCTTTATGCTATATAAACAATATTAATAGAAAAAGCTACAATGAGAGCAAAAAGTATTTGTACAAGGAAATTTTTTATAAATAAAGTCTTATTTGTAGAAAATAAATATTAATTAGCAATTTTATATAATAAATACATTCTGTTCTAACATGTACAAATGAGCTTCGCATGAATTTCTGATATTATAAGCTAAATTTTTCGACTGTACGAATATTTTTTGAGCATCCAAACAATGGAACTTTTAATTTTCGCTTATTTTTCAGATGATATATTTTTTTAAATTAATACACATCTTTTTGGTATATATCATTTTAAGAAACATACAGTCTATTTTATACTTTATGAATAAATTGTTAATTACCCAGCAAGAAATGATAATCATCAATTAAACGTCGAATCGAAGTCGAATTGGTGTTTAAATCATCGTATCGATATCAATTCGACATCAATTCGATGACCCATTTCTCGCTAGATAATATTTAATTTTTAAAAATAAAGTTTTTTTAAAAAATATTTTCTCTGTACGAATACTTTTTATACTCACTGTATATTAATAGAAAAACGGATTTATTTTTGGGCGAATTATTATAAATTTCGTTTCAGTTTGATCTAAAATTTAATAAATGTCAGATATAATCGCTTCACTATATTTCCTATTTATACGATCCTTTATTATAAAGGACAGTGCTTTATTTTAGGTAGCTATCCTTTAGATTTATTTGTTTCTTCAAAACTCAATTTTGTCCTTTATTCTCCAATATTGTCTTTCATACTGTCCTTTATTTTGAAATTATGGAAAATTCTTTTCTGACTAGCGTTGTCTATATAATAAAATGTCTATATAATATTATATTAATGAGTACATTTTTACGAAAAATATTTTACACTTTCATGCATATAAATACAATTTATTTTTTAAATAAAGATAGTTAAGTGGCTTAAAATTTTTGTTAATGTTTTATATTTCTTAATTTTTTAAATTAAATTTATTCAAACTACAGTTGTTTTCATTTTTTATTATTTCGTATCTTTAATTATTTCAGATCAAGAGTTGATTCTGATACAGTCGAACCAGTTTCAAACTATTAGCAAACCACGCATTACTTCAATTTGATTATACTGTGCAATAAAATTTTATAATGCACAGATTCTTGACAGTCACAAACTTGTTTGAATACATATAGAAACAAAGCCCTAAAATTTTCAGATTTGTCCTTTATTTTCTTTAAGAAAATATGGTCACCGTACCTATTTAGTATGTATGCATCGTTTTCCAAAAATATGTACATACAAGTAAATGGAAATTAGTTCGTTCGATGTTTGGTCAAACTGAACAAGAGACGATCGTGTGGATCGAAAAAAAAAAAGGAACTGCAGTTCGTGTCAGCGTTCGCATATTGCTGGATTTTTGAATGCTTACTCGAGCCATGACTCATCACCAACTGAAAAGGTTGTTCATTAGCATTTACTCTGTGTCGAGAAATCGTCTATTCTTCGTGTACACCACCAATTACAGGACGCGGGGTATCGAACAAACTGACGACAGGCACAAAAGGTGCGACTTATTATCCTTTTTACTTTCGTGGAAAGACAGCCTCGCACGATCGAGTCAATAGTTTCTGTATTCGAAAGACCAATTAATTTCGAATGAACTTGGAGAACGGCAGCTGCATATCAGGAAAAGCTTTTCATATACCGGTACTTCGCCATCTCTCCCTCTTTCGCTATTTCCCTCTTTTTCTTCGACTAAGGACGCGTCTCGTTTTAAGAAGAAGCAGCAGGCTTCTCGACTGTCCCGCTCCTTCCCGCCGTGTTCTCCTTGTCTTTTTTTCCCGTTGTACCACTCCCACGGGGCCTTTTAGCTAAAGAAAACCCAAGAACAGATGCTTCTTTCTCGCCGCGCGCGATCTTTCTTTTTCTCGTTTCTTTCCTCCCTCTCCCGAAGCCAAGAGCAGCAGGCAGGTAAACGCGAAGGTTGCAGTCAGATGCAAATCGCGAGCTTTTCCGCCCTGATTCCCTCTGCTCGAGTACCTATCGAGTACCATTGTCGTCCCTTCTCCGCAGGGTCCTCCTGCAACGACCACGAAGGGAGCTCGCGTGAACATAGACAATGATGATGTCCTGGTCTTTGTCAAATCGAGAGTACGGGCGCTTCTCTATCCCTATACAGATCAAATCCATCAATCATTCCAAACCAGCGAGTTATATTAAACGTGTTTATCATCTCCCATATTTAGAATTGTAGTTACAAAATATCTAATCTTATTTAATTTTCCTAGCGCAATCATGCAAAAATAAAATATACTCTTTCAACAAGTAGAAACGTACAGTTCAAATAATACTTGAAATTTTTTTTTCTTCCAAAGGAACCTTTTCAGCCTATCTGATTACAATTATCTTGCACCTTGACTCACAAAATTATCAGCGACAGTCGATAACTTTCGCAAGTAGCGTTATTTGTTTAGGAAGCTATCACGGGGTTTGTGAAGTGTAGGAAGAAATCGAGCTGTATCACACAAGCAGGAGGGACACCGGAGAGGCTAAGAAGAAAAGGAGTCCGAGAGAACGGAAGGAAGAGGGAAAGAGAAAGAAGGCCCGACGGGAGAAACAGCAGCTGCAACAGCCGATCACGTATCGCGCTGGGTCTGCGAATTCGTGGTGGGGGCATTGTGCCGGCAGAGTCACTCCGAAAGAGATTATTATCGCTCGTATCAGGCGCCTCGTGCACACCCGCCGCCCTTCGGGAGAGATCGGGCGCGTGGCACGCGTGCCGTCTCCCTACCACGCAGCAGCCTGTGTCCTCCGAGAAGAAAAGGCTCCCGTAAATATTTCCGCACTTTGCCGCTGGGCTGGACCTCATGACCGATTCGATATTTACGTGAGATTGACTGCACCGTTCAAAGTATCTTTTAGAAGTAGTTTTCAAACGCGTTGCTTTATTGTTAAATCTTGTTTTTCGCGTTTAAAACAATTCAATATTGTTGTGATACACTGGGAGGAAAATGTACTAAATTTTAATAAATAATTGTTTGAATAGTGTGTATCAATATATTTATTTACGGAAAATAAATATTTGTTAAATAAAATATAATAATAGATCAATTAAATTAATGGTTCTTGTATCAAATAAATATACGCTTAGCTATACATTTAGCAAATATTCAATTGGCACTATTTGAATAAATATTTATTAAAATTTAGTACATTTTTCTCTCAGTGTAGAGATATATTCTATATTCTCTTTTCTTTACTCATTAAATAATTGTGAATATAAATTTGATACTCATGCCCGTTTCTACCAACGCAAATTAACTTTTAATAATTATAACTTTTACTTACTCCTCATCTTTTGCTGCTTAGAATTGGACAGAAATAAAAGTTAATTTATCTATGAAAATAAAAAAACACGTCAGAATTATTTTTATTCTTCTACAAGTCTACTCTACATGTCAAGCTCCAACGCTTTTTCTTTAAATCAAAACGGAGTAATTATAAAACTTTCGCGAGAAGTTACTCAATCCTTCATTCTGCATTTCTGATTCGAAATTGAACATGATATTTTTCGCGATATAATCTCGAACGCTCCACATTGACAGCTGCGGAGTCGCAATTAAGTAACCGAGACTGGGTGTCTTCTTAGTCTCTCCAGGTGGAATCGGAATACGTGCGTCCACTTATGCCCCAAGGCACTATCGATTGGCCTCTCCCAGCGTCCCTCGAACAACCCTCGATGAATCTTTACCAATCGCTCGGAAACCACACAATGGTATTAACTAGAGTTGAAAGATTACGAGTCATTACGTGAATCACGCTGATCTCACGTTGCGTCCACATTAGAAACTTCATAAATACATTCTTATATTCTTCGTCACGTATCTCCTGCGTCATTCTACAATAATTGGGAAACGGTATCCCAGGGATAAATCATTTATTTCATCGATTCAGCAAATTTCTCAATAAAACATGATCTCGCCTAACGAAATATATTATTATTCGTTTAATAAAAAATACTATTCTTTCTACCTAAAAAAAAAACTGACATGTATAGTAAAACATATTTACAATGGCATTTGTACGACGTACTTTTTTTTCTTCTTTTTGAAGAGATGAGAAAGAGGAGTGAGATGAGTTAAATTGCTATTAAAAATTACATCTATTTTTGAGCATTCTAACTTTACTAATTTTACAGTCTTAATATTCGTCACTCCGAAGCGGTCTTCCGAGAAAACTTTACGCGACGACAGGTGAATCCACGCGATTTCGTGCTGGTGCACAGCGGCCGTCGTTTTATGATATGACGCCAGATAGAAACCGGAAGGAAGGACCGAGTGAGAATGCGCGTTCTCTCTCTCTCTCTCTCTCTGCGCGAGGTTTTCGGACGGATATATTTCGTTTGCACGAACGGTAGAATTCTCACAGTCGAAAAAGCAACCTCGTACGTTTTGTTTGATTCGCAAGCACTCGACTTAATCCTTTTCCGTGTTTACTTTCCCAGCTCGGCTTTTCGTTGATATACGACTAGTTTTATCTCGGGTGCATTTGATACTTTGCCAAGATATACACTGTGGTACAAAGGATCGTCAATTTCATAAATTCGAATAAAACTTTTCTCTACTGTATTTCCAACAAAACATAATAATATCGTTAAATATAGTTGTAACATCTCCAAATGAAAAGATTTGACCACGTAATTGACCAGAACTTTTACGATCTATTTAAGTATAAATATAAAATATAGTATAGGTATAATATTAAAACACTGATCTTTCGTACAACATGAGTCAGGGAATTCTGATTAACATAATCGAAGATTTACATAAAATTTACGATATTCGTATATCGAGATTAAGATCGACTGATCTAATCCCCAATGGTTCAGCTGCATATTTCTGGATAACCGCGAGTTAAGCAACTGTCGTCGTTAGCCTGAAATTAAACCCGATAATATTCGCGAATTATCATACTTCGCTTTCGCATAACGAATGAGGGTAATTAAACGTTTTAATATGTTCTCTCGCCAAGATCGCGTGTATGTATCATGTCACAGATGTTGCGGAGAAAAGATATCGCGAATTGAGATCGTGCGACCGAGAGATTTTACAAGAGATTTTTCGTGAATTTCTTTCTTTTAGACATATTTTATAAATTATACACATAAAATGAATAAAATTAAGATATAATATTAAAGTGATAATTATATATAATTACAATAGGTATAACTTTTTTGCATTTTTAAGTTTGTAAAAATTCATGTATTAATCAGAAAAATTAAATAAAAGACCCTAACACTTTTTTGTATACACGGAGAGAATTTTGTTTTAAAATTTACTCTGAAAATAATAGTTGTGGTACAATACAATACTTTAAAGATTTTTACCATGCACTTCAATAAAATTAATCAAACTTAATATTTTATACTTTATTATAGTTTTATTAATGAATGAGAAAATTACATTAAAATTTTTAGAAATACAATGTTGTCCCACGACTATCATATTTTCAGGATAAACTCTAAGAAAAAATTCTCTCCTAGTGTACAACTACGTCAATTACAAAATATATGCCTTCGATGTAGAAAATAATTTACAAATTATTTCGACTCGATACATAGTGTACGACATATTCTAAAGTTTATTGTGATATATACAAAGTATGCGTCACACGGAATACTCAAAATAACTGGCTGATACCAACTACGCGTGCAACCCCAGTAAATCTCTCGTTCCCGCGGGATATAGTCGGCGGAAGTGCAATCCGCAACTCCCGATGGTAGTTCATTGAGTCACTCTCCCCGTTCTTGCAAGAAAGTACACGCATACCAGAGCGAACGGCGGCAGCAACGAGTGCATGTGCTGTCGACCGCGTTGCGGTCTCGGTTGCACGTAAACTTTTGCGCGTTTATGCGTGCTGAATTGTGTATGAATGAAAGAGCGACGGACGAAGGAAGAACGGAGGGAGCCGTATGATGGATTCGCCTGTGTGTGTGTGTGTATACGTGTGCTACGGGTGAACGAAAAACATACTTAACCGCGAGTAAGTACACCAATGCGTAAACGTGGATGTACAGTACATATTTATACCTTGTATAAACGCGATTCGTTATTCACTTGCTTCCTCTTATATCCCATACAGCACAGACCACCAAGGGACGTCTTAGAATCTTGTATTTGCAATGCTAGAAATTGCTCCGAAATCTTGGACGGAAAAAGAGTTGACCAGTTATATTGTGGAATTGTTTAAACGTAATTTATTGATTTTTTCTCCATCCAAAATCTCGGAGTGATTTCTAGCATCGGACACGAAAGCCCTAGAAACGTTTATCTAGGACGTCCCTCAGATAAAATGTGCTATGTGGAATGGATATGGATTGGAAAAGAAAGGAACAAATATAATGTCGAAAATTTATTTCTGTATAACTACTTTCTATCATAAACATTTTACTGTACGTATCTATCATAGTTTTGTAGATAATACAAAAAATAAAATTAAAAAATATTTTTCCAATTTCGCGCGACTACGAGTTTCAGTCGCAAAAATAATATAACGTATTCCAGTAATCATAGTTTAATATTTTATTTTTCCTATTTGATAAATAATATCGATATATTATATCGATTTGAGCATCTGTAGGCGTCGAGAAGCAAGGTGGGCGCGACAGAGAGGAAAAATGCAACTCACGCGTGGAATGAAATAAGGAAGAAAAACGGGGGCATGGAGGACGACCGGGGCCGGAAGTGGTTTCATCTGGCTCCCCCGTTGGTCTGACCTGTTGAACCACCTCGTGACCGGAAGTACACTGTACAGCTACGGACACCGTGGCGGTGCCACTACTCTCCTTCACTCCCAGTTCTTCCCTCGATGCACAACGTGCTGAGGAAAACAACAAAGGCTTCTTTCTGCGTACGGACAAGTTATCACCACGTTGTTTACTTGATTACACGACTGTGATTCTTTTATAGGTTGTGATTTTACACCGACCGATGATAGTGGCTTTGTTCCTACGCGATTCTGTGTTCCTTCTCTGTTATTTTTAATCTATTTTTATAACATATCGTAGGTTTTAACACACACGATGTAATTAATTTTATTCTATACTTGAATTTGTCGCGATTTTTAGTTAAATTTGAATGACTATTACTTTATATTCAGTAAAAAATCAAAAGGAATCTTTGATCTCTGGTTAATCAATCTTAATAAGAACATAAATCTCTTTGAAAGGGCAATAAACAGCCAAGGTAGTATTCTTAATAGCGCGCGATACGGATTTATTAGCTGCGACGGCTGCGCAACACTTGGCAGAGCACGCAGGCCTGCGAAATTTGGTTGGAGGTGAGATAGGGGTGAGCTGAAGGGATACTAACAATAAGGAACGGATGCGTGGCCGAGACAGGTCCAGGCATTGTATCCCCGACACAATGCCTGCAGCCGGGGAGCAGTATGTACGCTATAATAATCTGTCACCCCATATAGCACCGATGCGTATGCCGCATAATACGAGCCCTTCGGTCAAGAGAGAAAGGGAGAGAGATGGGGATTCGCCGCACCCCATCCGTCGGTTCTGCAACGAGTGACGTTACTTTCACGTAGCATAAACTTGCTAGAGAAGAGTGTCAGAAAAATAGCAAAGCAAGTGTACATGCGTATGTGCACTTCACGTATTATATATGCACAGTCTTGTCATAAAACACAAACATGTCATACTGTAAAATGGAGGGAGGGAAGAAAGAAGGAAGAGAGGGAGGGGAAGAAAGAGAGAGAAACATAGAATAAAGAATATTTGGATTACTCTTTTGTCAGATGCGAAAAAGAGCATATCTTTGATGAGTTTCCGTATGTTTACAAAGATGTTGAAAATAGGTTTTTATTTATAGTAACGGTGCTTTGGCAAATTAGTTTTTAATTGTCATAACACGATGATTTTTCCGATCCTTTACTACACACGATGGATCAATTGTTCGTAATAAAGGAGTTAATTTTCATCACTTTTACAAGTAAACAAAAATCATTAGTGATTCGTAAGAGAAGGTAGGGCACTAAGTGATAGGGGCACATAGTGATAAAACATCGCCTACCGTTATTTATTCAGTCCCGTTGCCAACCACATACGAAAGAAAAAAGCTTCAACGTACAAAATAATTTGCCTATAAGACGGTAGTGCGATGGTGGAAAATATATCGTCTTATTTTCTAAAGTTTTGAGTTCACCAAAATCAGGTAAAATTGAGTTTTATATAATAGTTAGACGCAATAATTTCAATATTAATAAAAAAACGTACAATAAAAAGTGTTGTTTATGGTAGTATGTTTACTCCTTTTTCGTGCTTCTGACATGCGTAGCAAAATTTTTGGAGTTATGGAATAAATTTCTGTAGCCCTTGTAGTATTTATCCACACTCGTGGGTAGATAGTGACAGTCTGGAGATATCTTACTTCGGAAAAACAGTGACGATAAGTCTATCTTCTTCCCCTTATTCCTGATATTTTTGATATAGTCAAATAAAATAAAATCAATTTTACGAAAACCCAGTTATTCTGTAAGTTTGTCTAAGCGATTGCAGTCTAAAGTTGTTTTTAATTTCAATTTTTCCCTGATAAGACTGAGATAAGTGTCATAAAGAGTGATATTTATTGTGATTACGAAAGCTTTACTATTATACAATGTATATTACCTATATATATATATATATATATATTGTTTGTGATAGGCAGCATGTTCATTTTTTGTTTAGTTTCATTAAACGTTATTAAATATTAAATAAATAATAAACTCTGTGTGCCACATTTATGTGTGTTTCTTGTCTCTTTCGCACTGATTTTAAACCTAATTTTAAAACTTATTTATTTCAGGGAAAAAAAGACTGTGTTTATGAAGGTCAAATGAAAATGAATTAATCAAAATACTTAACTATTAACTTAAAAATGGGTTGTAGCAACAAATTTCCCAAAACTGTCACTACGTGTCCCACCCTCCCTTACATATACTTTACATCTTTAGAAAATATTTATAAAATTGTGTATTAAAAAAAGAAAAAAATAGAAAAACAAAACAATTAAAATAAATATATAAATATAAAATATAAATAAGGACTCTCGATCTTAAACAATAAAAAATAAATAAGAGTTAGATAAGGTTAATAAGTGTCATACTCTGATGTAAGAGCAGAGAAATAAGAGAAGCAGATAATCCTCAAGTGTTACTGATTATCTTCAATTTATTTCGATGGAAATTTTAATTCTGTTTTATTTTAGGTATGTTGACGACATTGTGATGTGGCTGTACCATTCAATAAAATTGATAAAGGATTCACAAGATCTTTACACTCGAGGCTGCAGTTTATAATGGAAATAAGGGCAATAGAATTAATTTTTTAGGTATGACAATCATCATCAACAAAGATAGAAAATTAGAATTTGATTGGTTCCATAAGCCTACTTTTTCGGGACGTTATTTGAATTACCTATCCTCATACCCGATTTCACCAAAAAGAGATGTTATAATGAGAATGGTTGACAGAACTGTTTTATTTTCGAGTCCGAAATTTCACTATAAGAATATTAAGTTTATAGTCAATACTTTATTAAATAATGACTATCCGATTGACTTTATTTTCAATACTATCAATTCTCGATTAAAACTTTCGTTTTATAAATTAATGATAGAGAGGAATAATGACACTACTACAACGTCCATTAATGAACTATGATGAATATTCATCATAGTTCATTCTACCTTATGTTTCAACGGTTTCTGAGAAATTCTTTTCCATCGTCAAGAATATTAATGTTAAGCTGTCGTTTTTCAGTTTAAATAAACTCAATAGGTTCATTAAAGGACAAAAGGATGTTCTCCAAAACTCTCCAATAAAAATGTGGTTTTCCGTGCAAAGACTGTGATGCTTCGTATGTTGGGCAAACGGATTGTAAATTAGAATATCTGAACACCGAAACCACACAAAAAGTAATAACAGAAATCAATCAGTGATCACAGAACGACTTTGTTGTAACCATGATTTCGTCTGGAAGAATGTCCAGATTCTTGACGAAGAAAGATTTCTCAATAAACGATTAAATTCCGAAATGAGCTGAAACATTCGAAATAAATTGAAGATAACCAGCAACACCTGAGGATTATTTGCTTCTTCTATCTCTCCGCTCTTACATCAGCGTATGACTCATTAGCTTTATCTAACTCTTATTTATTTTTAAAGGAAATAGAAGTAGAGACTATTATTATTTAGCCAAGTGATTGTAGCCTCATAGTATTTCAAAGAATAGAAATATATAGAACACAAATGACTCAATTGTATGTATTAAGAGAGACTCCTAATTAACAAGAACTTACTTTCTCTTTCTCTCTCTCTCTTTATTTAATCTAATTTGTATTAAAACAAAAATTGTTATTAACCTTTTAATTATATTAAATTTTAGTCTTGCCTTGGTGTCGTAGCATAGCGAAATAAATAGAAACAGTGAAATTATTTTTAATTTTTTTTAACTCCACATTCACGAATCAGGACGTTCGTTGATATGCCGAAGTCGAAAAATGAAAAGGAGGAAGCACAGATGACGCTCAATCGCTGCCTCGATGTGTGCCGAACGTTATATGGCATTAGGAAGGTGAACCCTTGAATTAGGGCAGTTGGCAAATATCCAGATTAGGGGGCCACCACGCGAATTTCGTTGAAAGTCGTTATTTCATGTAATTCGTGCTACGGAGTTTAAACTTATTCACAAAAAATATAACTTTTATATTTGATTCCCAATAGCGATCATGCGACCAATTCCATAATTATATTTCACTTGGTTTACTTTAATATTAACAATTCAATTAGCATTTATTATTCACGTAGATATTTTTATCGAGAAAATCGATTGATAATCAAGACCGCAAATAAAATTAATATAATATATATTCATGGTGTTATGGAATTATTTGGAATGGATTAATTAAATTGAAATTATTTGGTTTTCTCTAGAGAACATAATAGAAATCTAAGGAATAATTCTAATCGGAATCCATCCGAATAATTAAGTACTTAATAAGCGCTTGATTTAAAAATCCTTCGTGTATATAACTTGTTGCGGAATTTCATTAGCTGATTTATCAAATTTATTTTGACGTATATCGTGCTGCGAAGGTTGGTAAAATGCCTCCTGATCATATGCGCGAGATATCAGGTTGGCAAATTAGGTTTAAATATTTTTGCAAGACATTATGCGTTTCGACAAGTTGCAGGTGCACTCATTCTCGCGCGCGACGTAATTATACCGGCAATTTGGATACGTTGCAGTTCAGTCTACTCAAGTTCTCAATTCTTTTATTATACACTTGTCTCGCTACATTCAATTATTTACTCTTTATTCATTAGCTTCATTGCATATAATTTATACCTATCTACACAAATAAGAAAGTAAAAAATCGGTACGTAAACGGTTCATCATTCCGCTGCAACAATGCTGCAATTAATCCTAGAGAAACGCGTGGCAATTTTCCGCCATCCCTACATTCATTCATCACAATCATCCATAACGACGCATTACTTGGGTAAACGTAAAGTGATCTTTCGCGCTCACCCCTCGACGTCCGCCGCATCATTCGCGAATGATCCGCAGCTCGACGACGTGCGAAACCAGCCAGACGCACGCTACGCACAACGCACGTCCTCGTCTTCGCACGTACGCATGTACGCCGCGCCGGGCCGCTCGCGTGTGCGTAAGAAACGTAACACTCTTAAAAAGAAGGGTATGACGTCACGAGGTGGTGGCACCCGGCGCGTGCCGCCAGTTTCGTAGATGGGGTACGAATTATCGTGGCGTTCAAGGTGGAGGGGTCAGGAGGGAAACGATCGCGAGCTGTACCAACACAGTGGACGTGGGGCGCGGGAAAGCTGGGAGGGGGGTGCAGGCAGGGGGCAGGCGCCCCGAGGTGTCCGCTAGCAAGCGGCTAAACGAGGGAGCGAGCGAGCAGACAGGCAGGCAAGAAGTCCGCACGACTCACGAGTGGTTAGGGTGTCGTACACAGGGGCTACGCTACGCTACGTGCGCGGTGGTGGGGGTGGGCGCGTGCAGCCGGCCTGCAGCTGCCTTCTCGCGTCGGCCCCCCTTTTCCCCTTTTCTCCCCTGACGCGACGGCCCGCTGCCGCGCGCTCCCTCCCGTACGTATATACGCTCCCCTCGCGCCCCTCTAGCCCGCCGAATCGCGCCACCGGCGCAGCCGCTACCCATTACCCCTCTGATTCGGTCGGTCGCGAGCACAACCCCTCCCGCTTGCTGGGCCGGGGGGGAACCGGCAGGACCACAATTATAAGTAGGGGTGCACCCGGCCTTGCTACCTCCAGTCGAGGGCTGTACTTCGTGACGAGCACGCGCGCGCGCGCGACCACTCGTCGCTCACCCCGGCACCCCGCACGCACACACACACGTGTGTGAGAGAAAACGCATATATATATATATATATATACATATTATCGCGTGGGAGTAGACGGTAGTAGTTCCCGCTGCTGAGCGAGGGAGGTAGTTTCACGAGGGTGAGAGGAGGACGGATGTACAAATCTCTCTTTCTCTCGCGGAGAGGGAAGCAGCGCGCACGAGAGATCGCCATCTGTCGTTGAGTCCGCGCCGATACAGTTGCCTCTGCGGTTATCGGTGGTTGTCGAGAGTGCCGCG
The DNA here is from genome assembly GCF_001594075.2 of Trachymyrmex cornetzi. Classification (NCBI taxonomy): domain Eukaryota; kingdom Metazoa; phylum Arthropoda; class Insecta; order Hymenoptera; family Formicidae; genus Trachymyrmex; species Trachymyrmex cornetzi. The sequence goes on along the minus strand of NW_017300169.1, from coordinate 2,794,838 downwards.
GTGTGGCGTTAGTGCAGCCGGTCAGTGGCGCGTATATACGGTGAAGGAAAAAAAAAAGAGGTGAACGTACATCTTTGGTGAGCAGAGGGAGAGAGGGATAGAAGAGGGACAAGAGTGAAACGTTCGGGGAGTGGAGAGACGCGATTCACCGTGGTGACCAGCGGCGTGACTTTGCGTCTGCGGGCGCGCGATGCATGAATGCATCCCTCCTGAACTTTGATACTTTTCGCGTCGCCGATTCCCTGTACGAGGACCATAAGCATTAAGCATCCCGCCGGTCGCGACAATCGGTACCAAGTTCGACCCCGAAGCGGGGTTTCTCGTCGCCGACACCCTCGTCGTCGTCGGCGAAGAAGTCTCCGTCTCGACTCCAGGCTCCTCATTCCACCCCTCGTCGTCCGTCCGGCCCTTTTCTCCCCCTTCCCTTATCCCTATCCGGGTGGTACGGAGGAGAAGGAGGGCCCCTTCCGCCGCGCGACGGGCACATTGACTTTCTCGTTCATCTTCGACTCGTCTCACATACACACGTACGTAACACGCACGAGCCGTGCGGGTATCCTTGGCTCCACCAGTCCACCAAGTCCACCTCTACCACGACGGCGACTGCCCCACCATCGGACCCTCTTGTCTCCCCTCTCCATTTCTCCCCCGTCGGCCCTACTTCGGCGCCCTTCTCCGTTACCGGAGGGAGTATTCCTCGCGGCGCGACTACGGCCGATCAGTGCGTGACTCGTCGTTGTTGCGACGTTTGGTGAGGACGAGAGCGCAGTTTGTCGTTCCGTCAGTGCTCCCCAAAGTTGGCTTTGGGAAGTATGATCGCGACGGGTTGGTTGTGACTCGTATATGAAAAAGAAAGAAGCGAGAATAGATCCACGACGGTCATCGGTGAGAAAGAGAAAGAAAGATTATCCTTGGCTTCGTTACACCACCTAGATACGCGGACGCGAAGATCGTCGTCGTTCCCACCCGGCGAGCCTCTCAGCCTCTCTCAGCGTCTATCGTCCCACGGATATACTGGAATAAAGTGTGTCAACGGCAAAGTGTGTAAAAAGTGAAAACCTCCGCGTGCGATATTAAAATCTCGCGTTTCGTACGTATAAATACCGGTCGAAATAAATGATATAATTCGTCCGCGTACGGAGTGCACAGTGGTAAACGAGTTGAATTTAGCCGCGGTTTCGCACCACACTCGGCGTTCGCGCGCTTCTTCGTTGTTCGTTCGCTCGTTCGCTCGTTCGCTCGTTCGCCCGGCGACGGCTCGCATTAATCGAGAGCGCACCCCGGTACACGCGGTTCGTGGCTATGCAGCAGCCCCGCGGTATCGCGGCGAGACGCAGGTAACGCCGACGGGAAGACGCGACGACACCGAGCGGAGCGCGCGTGGATTGCCGCTCTCACATCCGCGCTTCCGCCGTCACCCGGGAAGCGCCGGCGGCGTGTAAACACCGAGGGATACGCGACGCGTCAACATGTGGACCACGATGCTCGTGTGGACGGCCGCCGTCGTTCTCCTGCCGACGCCTCGAGCGGTAAGTTCCTCTCCCTGTATATTATAAATCCTACGATTATGTACACCTTCCTTCCTCTTCCTTCCTCTCGACCTCGCCGTCGGCGAGCATTTCAACTCGCCAATGTTCAACCACTTCCTAAGAGGTTCGTTTGTCGTTATTTCTTTTTTTCTCTTTTTTTTTCATGTTGGAGAGAAAAAATATGAAATTATGAATAACAATAAGGTTCGATAATAATAAATAACAAAAATAATATGAAGCGCTACAAGCTAGAGATAGAAAACAAAAAAAGTATATTTTAAAAAATTATAAATATAAAATTACAACAAACGTTCCGACGCCGATCGGATCATTCTCGATGTTAAACAAAGCTTAAATATTAGAATATTACAAACTGCAAATCATATAAAATTTCAATAATTTAATACGTGTAAAATCTGATCTAAATACGCAATACTTGCTGAAATCCTTGGAAAAATCTAGTCATTCTTGTTAGTCCCTCCATATAATCCAAAAATGCATCAATAATGGCATCATGCTTGTGTTCTTGTAAGCGATGTCCATTCTGAGAAAATATGAACTATGCAACAAGTTCAGCTAAAAAGAACGGATCTTAGTCTTGCATTAAACTGCGCTGGAACTCTCTCGCTCTTGCCAAATATCACAAACATACCTATCACACTTTCCAAAAGTGTACACTGGTTCGGTGACAGAAAACAAACTTCTTTAATTCGATTCTCCGTTTTTGTCACCGTATAAGATTTGAAGGAAACCCGAATCTAGTAGCGCTAATGAGAAACCATATATCTGACGGACATTAACGTTACCACTATTGCCGGGTGCCAAGGTTGCCGTAAAACACGAGAGATGTACACACACATATACGCACACACACGTATTCACACACATATTACAGTCAACATCCGATTCCCAGAAATGACAGGAATACGTGCGTTCCTCGAAATTACATCGTTGTACACAAATGAAGGGATTATCCGGTTTAAGTATTATTTAATTAAAAACAATAGTATATTATATTAAAAACAATATATATAATTTTTAATCGCTTAACGGAAAGAAGGCTGATCGACGGCTAGTTTAAGACGAATGTATTAAACTCCGAAAATAGTCGTAATACATCGTCACGTGTTGTTGTAATTACTAGATATCAGAGAGTTTTTCAACTTGTGTGTCGAATTACCGACCTTGGGCCATCGTGATTCGATGAATGAGTTTGGCTCGGCGACATTCGGCATCCGAACTAAGCGCCTCAGATGCAGGTATACGTATACGCTACATCTTAGCTCGTATAGAGAGAGAAAGATTGGCATTGTTATTAATATACGCGGGAAAAGGGAAGGCGCCGCAAGATGCGAAAGATTGGAATAGACTCGATGTAATCGGCTCGCCTTTCATAACGATCCATAATACGTTCGAGGCTCGGATCGTGTACTTGCGTAATTGTGATTCTAAGCGACGCAACGCGATTAAAATTACCCGATGAATCTCTCTACGTATAATCCCGCATCTAGCATTAAAAAAGATACGAAGAAAGCTTTCGCGATCCTTGATTTCAAATTTATATTTCTGTAATATTTCACTTTAATCCGCTAATTCTATTCGTGAATGACGGCTTGCTTTCTGGAGCTATATTCTTGTAAAAAATCGCATACGAAATACTACATTAAAAAAAAATGTTCTAATTAAACCAACAAAAAGATCCAACAAGAAATCGTAATTAGAAAGTCTGTTTAATCTCACAGAAATGCCATTCTTGTTAGGTTTTTTGCTGGTTTAATTAAAATATTTTTTTCAGTATATAGAAAAATCTATAATATACGTAATGTTTATTGTAGTATTTTCGTACACGATATTTTTCAAAAATATGGCTCTTAATTTAGAAATCCAGATTGTTACAAATTGAACTAATTCGGGTTAATTCGAACGTGACACACGCAAGACGAAATAATTCGACGAATAAATCAGTTTGGCACCGTGAGAAACGCTTTTCTCACGACTCCGACTTTTTTTACGCGTGAAAAATATAAAACGCGTTAAATTTCTTGGTTTATTTAGTTAGAAATTATCGCGGTCGTGCGTCTCTCGTACTTGTCAAGCTTCTATTGCGTTTGACAGTCGCGGAATTGAGAACTGACTTTCTTTTTTTCTTGCTTTCTTTAGTACTTCGCAATTCAAGTTTTTTTTACGTTACATAGCCTCACTTAAACGACCGATTCCGAATGCGACGAGCGATGCATTTCGCGTATTATACGGCCCGTTTCTTCTCTCGGTTTCTTCTCTCCGCACGGATTCCGAGGGAATTCTTCCTGGGAGAGATGTCTCCCCGGCTTCCCCCTCTCCCCCTTCCCCCCCATTCCTCGTACGTTCTTTCTGTCTGCTACGATCCTTCGCGTTCGTGAGCTCAACTACCTTCGTGCTTATCTCTTAGCGTTGCCTACAGCTTTGAATTATAGTAAAATGCAACTTTCTTTTTAAAATCGTCGATTTTTCTAGGACTGAATTTAATCAACGCCATATACGTATTTTACTAACTAATAACTATGTATCGTATTTACACTTGGCGATAAATTATTTTCTATCCTTTTCTCTTTTTTATTTATTAACATTGTTCTACTCTACGTTGACAGATTTATTAATTTCATCATCCTGTAATTATTTATTTATATTGCCCGCAATTCTCTCGATATTCTTTTTCAGAATCTCTTTTCTACAATTTTCTTTCACCATTCGAAAAGTTCTCTCTTACTATCTGACGAAGTCCCTAATGGCGTGGTGCTCCCAACTCTAAATCTGGATGCACTCTTTTAGAAGTGTCTAGCCCCACTTCTCTCTCTCTCTCTCTCTCTCTCTCTCTCTTCTCCCTCTATATTTATTCCTCTCCTCTCGCCGATGTTGCGACTAGCGATGATCTCAAACCGCCTTAGACTCGTCTCTCGATCGCTTTACCTATTTTCGATCTTTCGCGGAATTGGGAAGATCTTTGGAAAAATCCTATCGATCGTTGACGAGCGGTAGAATCCTTTGTTGCCCGGTGCGGTGGCGAGGTCTGCATCGGGTCTTACCGCTTGCGATTGTTGCTTCCTCAAGGAGACACGCCTCAAAGACGTCTGAAGGGTGGCCCGGACGGCGAAAATCGTTTTGCGTGTGACGAAACGCACCGTCGGTGCCGTGTGTATCCGTAAATACGCGTGGCGGCCATTCTCCGTTCCCAGAATAACTTTCCAGCGCGCCAAAAATGAGATTCCTCATCGTGAGGGCAGCGCCGAGGTGCGTGAGGTATGTGTGAGTGCGTTATACGTAGGTGCATCCTGTGAGCGTGTGTGTGTGTGTGATGCGTACACTTACCGCTTATTTGTTTTTAATCATTTACTTTCGCGAGATGCGGACTAACGGGACGGATCCTGACGAGTACATGCAATTGCATCGAGTGTCCCGCTTCAAACGCAATGCGCGATAGTGATTGGCAACAAAGGATCGTTCTTATCGCTAAGGGCGCTTGTCTGACACCGAACACGACGTTTATGTTTAAGTAAATAAAGCCAGGGATATCAGGTAGCTGCATTTACGTTGAACGCGAGGTAAATCGTACGTATCAATGTAAATGCATTATTCATTCTTTTCTTTTATTTTTATTTTTTTTTAATACTGATGCGGCGAGAGTTGTTCGGTTTCTTCGCAGTACAGTCCGCGAATGAACATTTTATTTTTACCTCACGAGGTCGTGTAGAGTAACTTATTTTCCGAACTTGTGACGTGACGGGATTTTTGTCGATCACGGCTATGTACAATATCAAATGTACATGAAAAATGTACATGCGAAAGAATTTTTGTATTTGACGACACTATCCATGTCTGGATGTCAGCTGATGGAAACTACCTGGCGCTCATGATTGTGCCGCTTACTCCACTTCCCGATGACAAATGACGTTGTTGCTAATGACGTGCGTAATCGATGCGTGCGAAATACGCGAGCGCGAGACTGTGGGAGTTCGATAAAGGAAATCTAATGCCGCGAGCTCGTCGTTCGGACCTCGCTAAAGAACTTACCGTTCGCTCTCGGCTATACAATATCTCGTGGGAAGCTTCGTTCAGAAGCGCATTCGTGTGCGCGCTCGTGTATACATAACACAGACACACACACACACACACCGATCACGGCGTCTGCGGACACAGCGTTCTTGGCGTCGCGACGACCAGGATAGGAAAAATGTGTATCTGACGTTGGCACTGTTTGCTCGACATATCGCGACGATATTGACGTGTCGAAGGAATCGTTAAACCTTGGCTATGTTTTTTTTTTCCTTCAGCAATTATTTCTTTACTACACGTATATTTCTATATTGGATAATGACGATGCAAATATAAAGGCTGTATCTCGCGTTGGATCGGTAAGGCAAAGTCGCGACTTGACAACGTGATGAGTACGCTAGTAGTTAATCACCGGCAATAATTTTACGTCGCCGAAAAACCCGCTAATCGACTCGCCGTTTTTCGCTTTGCACTTCGAGCCGAGTCTCTACTCGGTAATTTCGTTAAGCAGCGCTTCGCGAGCCAACTAGAGCGTTGATGCATTTACGAGCTTGGTCGGCCGGCCTCTTTTTGCAGACGGTTTGCATCCACATGTTTCAAAAAAGAATATCCGTTTGGCTTTAATAATAGCGCTCTGGTAATTCGTTAAGTAGCAAAGAAAAATTTTCATTTTGAACTTTCTTCTCTACTCGGCAAAATAATATCTGTTATTAAAATAAATATTTTAAAAAGAAAACATTTTTGTGTTTGAAATATAATAAAAAATTCAAGATTATAAATATTATAATAATAGTCGTTTTGAACGCTTGAAAATTTATTGATCGTAACGTTCTAAAGACAGAGCGAGGGAGACGACTAAATAAACTAAGCTCAAGTTTATTTGACGCGGACAAAAACGAAAATCGTCGAATCTGCGGTAAATCGTGGCGTATTTTCGTAATTCGATTATAGTGGTGAAGCGTGGCGATGAACGGTATGTCCCTTGGGATACGTCTCGTGCAACGAACGAGAGAGAGAGAGAGAGGAGAGAATGCGTGGTTTTTGTTATATCGAAACCCGGCTTCTCTCCTCCTGGGAGACGTGCGTGACACGCGTTCGCAAAAACGTGAGCGCACACGTGCTCCTGCGGCGTTTCACATCATGGGGCACAAGACATCTCCCGTCTCGTGGATGGAGAGAAAGAGAGAGCTTCGTTTGATACCAGCTTCTTTTTTCGTGTGTCTCATGATTCGTCGCCAACTGTGGACCAAAACTACCGTTATTAAAAACATTTTACGCTTGCACGCTTTACAGCTATTAAAACGACTGTCAGAATGCTCTGTCATATTCGACGACCCCCCCGAAGAACAATATTTTCGTGATTTTTAATATTCGCGATTTATACATACAATATTATAATCAAAAATTTAGTAGACTATGTATTTTAATGTTTGCAAATTTTTTATTTTTTATTATTCATATATTTTATGTAAATCATAATAATAATTCTTAATTTTCAATGCATAATTATGAACTAAACACTCATAAATAAAAAAATAAATTTTTGTTTAAAATTGACGTTTGATGATTTCACAATTTCAAACATTTTTAGTATCAATTTAAAATCAATTTCGGTCTTTAATATTCATAGTTTTAGTTTAACTTTGAAAGATTTCGTGTATCGACAAGCTGAAATATAACGAGCACTGATTTGCGTGTGCCCTGTTGAAGAAGTAAAACGCACGTGTTTTACAGGTGAACGCCTCCGGGGTGTTTGAGCTGAGGCTAAAGTCCTTCGTGAACGAGTTCGGCAAGGACAATCTGGGCAAGTGCTGTTCCGGCAGCGCGTCCAAGACAGGCGAGTGCTCGGGGGTCTGTAAGACGAGGTTTCGGGTATGCCTGAAGCAGTACCAGGTGAAGATCGACACGACGTCGCCGTGCACGTATGGCGACGTTGTAACGCCCATTCTCGGCGAGAACAGAATTAATCTCAGCACGAACGTCGCTTTGCCGAGCTTCACCAACCCCATCAGGTTCCCGTTCGAGTTCACATGGCCGGTAAGTCCTTCACGTTCTAAATTCTAGATTCTAGATTCTATGTTTATTACTTACATTCCATAGCGTATTTGTTATTTTGACATTTGTTTTAGAATTACTTCGAATGCGTAGTAAATAAAGCTTCCGTTATAATCGAAATTTCGGTTATCAACGGAAGGATATTAATTTAAAATGATGTTAAATGCTTGAAAAATTAAGAGGATAACAAAAAATTATTTTGATCCAGCAAATGTTTTATTCAGAAGTTTATTAAACGTTCTATGACTGATATATATAAGTTGTGACAGAAAAAACAACTTGCATATTTAACAGTAACATCGAGCATCCTATTCGCATAGAATAAGTCCAACACTAATTGATATCGAATTATTAAACTCTCATGAGAGACGATGCACGTTGATGCATTGATGACTTACGAGAGTCGTGCATGCGCTGGAGATTTTTTGCTGGAGCCTTCGATTAGCATAAACGTTTCGATGTGAGAAGTAAGAAATGTTGACGACCGCGCGTGTGGTGATAGATAACAAGTACAGTATGTCCTATATAACGTCGCACCGGCGGCGATGTATAACTTATAAAACGTGCAGTTACAAAAAGAATGAAAACTACATATATCGCTTACGCAACATCATACACCACATTTTTCCGCAAATGTCCACACTCGCTAAATATCTCTGATGCGTTATACAATTAAAGGACACTTCAGAGATTTCTTTGAATCATTACTAATGCAAACTTTTTCTTTTAGCAAGTATAAATAATTTCGCAACGATTTATTATATAAAACACGCGTTGTTTAGTAATCGATACGCACGTTTCTAATCTAATAAATGGAAAAAATTTTTTAAGCGGATACTGAAATTAGACCGTGAAGATGTGAAAACGACGCAGTGCAAACTCGAGTGCGTGGAAAAGAACAATGTTTTTATCCATCCATTTAACGTCACGGATGCTAATCGAACAAGTGCATTATCTAACTCATTTCCAGTAAACACCGGAAAACAAGACGAAGATAAGAAACACGCGGAATTCGCGTGCGGGGATCGCGAGGAAATTATATTCGCGAGAGATCTTGAGTTAACGCGTGGACAAAGTCGAAGTCACCGCCCTTTGTAATAATACGTCGCGATGCCTATCTCGCACGGAAAACACAATTATTCAGTCCTGCTCTCGTCTCGCATAATCGACCAATTTGTACGGAAGTCGTTTGCAATAAATTTCGCATGCGAGACTGAAAACCTGTTCATTTTGTAAACTTCCGAAGGTCATGTCATACGTGTCGAGATTACAATATTAGAGATACCCTGTACCGTTATATGGAATGATTAATCATATTTTGTCTTGAAAGCCTGAGTATTCCATAAAAAAAATAATAGAAATACCATATGTAGATGTGACGGCATGAATTTTAAAATATACGAGTGGATTTAAAATACGTTTGCGTGCAGTGTTTACAACTCGAATCGGCTGTTCATCATAGCGATGTAAATAATTTTGATGGGCGCGCGATACGTATGGGAAGTGCGTGCGTCATGTAGTTGAGGGAGACGTTGCACGCGTCGCCGGTCGCGTTGCATTTGCAACAGGTCGGTATAGAGGCGGTTGTTCTCGTTCCCAACGACTTTGATTTCTGCCTCGCTTGACGCGCGCAATTAACGAAAAGGGGGAAAACCGCTGGTGCTTTTTCTCCAGCCATTCTTTAATTCTTTCGCGTGCGCGAAACACGCCTCGGCACACCCCGGCAGTCGGCCGCTGCGAACGTGCAGGATCGACGCACTCTCTCGCATCTGCTTTTTCCCTTCCTACTTTCGCGCGCACATTGCAACGAGATCGCTGTGGCGTACGGACAGGTTGATTGTGTTGAAGGAATGAGAGAGAAAGAAAGAAAAACACAGTGTGAGCGCGTGTATAGGGGTTGCGTTTGCGTGGCACGTACGACGCGTGCTGCCGACGTCGCTTGCACGCGTGCATGCGCACGCACCCGTCGCGTCGCGTCGGTGCAACTAAAATGAAAGAGCGAGATAGATAGCGAGGGCACGAGATAGATAGATGATGGAAAGGGGGGAGGGATATAGAGTTGGCAGATGCCGCAGAGAAATGGAGAAAAAGAGAAAACAAGGAGAAAGAGTAGCACTTGTCCTCATGCTGTTGTTGATGCTGCTTGCTGTTGCAGACGATGTTTTGGCTGTCATAGGCGTCGAAATTTAAATGCGAATCAAAGTGCATATAGATAATCGATAAAAATTGAATTAAACATTTCGATGTCAAAGTATAAAGATATTTGTAATTCATTTTGCATTTTATATACCCAGAAAAAAAGTATTAAAAAATCGATGTTATCGATAAGCGAGGAAGGACGTTTGTTACATGATTTTATTCGTTATATGACGAAATTATATAAAGATTTTCAAGATGTGTGTGATATAATGAGATTTATACGCGCCGATTCATGAAATATTTATTTAATTCACAAGGCTTCAAAACAATCTTACTATTGTGTAAGTTCATACTTATAATTTATAAGTAGCACGTATTTTTAATTTATTCCATAAATTGTCTTCACGTTTTTCATAAACAGGTTGATGTGCATTTAGGTCACTGACGTGTTACGCGCCAATGTACAGCATCTTTGGGCGTACGTCAATCCTCTCGTATCTCGTATCGGTGCTCGCGCGCGTTTCTGACTATAGTTCTGACTATGAGACCGCCGTTCTTGCAGGGCCGCCGCGCCGCGCCGACAGCAGATGGCCGGGGCCTTTTGCGCCTCTGCATACTTCCCACGTACTCGTGTCTTCGCTCTTTCTCTCTCTTGCTCTCTTCTCTCGCTCTCCGTAGCTTTCTCGTGAGCAGAGTTAAATTTACTAACCCATATGGCGCCCCTCATGCCTCTAACGAGCCCTTCTCTCTCTCTCTCTCTCTCTCTCCCTCTTACATCGACTGTTTTTCTTGATCTCCATCTTTTCCTCTTATTCGCAGTCTTTGCTTTTTTAATTTATATTTGTTTATTTTTTGTTTTAGCTTTTACTGTTTTTCTCTTTATTTCCAAAAGATAATACCATGACAAATTTACATTTTTTTTTTTAAAACACATTAACTTTCCTTCCAGAATATATTTAGACTAAAACATCGCGAATCTGCCGGTTGTGTCTAATGTCTATTTGGCAGGACTCGAGCCGAAGGCGAAATGAATACACTTTCTCTTTCTCTTTCCCGTCTGTACCCGGATGGTACAGGCACGTGCGTTCTTCGACATTTACCACCACCGGTTGAACCCGCAGCCCGACGACCGATAGGATTATCGCGGCGATGCACCGATGTCGAAAGTCGAAATTATCCCGAGAGCAGTTGCCGATGCTCTACTCGGCATCTGCTTTGATGTAGCGGCATCAAACGAAGTCGGTAGCAGTCTCGGATTCTCGGAAGACACGGTTACAGTTCCGCGGAGAACTTTCGGCGGGTCCTGACCGATTTCTGCGCCGCTCGTGCCGGATATCGCAGACTCCGCTCGGCGTGTCGGCGAAATAGCTCGAAACCGACGTAAGCCGCAATCGCTATTTGGAGTGCTCGATTTATTTTCGTAGCTTTCAAACACGAGAGCCGAGCTTCGACTATATTTTAAATCCCGTACCGCAAGATCAGCTTTACATAAAGAGAATTGGAGAGTGAAGTACGCGATGAAAGATACTATAATATATTCAATTTTAAATCGCGCGAGCTATCAGCGAGTAATGATTTGATTAATGCATACATATATACATGCATATGCATGTAATACATTACTTGCATATTAACGACTTGCTCCGTGTTTTTCTTTTTAATTTAATGGTAAATGACGAATAAGAGTTGCATAAACGGTTTGTTACGTGTCGCGTTTCTACGCTACACGATATAACGAAGGACGGTGAAAAAGTGAATTAACTCGTTGTTGCCGCGACTGATTACGGCCGAGTTTGCAATTAGTAAATTGACTCGCGATTCAGTTGTTGAGTTGTACGCGCGAGCATTGGACGAACGAGAGCTGATAAAATAGCCACTATAAATAACAGTTACGTGCAATGCGCGTAAATCACTTCCGTGCGGTATGCAATCGAGATGCGCGAATTAACGGCCTTTCCATCACTACACCAACAGGTTTCATTAGCAGTCGATAAAACTAAGGCTGAGCTTTGTGATTTATTAAAAATAAACATTTCACTGACCTAAAATTATCCTTTATTAACAAATTTAATATATTACACGGAAATTAAAAAGAAAACTCGTTAAATTCGAATCGACATTCTTGTCAAAAAAAGCAATTTTTTTTCATTATTATAACAGACAGCAATTTATTAGCAATACGAATAGACGAAACTGAGAGATAATGAGCTTCGAGGTTTATCAAAAATAAATATTTCACTGGTCTAAAATTATCCTTCCTATAATTCTTTATGAATAAATTTAACATATTACGTAGTAGAAAAATGAAAAAAAACCTCGTTGAATGCGAATCGGCATTCTCGTTAGAGAAGCAAATTGTTATTTTTGAACACTTATACCGTAAATTATTTCTCGATGGACGCCTCGAGGAATGCCTATGGTATGTCATTCGGCGGCATGCGTCGTCTGGATACGTAATCGTAACCTTCGCAGACGCTGCAATCTCTTATGCGTGCGTGCGTGCCGCGGTCTCTTATGCGCGCGCCTTAATTGGCTTTACGTTCGTGTACACGAGCCGCCTTATTAAAACAGCACGAGGCGACTAGCGACAGTGCGGCTACTGTGCTCGATCGTTGCGCACGCTTCTCTCGCGCTCGCGAGTGAGCGCACCGGCGTGTGGCGTGTAGTACAGGCGTTATGCGATTTTCCGCGCGCACTCGCGCTAATAGCACGCACGCGCGCGCGCTCATTTGCCCGCTCCATTCTTTTCCCGCTTTCGTTATGTCGCCTGGGAATTCCGCCGTCGCGCCGTGCCATTCTATTTTTAGCCGATCACTGTAACTTCCTTCCGCGATAAATATCACGCGTTACATCGTAAGGTAGATATTGACGTTGGAGGAATATTGAAGTACGCTCGGCTGCCGACATTGGTCTCGTATCGCTGGCACAATTAAGAGAATAGTCAGAGGAAATCGCGTTTAGAGATCGACGGAAAATAATGGATTTAAAACCGGAGTACGCAAACCTTTGCATAACCCGTAATGCACGAAGCATAAGAAAGTCAATTAAAATCTTTTATTTATATGGAGAGGAAGGAAATGAAGGACTTCGATTGGTTTATTTTTTATGCATCGTGCGTTATGCAAGATTCTATGTTTCTGCCCTTAATCAAAATTCGATGTAAATGTCTGCCAAGTATCGATTTTTACAAGGAAGAAGAGTAACGGACGGATCTATCGGTCCGCTAGAGATTAGCTTATAATACGTAATATAATTTACATAAATTATTTCGTAATACACAATATTGCCGAAATTATAACGGGGGATACTATAGAGTAGCGTCATAAGCATTCTTAAATGCGTTTTCGTGGAACGCGATTGCGAGACCGAGACTCGAGGAGGAACAGCGAGAGGCAGAGGACGAGGGGGCCGCGAAAGTGATGGGAATCGCGCTGCAGGAGGAAGGGAGAGGAAAGGTGGGGCCCGAAACCAAGGCGGCTAGCAGCGAGCGAACGAACCGTGGGTCCCACGGCCGAAAAGGCTGCGTGATTCGCGTCCCAGACGAAGGCACGAGCGGCGAAAGGTCGAATGAACAAACGAAACGAATGGCTACGTGTACAGGGGGTGCCGGCCGGCTAGATGATTCGGCATATCGCGATGCGATTTTATATTTACGTTTAGCACGAATTACGTGGACGCGATGGAAAAAAAGGAGACGACGCGACGGCGACGGCGACGCTCGGTTCCCCAAACTCCGCCGATGCGTATTTTTAGTTTCATCGCGCGTGCGAGCTTGCGAGACTCGCACGCGATCGACCTCTTTCCCTACCGGCGTTTGGTTAATTTCTATGTCTGCGTGCGGTACCTTCCTTCCTTTCTTCCTTCCTCCTTCTCTCTTCCTTTTCGCGTGCGTGTCACGAACTGCGGAACTTAGAACCTATTACGCGTCGATAGAGTTTTATTTCGATTCGAAGCCTTCTCTCGAAACGGACACGTTGTAGCAAAAGTCGGATCCGTTCTGTGTTTATATGTTTATTTTCCACGTGTATTCGTTAATGTAGACTCTTTGACAATGTTTATTTAAATAAAACTTCATCTAGTAGGTTTAAATTGTATGACTTTTGTATTTTCAAATAATATATTCAACACCAATATAAATTAATATCAAAAAAAGGATTTGTAACAGTAAAATGAAATTCCCATGAATTGCGATAGAAGCAATACGTTGTTTGTAACGGTACCACTCGGCGAGTTCCCTTTCGCTGCAATCGAGTCCAGGTTCGAATTTACTGCAAGTGTAAAAGCATTGAGTATAACGGCTGGTGCGTCGCTTCCCCGATGCACTTCCGGTCTCATCTCGCAGATTCTTGTTACGACGTCGCTCGGAGGCGTCGTTTACGCAGAAGCGCTTCTTAATTCATTTCCTTTCCCAGACTCAAGGGACACGTTTTCTGCCGCTCTACAATTTTTACTTTGGTTGGTAGAAATTTAATTATTTCAGAAATTAATGAATCAGTTCAGCACGATGGATGATTCTTCTGTCGCGCGAGATCTTTATTTACTAAATTGCGAGATCTCTATTAAAATTTAATTGAAACTCCTGTTATAGGACACGTTGCTGCTTAAGCGACATCCACAATGAGATTTTAAGGCGTAAAACTTAAGTTTTAAGCTTCAAGCCATAAGAAATGGACCAATCATAGACGATTGTTCTCCTCACATTCGACTGTGATTGGTCAATTTCTTACAACTTGAGGCTAAAAGCTTAAAGTCTCGTTGTAGACGCCACTTTACACAGTCACTGTTCCTTCGGCAACCTTTGCTTTTTCCTCTATAACGTTAAAGCGAAAATATGGCATGAAAGAGTCTGCCCTCACCTTTTCTTCTGGTCCTTCGTCACGTGGTCATCGGGCAGGTACGCATCAGCTGATGCACGTGCGTGGGTGAACCTTATTGACTGACTGACTGACTGACTAACTGCTCGTCCCTTGGGCGATCTACTATCGCTCGACACGAACGATTTTGTGGCTGTTATTATCGACTCCATCATGCGTTGCAAGTTTCGTTTTGCCCCGGTTAATTCTTAAAATACATTTTTATATTAATTTTATAATAATTATAACGATCGCTCTTACAATTCGAAAGAAGGTGTTGTGCCACGTTTCTTTCTTTCTTTATTAAAAGAAGAATCTTGATGTTTTTTTTTTCATATTTAATAATGAAACTTTTCTGTGCAACAATTCGTAATTGATTACAATATGAGTCGAAAGTTGGAAACTTCAATGGCCGGCTCGATCGAAGCGTGCATTAATAAAACAGGCCACATCACTTCGCATTAAGGATGGCCCGTGAAAGCGTGACTTTTGTTCGCATTATAGCGAATGAGGAAGGAACAGAGCGGGAGCCATTCATGTTGGTTCTACTTACGAGTAATTATCCAATGTTACTTTTTAAAATATTCGCATAGCCTCCAATTTCTCCAATTTCGAAATACAGCTTACAAGAGTAATACCCTGTTATTTAATTCCTGACTACAACTTTGAAGAGATTTCGACTCTGCATGCTTGCGATATCTTTCATAGTCTCGTTCGCGTATTCGATGTCATTTTACATAAATTGGGCTGCATCGCGACTATCGCAAGTCGCAACGAGCCTATCGGTGTCCTTCCGTGACTCGTCTATTTTTACCGCGTTCTCTCATTCCTGAACGTGCCACCCGGCGCATAGTTACGAACGTTCTCGGGATTAGGTAACGCGTTTCCGCGACAGCTACGAGGACGGTGGGTGAAAATTTCGCGGCCGCCTTCGCGTCGAAAGGAGGAAGAGGAAACCGCGAATAACGAGCGACGACACCCTGCCGCCGATGACGACGCTGCATTTACATGTAGACCGTTCTCTCTCCTCTTCCCTCTACGCGACCGTCTTCCGCGATGATTAATACGCGCGTATATATACGCGCCCGCGCTCCGAGATTGCAGCTACGTCCTGTTGTACGTGAAGAAACGCGAGTCGACAGAGAAAGAGAGAAAGGAAGGCGGGCGAGAAGAGGAGGATAGCGGCGGAGAATCGGTGGATAGAGAGGACAGTCTGCGCGCGAGTCGAAGCGAGAAGCGACAACGAGAAGAAAGAGAGTGAGAGAGATCGAAAGAGGAGCATACTCGGGTCCGAGAAGAGGAACGACGAAGTGGGGTTCGGGGTGTTCGGGCTGACGGCGGTGAAGGGAAAAGAGAGGCGAGAGAAGGTGGAGGTATGCTGCGCAGCCGTGGGAACCGACTGCCGAGCGAGCGAGCAGCGAGCTCTCCTCTCCTCTCCTTCTATCGCGTTCGCCGCCGCGCCTCTCTCTCTCTCTCTTGCTCCTATATATCGTAGCAGCCACGCCGCGCCTGTCGCCTCTCCCTCTGTTGTATTTGGCTGCCAAGCGGCCTCTCGCTCTATCGTGCGCGCACTGAGAGGAGAGCACCTTCCTTCTCTCCTCGTCATCCCTCGCGTTCACAAGGACTTTAGAATCAGGCTAGGATCCGCGTTTCCTTTCCTTCCTGGCATATCTTCGCCCGATCGTCTTTATCGTCCTGTGGATTTCTCCTCCGCCTTCCGCGACCGCGCTCTCGTCGGCGATTGCTGCCTACCGGTGCACACGCATACCTACTTGCACACGCACACCCATATAGAGGTACCCAAGGCGCATTGTTCCCGCGGAGAACCGCGCCTTTTTTTCGAACGCGATTCCTCGCCGATTTCATTCCGATCCCCCGTAATAAATTAGCTGACGATCACGGTGGCATTTGTCTTCTCCGGCGATTTATTCTCTCCCCTTTTCTCTCTTTTGCTCCTGATTTGTTACTCTTACCGCAAAGCTTTTCTGCCTTTTTCTCTTGTTTTCGTTAAGTACACGTCCCCCGCGTATCTAAAACTTTTGAGACGCGTCCTTGCCTCGAGAGAAAAAGGCGGTTTTAGCCCTGTGTTTCTCTCATCTCGCTTCCGTCTACGCCTACTATGTCCTGCCGTCGTGTTCGTCGTTTTTTCACCCTTCTCGCGTGTTCGAGGCCCTTGGACCGGTCTCTCAGACCGCATCTCGCACATCTCGCACATTCGGTACCCCGGCCCCGCCGTAAAAGGTGCACTACAACCTGCGCTGCGCTTCTCTCTTTCTCCATTCGCTTCTTTTAGCAGAGACAAATTGCTCCCGCGTCCTTCAACCCTTTCGCGGCGAAGGGCGAACGCGTACCTGTACGATGTACGTGCGTACACCAAGTCAAGTTAATTTTAGATGGAAATATGTGCACCTAGCAGATTCAACTGTCTTAAATAATATAGAAGTATTATGTTTTCTTGCAGAAAATTGAAATAATTACTTGAAAAAGCCGATTGATTGTTAATTTGAATAAATATTTCTTCCATTTTTTCATTACCGAACATATATATTTATTTATTTAAATTTTGGTTTGATTATCTTAAATCTATAATGTATAATACTTTAATATTTGTATTATGATGTTATTGTTGTATTTTTTATCTTCTCCTCTGCTTTAATTTTACACGTTGAGATTATGTTCGAAACGAAAGGAAAGCTCGAGAGACGAAAGCGCAGCGTGTAATACGGCTTTCGCATAAATTTCCATGTGCGAGATGACATTCGCCAACGGGATTACCGAGGAAGACTCGTTTACGGGAACTCGAGCGAAACACGGGCGGGAATGGCGACGCTGGCGGATATAAACATTTATTATTCTCCGCGTGGCAACGACTAACGAGGTCGTGTTATAATACCACGAGTTGTACGGTGCTCTCTTTCTGTGTTTACTGTACATGCTCGTATGACGTTAAATAATTAAACGACGTATTATCATTTACGGAGACGTGTAGTGTAGAGTACGATGCTGCAGGCTATATCACACGGTAACACCGTCTCTCGTTGAGACTTGTCAAAGTGATCGTAATGTTTCGTGGTTTCTTGCCGACGGGGAACATCATTACGATATTTACGAGCTGTCATTCCGAGTATCTCTACCTGGTATCCCTCGGCTCCTAAATTACGTCGCTCGGAACAGCCGTGTGTGTACAGCGGGTATCCCCGCTTCCTGTTTCATCTGGGGACTTTTCGACCCTTTTGAAACAGATTTCTTTTTTACTTATATCTTTAGAAATATATAGGGTAGAACGGGGCTATTTTATTCATTTCTCACGATATTGTTTATGTTTCTGAGCAGCGTATATATTTAAAGGTTATATTTGTGCTCTCAAGAAGCAATCATGATTGTATAAGATTATAAGTACGTTACTGCAAAAAGATATTGTTTGTAAATTTTATATTATTTTAAAGTTGAAAAAAAATGACGGAATAGCTCCTCTGTATCCTAATTGAACTAATGTTATTTTGTTAACTAATCCTCCATCGGGATCTGTAAAGGCACCATCGATATTTCGATTATAAATTTTTGTAGATAAATTTAAAAAGTAAATTACCTGTAAAAAGTAAATAAAATACAATGGTGCGACTTGATAAAAACTCGTCGTCAAAACTTCGACAAGTATTCCAAAATTTTTTCAGATTCTTATATATTATGGAACAATAAAAAATGTCTTCTCTCTCGAAGACTCCTGTTGCTGACGGAAGAGTTAAAATTCATGTTGTCAGCAGAGGATAAAAGTTATATATACAAGATAAAAATATTTACTATCTCAAACAAGTTTACCAATAGCACGAAAACGATTTCCAAGAAATTATCGAAGATTATACGGAATCAATTGGCGTAAATTCAGTTAATCGATTGTGACGCACTTGCAAATTGTCTGTTGACACTCTGTAATGATTTACTTAGCGCAATCGTAGTTTCCACGTGTCGGCACACTCAGCACGCGCGCACGTGTATCTTGACAGAGGGGTACATCATGTGGTTATGGAAGTTGAGACCCCCATGGGGTTGCGATTCCCCTCGTGCCTAGACGATAAAGGGGTGATTTTCGCGCGTGTGTCCCTCTTCCTGTTCTCTCTCTTTCTCTCTCGCATCCTGTAGGTCCCCACCCTCTCCCTTTGCCAGTGACGCGTAACCGTTTCTCTTCGCTCGTACTTGATGTGCACGCTCGTCGTTCTGCCGGCGGGCGGACGCGTGGCAACGCGTGGCAGGTGTGCACGTGACGCAGCATACCGCGAAACGTTTAATTTGTTATTAACCCTTTCACCACGGAAATATTTCCTTTAGCGTTACCGTTATATTTCGAAAGTGCGCACGAGTCACGGTCGAAAAATATGAATGACATATCTTTTCAATTATCAGCATTAAATCTAATTACGAGACTGAATTAAGAGCAATTATTAATTTCCTCTGGAATTTCGCCTCGAAATCTCCATTTGCTTTCCAAACTGATTATTAATTATAATTGTTGATGTTATTAATTTATTAATTATTCTCTTATATATATTCTGATCAAGAAACACGTAAGACTGATGTAGCTTTCTTTTTCTGTTTACAGGGTACATTCTCGTTGATAGTGGAGGCTTACCACGATGAGGACAACAGCACGCATCAATCGGCCGGTGAGTGCATTTTCTCTCTTTTTTTTCTTTTACTCTTTTTGTTTTTTAAATCATGTACTATGATATTGAACACGAGTGCGTTGCTCGCGCACACGCGCTTGTAAAAAATCCGAATGAAGGATTATCGTAAAATTAGTTCTGTAGACGTTGCGCGCGTTCCTATAAAAGTCCGTGAGAGAGGAGGCAAGAAGGTTGTAGGGCATGTGTGGTCCAGCTGGCCCGTAAGAGAGACACGATGTCTCGTGCACGGACCAGTCGAGAAGGAACTTCCGGTCTCTGAGCATGACACTTACCAGAGACGTTGATTCCTTCGTTTTCTTCCTCCTTCGTCAACTATCTCTTGATATTCTCTTCCCTTTAAAATTCCCTCAAGTTAAGAACCGGAGGGACAGAAAAAGATAGCTCGATTTGTCCTATTCATTTCAGTTTATAAAATAACTATTTAACTCCAAAATAAAGCTCTACGGTGTACTTATTTTGAAATACATTTTATACATTTTGTTATATTTTTTTATTTTTTTCCGATTATTATGGTCGTAATTATTGTTCGTTTTATAAATACTGTACTTTACAAAATATAAATATTACATATAAAAAAAATAGAAAGAAGAATTGTGTTTTGTTTACGAATACTTTTCATCGTTAATTAAAATTCATTTCTTTGAATTTGTCATTTTTTATCATAAATATTATTTCCAATTTTGCGCGATGGGTCATAAATATGTGTTTGTGTGCCTCGGTAATAAATCTTACGTCGTCGAGATCGACCGTTGTTCCGCGAACAATCGTCGCGTTTTCATTGTTCTATTCAGCCTCTATTGCTGCTGGTCGTTCCTCATTTGTAACCGCGCGTTATTACGACAACGCGTCTCCGTTATGTCATAGCGTTGTGTTGTCGACTAGGAGTTGCAGGAGAGAGGAAAGTGAGAGCAAGGAGAGGAGAGACGGCGGATACTTCGGGTGGCGGCGGCGCGGCGCGACGGCGGCGGCGGCGACGGCACTAGTGTTTCCTTCCTGTGTAACCGTAGTACACTCATCTTCCATCGCGCTGGAAGTAACTTGAGTAACCGAGTATATACGGGCGCATACAACGAGCCTAGCTTAGACCTACCATTAATTATTCTTCAATTTTACATTTTGATGCTTTTTCACACTGTTAAACTCATAAGGTACCCAATTTGATCAATTTAACACAATGAAGTTAACCGATTTAATTTAAGAAAATGTATTAAATTTAATCTAAATTTAGTTTATTGTTTACTAGATGCGCGTTAATAAGTAGACTTTTAAACTTATACCCAATTTCTTCACCTCTAGATAACTTTATCCATGAGATATCTCCCAAAATACAATGGAGATATCTCCTGGATAAGGTTATCTCCAACTTATCTGGAAGTGAAGAAATTGGGCATTAATCAAATAGATTGATTTATATTGTGACACACGTGAAAGTTAAAAATACAGGGTTACCACAGACCTGGAAAACCGGGAAAAGTCAGGGGAAAATGTAAAAAAGTATGAAATTTTTTTTAATTTGCTCACAATTTCCTTAAATTGCTACTATTCCAAATAATTGTCATAATTTTTTAAATATTATATCTGACGTTTATAGTTCAAAACTTGCGCGCTTTAAAACGATTTTAACAAAATAATTCAAATTTATATTTTATTCAGTATTTTTATTTGATCCTTCTTTTTTGTCGTAACTGCATTCTTTTTTTCAAAACTAATTTATATTTTGCTGGCTTGAATTTGCATCCAAAATTTTACTATGCTACTAAGCTTTTTTGCGCTTTTAATAATATAGCTTTCCTACAATCCGTAAGTCTAAATGTTAAAATTTACGTATTTTATACTAGTGGAAAATTTTCCATTTTCATCTGGAAAGCCTGGAAAAAGTCAGAGAATTTTAAAATTCATTTTCTGTGGCAACCCTAAAATACGAAAATGTTATTTAACGCATTGGAATTGGGTTACAATTATTCCTTTCATATCTAACAATGCGTAATGTGGAGAGATTTGAAGGAAAGAGAGAAACGAAATTTCGAAATGTATTATTCCGCCTTAATTTTCATTTATTTCAATTTTCGATGTAATAATTATAGAGTTTTGCCGGAGGCGGATACAACTTGTAAGAACCGCGCATCAGGCGAAACTCGGAGTGCGTACGGTTTTCTGTACGCACTCGCGCGCAGGTAGCACACGCATCCGCTTCACTTTATTCACTCTCGAGACCGGCTTTAAAAACGGGTTAAGAAGAGCGAGACCGCTTAATTTCTTCCTCGAGAAGTCCCGTGGGGCCCCTCCGGTAATTAGAATCGGCCGACGGGAGAGAGCGGAAGCTGCATGTACACGCGGTGGCCGCGCGCCCTCATGCGTGTCGCACGCACACGCGTACACCGTCGCGTCGTCCCCGTCGCTCGGTCGCTCCTTGTATCACCTATGCCGCCGCTGCTGCCGTCGTCGTCGTCGTCGTCGTCGCCGGCGCGGCTTCGGTCAATTAAACCGAATTTAACTGTTTCGGCGCCACGCGGCGCGTACTTCATTCAATCTCGCGCTTATTTATCTAGCCATCCCTTTTTCTCTCGGATGCTTTCTCTCGACGAGGAAGCAGTTACTCGAAACGCGCGAACGAGTTTGCGAATGCAAAGTTCATAAGAGTGCGAAACTGGATTCGCTGTTGGGTCGAGAAGTTTACGTGAGGAATCTCGTTTCAAGGAATCTAATGAACCGAGATTATCGTGTGTGTGTTATCATCTTCTCATGCGTGTTTATGCCGCTAATAAAACTCTCATTAACTGTTGATACGGAAACCAGACTAATTTCTTACGCCGTCTCGTATAATATCTGGGTAGGTTAAACTTGTATTTCCTCATAATTATTCACACATGATTTGTCCGTTAAAATAATTGAAAATTTAACGATACGTCTAGTTTAAAAAATATTTAAAAATTAATTGTATATCTCTTCTGCGCATTGCATTATCTAAATGGCTTTATTTTTCTATGGTAATTACACGTATTTTGCGTTGGACGAGAGAACGTTAAGCTATCGCCAAACGAGCTTTTTTCTCTGTCCAACACAACGTTTGCGTTCCAGGCGAGGCAAGAATCTCCAGTCTCTGGATTTTATCGTCAACGTACCGCTTACCTTGTACGCGTCTGCTTCTCGGTATCTGCGATTCTTTTCTTAGCGCACGGATGTTTTATAAAGTCATCGACGTATGGAAATCTGTTGTTTCATTTGTTGATCATTTCCTCTCACATTTGTTGTTTCACGTCGAATACTGACAATGAATTATATCAGTCATTAAACTACTGCATAAAGAAAAAATAGAGATTTTCGAAATCTTTATAAAATTCTTTAAATTAACATAAATTATATTCCATTAATATAAATATAAAAGAAATATTGTTTATTATAATATAAAGCAAGAAACATCCAGCTTGGCTCGCTGTTCTATTCTTTTATATTTATATTAATTTTTAAAATTTGTAGAACCTTAGTATCTGCATATAATTATTGATAAATTATTCCGTTAGAATTTTCGTCCCAATAACATTAAATTTAAATAAAAAAAAATATATTTATAAATAATTTCTCGTTGACGTGTCTGAAACTAATTTGAATCCTAAAAGGTTAATATACTACGATAGTGTCTACACTAATATCCCTGATGGGTCTCCAAACATCGTGTCCCGGATATATACCTAGCCCGGGGCCTTTATCGCATATACACCGCTTACATTGTGCTCCGTCTACCGTGCTGCTGCTCCGGGCACAATATAATACCCACAACGCACCGGCGAAACGAGCCCTTTATTGCCGCGTTGCTCGGATGCTGCTTCCTTTCTCAGGCGAACACCACCACCACCACCTCCTCTCCTAACCGCCGCCCCCGCTTCTCGCCTCCTTCCCTTTCGGGCGTCCCTCTTCCTCCTTTTAGCCGCCCATCACGCACACACGCACACCCATTATCCGCGTTGCGTTACGTTGCGTTGCGTTACGTTGCATATATATATATGCCACGCCGATGCACGCGTCGCGCCGCGCTGCACCTGCACTCGGAGTTGCGTTCGCTCCGCGTCGCGCGTGTCGCGAAAATTTCGTGGGAATCCCGCTCGCCGCCGCTAATTATCGCCGCGACGTTTCTCAAGGACGGTCGTAGTCGCGGGAGAGCCGAGATCCGCGAGGAGAGATAAAATCCGCGTTCTTAATCCTGTTACAGAGCTTAATAGCCTCGTATTACAGAATCGGTATCGAATTGCTCGTTATCTTGATGAATTACTTTTCCAACGGTATATTTCTTGCACGTATATGTGGCATAAATAAAGATGAACCATTCATACGCGCAAAATGTTCCAACTAAAAATAAGAGACTTTAAATAAATATCGGATGGTCTTAAAGTCTCCTTTTTTTTTTTATTCCGGTCTAATTTTATTCTCGCCGATGCGACGTTATTTATAAATCTCAGCGGGGCAAGGTGGTGTCGCGCACGAACGATTACACGTGTCGATGAGAGCGCTCGACGAGCTCTGATCGATCGATCGGTCCCTCATGTGTCGAGCGTGCACATGAAGTGGCATTATTGTACGCGAACCAGTTTCCTTTGTCGCTAATGACGACGTTCACCGACATCCGCCTGCTCGGTGTGCTCGGTCGTTGCTCGTTTTGGTAAAGGCTGATCGGATTACTACTCTTCCTTTCCTTCATTCATCCGCCGTAGCGCCAGCGGGGAAGAGAAGAAGGAAGAAAGATTCTTCTGTCTCTCTCCTTCTCTCTCTCTCTCGCGCGCCATTCGTTTGTCTGTTTGTTCGCGGTGAACCGACAGCACTATTTATTATCAAGCGTTATGGGATAATGCGCGTGTAAAGAATTAAATGGAGATCGCGATATATATCCAGCCGTGGTACTGTTAAACGCTTCTTTAACACACGCATTTAAGGAAACGATATATACGTTCCTACTCGTAATATCACCGTCGGTTCGTTAACTAAGTACTGTGTGGACGCTCCGGAACCGCCGATGTATATCTTTATGCAAAATCGTGTATATTATTTGGAGGAAAAAATTTAAATGGACCGTTAGAAATTTTATTTTATCTTTTTGTAAGGGGCAAATAATTAAGTTGCTGAAATATTCATTTTCGACGTTAGAAAAGTCTCTATAATAAGACACTAATCTCCATCGCGAAATTTCTCTTAAGAATTATAATTGTGAATTTATCGAAAGAATTGCAATACAGGTAAAATGTCTCTTGCATGTATAATGTCACATTTGTTTCCGTTGCGCCGACTGAATGTGTGTCCAGGACGTATTGGGCGGACTGACATCCTACTTGAGAGTATCCTATTCATTCCCAATTGATATAACGCGTTAGCTCTTCGCGATGCGTACGCATGCACATATACATATACGAGCGAAAGGAACTCCAGTAGTGGTCGTGGTTCCACACGTGACTTACGTCACCGTCGATTGTCAACCGCTTTTTCCTGGCCAGTCTCTCGTGCTCTCTCTCTCTCTCTCTCCCCCTCCGTCTACCTCTCTTCTTCTCACAAACAGAACACCGTTGCACGCCGCGACTCGCTCTCTGCACATCACCCGATGCACTCGAGAGAACGCACCTGCCTTCTTTCATGATAATAACGACGGCGATAATTGGCCGCCTTCCCTGCGCACTCCACGTGTCAACCGACAAAAGAGAGGAAAAAGATCAGGCTACGTCTTGCCTTACGATTGAGAAAGTCAATGAAAAATAATATAAGTCTACTTTCTTAAAATCTTATGGGGAATGATTAATCTTCGCCTGATGAATTAAAATTGATTTTATTATTTTATACCGGTGATTGTAATTATTTATTAGAATACTTAAAAAATAATTGGCTCTATATTGGGTCACGGTCGCGAAAACTCTGTGCGACCGATGGACCCTCTACCTGCTGAACCTTCAGTGGGGGCGGAGCCGGCGGCGTTTCGGAAGTTAATCCACCGCGTTCGGGTTTTACGATCCATTTCGCTAAATAATCGGCGCGTCGTTTTTTCGCGCAAAAACAGCAGAGCGGAGGCAAAGCGCCGCTGGCTACGTGCCAGCTCTCTTTTCTCCTTCTTTCTCCCGGGGCGATACTTGTTCGGCAGCCGCTCGTTTCTGAATGAACAATAGAAAATGTCGGCTACGCGCCGGCGCTGCGCGCGTCGTTAATGAATACCTTGAATCGGTCTGGCCTCGAGCACGCCGGGTGTTTACCGGGTGTATACGTTGGTATACGTGCGCGGATCGTGGTCAAGTAGAAACGAGCGGCGGCGATCTCTCATCCTATAGCAAACGTACATCCTAATGTTGTCCGGGGGAAACAGCAGCAGGAAGTTGTAACTTTGCCGATACACGGCTGGTAGCGCGCAACGTAATCACTTTCCAGCGAATGTAAACGTGGGGATTAATTTTTTCCGCGCGTCTTTCCGAACGTTGACTACGCGTCGGAACGTCAACTTCTATCACATGCGCGTGCATCTTGCATATTTGTGCCTTGGAAGTCTGACTTTTGCTAGAATTTGTATTACGAGATGCTTTCTAAATATACATACTGTTTAACGAAGATGTCGCTGACAACGGTGATTATTATTTCGCTTAAATATTTAAATGTGTAAAATGCGAAAACGTCAATGTAATATTATTTGGGATATTACATTGTTGCGGATTAATTATATCAATGATTTGTCTCTTTAGAAAATCTAAGTCTTTCCAAAGATTTATGAACCGATTCATCTTCGAGTATGTTTTGCTCCGTGCATTTATAGTAGCTCTCTGGGGATCGAACGTGAAACGGTGTAGCGTGCGAAGATCGGCGTTTTCGGAACTCGTAACAGCATCACCTGGGAAGATAGCCCAGTAAACTGCCTCTCCCTCCTATATATATACATCTCTCTCTCTCTCTCTCTTTCATTCTCGACTCCCGTTTCGCCGACAGCCACTTCCCTTCTGGGAAGAGAGCTTGATCTGACTCCCTCCTTAAGTATCCTCGGGCACGCCATCGGCAAAAACCTTCGTCCTTTTGTTCCCTCCTCGCTCTTTCTTTTTCTCGCTTATTCGTCTCTCCGTTCTTTCGTTCTTTCTCTTCGATGCGTGTAGTGAACAGAGAAAGAAAAAGACACAGTGGCGTGTAATCGAAGGGCCCTTTTCATTGTCAGCAAATCGTATTATTAAGTGATAACAATATCAATTGAGTCTCTTCGAATTACAGAATTTTCTCGGTCCACAAATAATTATATTGATAAGCGAGGATACTTCAATTCCGCGATTAATATCAAGCATTTTTTCATTAATAGTAATGGCATACATTATTTTATTAATAAAGAAACAGCATTAAA
Source organism: Trachymyrmex cornetzi (assembly GCF_001594075.2). Lineage (NCBI taxonomy): Eukaryota > Metazoa > Arthropoda > Insecta > Hymenoptera > Formicidae > Trachymyrmex > Trachymyrmex cornetzi. Next base: position 2,768,206 of record NW_017300169.1, on the reverse strand, counting down.
AATCAAAGCAGTTTTTATACTTGAAATAGCGTTACTAATCGCATCATGTTTCTAGTCATGTTTAAATTTAATAATAATTTTGGAAAATATTGATCGTAAGTCTCTTTTATGATAATGGAAACATAAATTGGGTGTTTTTGAACTGTCATTGCTGAAGTTATCGTGTCATCCTCACTTAATCTGTCGGTGATGATTTTCAAACTATTGAGATTCGAGCTTGCCTCTTGACGGCTACGCTACTGATCTTACTACATGCGATAGACCGCGGTGGAATCGGTGGGCCCGATACGCTACCGGTTCGACTGCGAGGCGCACGAATACGCGTGTGCACCGAAAACCGGTGCCGTGAGATGCAGGTTTTTCGGTAGGGCACCTGATCGTAGCCCCGGATCCTAATCTGTCGGGGCTATTACGATAATGTGCCCTGGTGTAAGGAAGGTTGTAGCTTTCGCTCGTTCGTTCGCTCATCCGTTCGTTTACACGAAAGCGAGTAGAGACACCGGACGAGAGGACGAACCAGAGGCGAAGACGAGAATGAAGTGAGAGAGAGAGAGAGAGTGGGGGGGGAGGGTGAAGAGAGTAAAAGACAAGGAAAGAAAGAGAGAGAGGAAGGAAGGACGCCTCTTTCCCAGAGCCGCAACGTGGTATACTCACTTACTCTCTTTGTGCCGGATGCGTGCCGCCGACAGAGTAGCAATAGCGGACGAACGTCCGGTCTGCGCTCTCTCTCTCTCTCTCCCCCCCCCTCTCTCTTTTTCTCTTTACTTCTCTCTCCCGGAGGCCGATGCACTTCGATCGCATCATTGGGTGCAGCGGTGCACCTCGTCGCTCTGCCCCAGTGCTGATGGTTGCCTCGACTAATTACTATCACATCGCGTTTCATTGTTGCAGACACATCGTTAATTTGGCGATTAACATTTCTGTATATCTACTCTATAAAATCTTCAAAGTAAAACCTAATTCTTATTTCTCAAGAGTGACAAAGAGTGACAATTGAGCCAGTGTTGGAAAAGAGTGGTTCAATTATCAATTTTTAAGTGTGAGTTCTTTGACGATAATACTCGAGAGTATGATAACAACAGCGATAAATGTTTCTAAATTAATATAAAAAAATATATAGGATGTCTTACTTGTAGCTTAAGATACGATATAAGAGATTATATATAAAGAAATCTTGAGTAGTTGGACGAAGTCACTCAAACGGAACATGGTCTTTTGGTTTTCCAGAGAAAGTATTGATCATGCGGTTGACAACCCAGAAGTGGCTGGACGTTGATCCGGATTGGACCGTGGACGACTTCGCGAGTGCACACTCGCGAATAGAGTACGAATATAGGGTGACTTGCTCGCCGCACTATTACGGCAAGGGTTGCGAGGACCTATGCCGGCCTAGAGATGACAACTTCGGCCACTACAGTTGCAGCCCAAGCGGCGAGCGCGTCTGCCTCACTGGTTGGAAGGGCGACTATTGCAACACCCGTAAGTACCCTATTTACCATTCCGGTATAACCGCACCGTATTTTAGCGGTAGCGCGATACCCTGGCCGCTATTTATTTCCGCGTTCTCTATCACGACTGCACGCGCGCATCAGAGATTGTCCTACCTTTTCTCAGTTCGATTAGTATAATAACCTTAGGCTAAAAAGAACCTACTGGATAAGGGCTAATAAATAATCAGTGATGAATAAATCATGATGCGATTATAAAAGGAAATGATTAAAGACTACGACTGTTTGTACTATTATGTTCTCCCGAACGCAATCTCGCATTTCTTTCAAGGATTTTGCGAGGCACGCGGTTATTAACAGGCAACGTTGCTGCCTCCGCGATCCCTACCGACGTCGAATATACACGCTACCTCGGTAAACGACGATACTCTCGCGAATCGGCCGGTGCGGCGCGGCGCGACTCGCCGAACCGTTCCTATCCTCGCGCTCTCTCTCTCGCTCCGCGTTCTTTCAAAGCCCGGCATCTCTCTGTGAAGGAGAGGCCCAGTGCAGTCAGTCCGGTGGTGGTGCGCTGCAGCCGAGACTTCGAAGCGTGCAGCAGCTTCCCACGCTTGGCTCGCGCGTGTGCGAGTATCTCCTTCTCTCTTTCTCTCTTCCACTCCCTCTCCTTCATCCGAGAGCTCTCTTTCTTTACTCTTCTCCGTCCCGCGACCCGACTGCGGCATCCCTCTCTTTTTCACTCTCGCGTACCTGCGAGCCGACCGCGACCTAATCCGTGTGCACGTGTAATGATCCGAGATTGTGTGAACGAAGGAGGCGAGGGGGCAAAATCTGCCTTCGTGTGTGGTTCTCTCTCTCTCTCTCTCGCTCTATCTTTTTCGATCTTTCTCTTATTCTTCTCTCTTTCATTCTCTCTTTCTGCCGAGACTCCGCGCGAGTCGAATGGAACGGCCGTGTCTGTTACCAGAGTCACAGTCATCGATGTCGGAGCTCCTGGTGCGTACAGGTTCGTACCCGCACCTGGTCCGACTATGTCTGACCTGTACGTATAAAGGTGATTTTATTCACGAAAAGGAAAGCTTTACTAGCTAGTTTTGGTCTTCATTCAGTAAATCCGGGACTCGTTTTCATATTATGTCGAATTGTCTGACCGGACAAAAGCTCCCCGAGTGTCCTCACATGTCATCGAATTTCGCAAAGAATGCGAGGAAAAATTTGGGAAAAAGGCAGGGTATCATTCTGTCTGCTTCGTACTAGAACTGGAGTTTATATAACTTAAATTATAGAATCACATCATTATTCCAAATTGTTTAAAAATAATATAACTTGTATATTTTTACTTATGTTTTACGTAAGAGATAAATTAAGTATCATAAACGTCTATATTTCTTTTTTATGCGTTTTAAAAAATACGCACAAAAAAATATCCGTAGTTTCTCCATATCGATGATAATTCTATCTATATATTAATATATGAATCGATTAATGTCTCCGTTTGAATCATACGTTTCTCGAGGTTTCCACTTTCCCACGAGTTTTCCTCGTTTATGCCAATTCTCAGATCCCGAATTCCAGACTCTCGAATCCGATTAAAGTGAAAGATCGATCGTAGGCGAAGTCTCCCCGTGTGTGGGGCCCGTCAGTCCCCGGTCGTTGCACTCGACGCCGACTGCTCGTGGCCGCCGCGATCGACAAAGTTCGCGCGTCGATTACTAATGGACTACTTTTCATTTCGTGGATATTCCTCACTATCGTTCGACGAATCGGTTGTTCGAGCGATCTTTTTGAACTACTCTTTTAGAACTTGTATCGTACGCTGAATTCTCTGATATTGGAAATAGTACAATTTAAGAGAAGAATTTAATACAGCTAACGGTCTTCGTCAACATCTTTCTTTTAATTCGCATTACTTTTTCTGGTAGCAGAAAAAGTAAGATTACAAAAAAAAAAATTGATTTTGAAACACATTTAATGAGGCGGAAAAAAACTTGATTGTCCGCTACCGCAATATTCCTTACTGCGATTATGCAGCTTAACAAGAAGTGGCAAAATCACTGTCGCGCTCTCGCTCGATGAGCAGTCGGCCGCAAAACGTCAGGAAGTACAACGATATAAATCACGAATGGCAGACTCTCCTTCGGAACGAGTCTCGCGAGAACACAAAAGGACTTTCACTTCTTCGGAATCTGTTAAAATGGTGGTAATCTCGCGTTCGATTTTGCTGCTTCCGCGATCTTGTATCTTTTCAATTTTTTTTTAATACGTCTCTGTTATACGTCTCTGTTGTGTGTTCGGTGTTAATCTTCTAGATTATTGCCTTACAGAAATTTAATACTGTATTATTACGATACCATACTTTGCAGGTGAATTTTGGAAAAAGTTGTAATCTGTCAAGGATTGATATCGTAAATTCATCAATATACTTTTTGCTTGTTTGGAGCCGTTTTATCGTCAATTTTCCTTTGGATCAGACACGAGGATGTCCACATCCCTTCGTCTAATCCAAATCGATAGCAGAAAGTACTCGTCATCGGGCATACTCGGCGACCGAATTCTCGCAGCCACATGCACTTTCTCTGGCAACGAGTTCGATCGCACATGACGAAGGGTTAACTCCTCTCTATCTCGTTAACCCCATGGTGAGAGGGGTGTCGGTCGGTAGGTTCAGAATAGGCGATTGGGCAAGCAGTCGGACTCTTTCGGGGGTGCCAATACGAAGGCGTTATATAGGGGTTGTTGGCGGGCGCGCAGAGAGAGCAGCTGCAACGCGCGAACGAGCTGGCCTGAGCGAGTTGGGCCCTGACAGCTGCACCGAGAGGACGGTGCTTTAACTAACAGCTGCCCCGGACTCGTGCTCGCAGTCCACGTACATTCCGGCTTCTCTATTCCCCCCCTTTTTTTTCCTCCCTCCCTTCTTATCCCCGCAGTTTTTTGTTACCTCTCGGTGAACAACGCGGCACTTTTCCAAATATACCTTCGATGTTACCTTTTATCTTTCAGTCTACCTGACTGAAACCGGATTATACGTATCAATTGTGGTATAGATTTAGCTTGAAGCAACTTAGACTTTAACAACATCATCGTTAAATAAAACGGACAGTAATAATGGCTCTCTTTGAGGATATGCTCCTCAACCCAAAATTGGTATCGGTTTTTGCCTAAAAACTTGGACACAATAGATGTGATTTCCGGTCGTCAAAAGACTAATCCTTACAATCCCCTTATAAGTGACTTCACGAGTCAACGAAAAATTTTGAATCCTGCTTATATTTTATATCCTATAGAAAAATGTGGCGGTGTTCTTCTTTCATCTGACTTCTAACTATTCGCGTGGCCTACATTTAGCAGGTATTTGTCACAATGCGGCGGCAGGTATCCCATAGGCAAGAAATGGTGACAATTCTTCATTCATTCTTGTTAGGGAGGAAAAAGGAGATTTCTGAGAAGAGAAATGGGTTGACAATACCGCTGCTATCAAGGGGGTCGGAGCTGATGACCATTTCGAAGAGAAATCGGTGACCATCAGGATCAGGAAATCAATAAGTACGTTGCGAAACTGGGGGAATTCGGGATGTAACACTGGCTGTGTAGCGACGTGTGTTTTTCTTTCTTTCTTTTTTCATGTCCTCCGCTTAGGGATCAGGCGTTTAAAAAGAACCGGTGCACAAAAGCCGGCAGATTCTTTGAGAATGACACTTGTGAGTGTATTATATATGTTACCTGTCCTATCTATTCAAGATACAGTCTCACTATGATATTCAATAAATTTTATTCGTTCACGTATAATACTTTTTTTCAAACTTTATTGTCTATACGGATGATTAATTGTTTATCTTGTGTATCTAAACTAAAATTTGTTCATATGTGTTTGAGTATTTAAAGGAAGTACGAAATCCTAAAATTTAAGCGAACAAGCCCTGAATTGCTGATCACCGTTTGCAATTTTCAAAATACAATTTCAATTAGCATTTAAAATATATGATAATGAAGTAACAGCTAATATACAACAAATATAATAGAACGAATAATAATTAATTGATTAATTAATTAGGTCAAACTTGATATGAAAATGAAAACAAATTAGCTAACATTGACTAATTAATAACTTCAATTGATAATAAAGTTACATTAAATGAGGACGAATAATAATAATTATTATTTCGTTTCATTGTTACCAGTCTGACCTAATAACTAATTTCAGTCGTTTGCAGCGTTTTGCAAAGTCCTACGGAATATAAATCACAATTCATTGTGTTATACACAAATATAATTTAATTACACATAATTTTATTAGATGTTAATTGTGTCGATATGCGAGGACTTATCAATATTCTGTTAGATTCTCTATACAGTGCTTAATTTGAGAAATGCGATTGTTAAAATATCGCATCGAATGAAATACGGGAGAATCTACGACGTCTTCTTCTCGGCTTCTTAGAACACTTCGGTCGGCTTGGAGGACCAAGTGTTCCGCGAGAGAACAACATACGGCGAATTTATAGCCCACCTCGCAAGGTTTTATCTCGAAAAATCGCATGGTCGCAAATCGGTCGTAAATAATCCTCGAAGGGCAAGATTTGTCGCGGCTTACGAGATTTGTTTAGTCACTGGCTTCTCCGTCGCACCTTCTTCACCGCGAGGAAGAAAAGGAACCTTTCTTCCCTTTTCTTTCGGCAACGGTACGGCGAAAAGGTGGTATACTTGAAGCGGCGGAGAGGGGGGGAGGGAGGGAGGATAAAGAGAAGAAGGAAATGGTAGAGGTAGGGAGGGTCGCAGTGGAATCTCTGCGATTCGGTCGTTCGTCGACGATACACCGGCGCGGCGCGGCCGGAGAGGGTACGAGGAGAGGAGACGATACCGCGGCGGCTTCGATGGCGGGGCCGAGGGGGGTCGTATCTCTCGTTCTCCGCTCTATAAATACCATACTCCTTAGCGCTCAGCCTGTGCCATGCCATACCGCGCTGCGCCGCGCCATGCCGTGCCGTGCCGTGCCGTGCCGAAGTCCGTCCGTCCGTCCATCCGACCGGCCATGGCGAATAAGAGAGTCGGGCCGTTGCGCTCGGTGCCAAGGTCACGAGCGGCCCTCGTGCTGCTGCTGGCCCTGCTCGCCGGCCCTGCCTCGCCGAACCGTGTCGGAATAGTCGGAACTGCCGCCCTCAACCCCTTCATTCACCAGTATCGAACGTACCGGGAGATTTTTCCTTTCAGTTTTCAACCTAATTTTGCCCTTGGCAAAATCATTATTTTTATCGAATATTCTGGCTTCACCAGAATGGTGAAATTTAATTAATCCTATGTGGTAATAACGATAATATGATTGATGACGCTGTTCTAATCATCTTTCTTGCATAATTAGTATATATAGATACAAATTCTGGGCTTGATATTATCGATCTTTTCTGCTTGTATTGACATGCAAAATCTTGGTCGATTATCGCGCTGTTGTCTCCCTGGGTTAACAAGGTGACGAGGAAGGAATCCAAACGGGCGACTATCAATTCCTCGCATACTTGCACGCGGCGCGAGCTGCCAGCGATAAATCGCAAGGGTAATGAAATTGTGTCACGCATCGTTCGATACGAGGACGTCTAGTTCGCGAACACTACGTGAAGAGGGAGAAGAGGTTCGTGTGTTCTCTCGATAGTTGGCCGGTAGCCATCGAGTTTTCTAGTTACGTATGCGGCAAGGAAATTAGTCGATTGGTTACCGAAACGATACGAGAAGTAAACGCTACCGCACGTGGTGCCTGTCACTCTCCTCACCTTTTAAACGACCCGCATCCGGGGTGCCGTTACGCGTCTCCCCCTCAAATTCGACCGAGTCATTTGTTTGCGGTTTACTTGTACGATAAGGAAATGGAATACACGTCTTTCACGCGGCACCACCACCTGTTAATCATTCCGTTTCCTGTATTAGCGTTTTCAATTTTAATTCTTATACCCCGAGGCACAGTAAAGTTTATTAAACTGAGAACGTATCAGAATAAAAGTACAAACGTAAAAATAAAGCTAGAAATACAAATAAAATAATGCACAACTTTCGATAATGAAAGGGACTACTTTGGTATGGCATATTCAATTCAATTCGATTGCTTGTAACTTTCATAAAAATAAACATTGTAAAGAATTTATTTTCAATCGAATCGCCAGACATTAAGGAACATAACGGTATCAAGCCAATTTATGTATCTTAGCAATTGAAAAAGCGGTGGAAAAGAAGCCGGGTATGCCGTACTCAAAATGGCACCAAAGAGCACACCAAAAAAATCATCACTGCATCACATACTAAAAGAATTAACAGCAGAAAGGTATTTAATGTCCTGAAACGTATAAAGAAGGACGAACTACCGTACGCGTGTATGCATGCCATCAGACATATCGTACCTATATACACCGTATTCACCGCTCGCTCGTGCAGTCGTGAGGGACGCGATCGACCTCTCGCCGAGAGTTGCCTTAACCTCTTGGATTTTTTCTTACTCATTTCAGCCCGCTGCCTGCCCGGATGCGACGAGCAGCACGGACACTGCAATCGACCCAACGAATGCATGTGAGTATACATACGCGGCTTTCGCCTAATACCTACACGTGCGCTGGCAGGGTGTACGTTGTTTGCATGTGTCGCGTGTACGTGTACATTGCGCCGCCCCATACAACCGCCAACTAAATTCCTGGGCCCCGACACGGTGCATCCACTCCTCTGTATGCACCGCCGCGCCGCGGTGTATGCATGTACGCGCGCGATAATAATTACGCGCATACCTATCGTAAATTATCGTTCGGCGCGATTTCGAAAATATACGCCAGCCACCAGCTCGTGGATCCACGTCACGATTCTAGTAACTCTCCTACACAAAGTATTCTGGAATCATTTCATTCTATTGCGATACGTTAGAACTCTTAACTGGAATAAGATGATGATTCATCTCAATTTTTTTTTTTAATGTTTGAGGAGAAGGAATAAAGTTTAAAAGTATACGTAAACATAAATTCGGTTTTGTGAATAATTTGACGTTAAGAATTTTAATAATTCCATTTGCGTACTGTGTATAATGTAATGTTACTGCTAACTTAAAGATGCGTACGCGCCGCGCACCCTTAACAGTCCCTGTTACGGCGCGTGCATTCGCGACGGCATTATAAGTGCGCACCCGTTGTATATTTTATCATACGCATATCTTCGTAATGCTTTTACGAGTGTGCGCACATGCAGCGAGAAAGAAGGACGAAGTGGAATTTGAAGCTCCAAGATTGCTTTCCGTTCTAACGAGGCAGTTTCCGAGGTACCAATCGTTCTTTCTTCCTTCCCAGATTCCACATCGCTTCTCTCCTCTTCTTTTTCCCACTTACTAGCTTTCTCCCTCTTTGTTTCTTTCTCTTTTTCTTTCTTGGCTCGCCATTCGACGTGCTGTTGAATTTTCCGATTTAATCCGCCGTTTGGCAACGTTCCGGAATTCGAATTCCGAATATTTCTGCGCTTCCTCAAAGTCGTTCGTGTACTTTCAATCCACTTCCCTCTTCAGCAAAAGTCTCCTTCAGTAAGCGTAAGAATATTCCATAAGAATATTCCATAGATTGTATGATAGTATTTTAAGATATTTATCTTATTCGTAGTTTTATCTTTATCATAGATCCTTTCAATGAATTCACAAAACTGCATAGAAATAATTTCGAGAGGTCTCAATTTTTTCGCAATCGCGTTTAATGTTTATACCATTAATATTAAACCGAGGAACTATTTTGTTTCTTTTTATGTCTTAGTTAAATAATTAATGATATATAAAATAATAACTTGCGAATCTTACTCGCGAACGTCATATATTTCAAGATATCTCGTCACGCTCGGCTCGAATCTCGGACTGGTCGCGTTAACTCGGGGTTTGAAGTTAACTCAATCATCTAATTACTCTACGACCGAGGTTAATTGTTCCGTTAGCTGCAGCAGAGTTCGCAGTTTGAATCTTATTCATGGTCGCTTCGTTCTCGTGTGATTTTTCAATAAAATTCACTTAATAATCTTACTATCTTTATATATATATTTTTCAATGTTTTATAATGAATTGGAAAAAAATACATAATACATACGAGACCATGCATGATTCAATCTTGTGTTAGTAGCTATCAATTTATGATTTTTCAATCAATTTGAAATTGGCTTTCTTATAACGATAATTCATTCAATTATAATCTCTTTCTCACGACTTTTTGACATTTAAAATATGTTTAAACAATTTTGGATTTTTCGCTTCTCTCATTTCCTTCGTCATATTTCTCGAGTCGTTTCGAACGCCGTCCCCGTTAGAATTGGTGCCGTCGCGAGGCTCAAAGTTGCACGATTGTGAAAGGAGGAATGGCGTAGATTTTCCCGCACTACGAAATATACATCGTCGTAAGTTCTCCGGCGATGAATATCGAGAGTTTCTCGCGACGACGGCAGTGAACGCACTACGCAAACTATGCGTGTCTGTAACATAGTTTCCGAGAACGTACACACAATGCCGACGATTAAATTAGAAAATAACTTGATTTCGAATTCGCGAATCGAAATTTTTCGATCTTTTAAAAAAATCAATGATCATTAAATATTCGATTGTCAATGATTTAAGAAATTTATAATTTTATATTATATTATGCATATCTAAAAATACTCCGCAAACTTGTAAAAAATGTAACAAATAAATTATGCAATGCGTAAAAAATTCCTTTGCGATGTAAGTCATAAATATGGTATGTCGTTTCTTCATTGCGTATTATTTCGTGCACCATTTTAATACGATACAATCACTACGATGACACGACACGCAACGTACGTCAACTACAATGCGCTTGCACATTACGTGCACACGCCATTTTCATTATGGATAAATTTTTTTATATAATCTTTAAATCATTCGACGTTCAAACCTAATGAATAAAAATATCGTTACATGAATGTAACGGAATTTGATCGATGTTAACCTTGATCATACTCTACGTGCACGCGACAATGGCTGACGCATGCCGCTTTTACACGCCCCGATCGTCGATGATTACGCAGATTGCGGGAATGGAATTACGATACACTCGTTTTCAGTCGCATAGCGTATATTCACGTATACTTGGAAAGGACGATAACGATCGTTTCGAGGTGACGGGTCTCACCGGACTCGTGGGATATCGCTCGTGATACGTGGAAGAATCACGGCCGTTGCGTTGGACGCCCCATTGAAATTTTGGGGCCCGCGTGCGGTTGTGCGTGCGTGTGATGCCTAAATACTGATGACGATGCATCGACATTACGATCTCTCGTCTTTTGAGGGTGAGAGCATCAGACGATTTCGCTGAAACATTAAAAAAAAAGAAATCCAAACAGGAAACGATAGAGTGTTACGAGACACCTGTCATATTTTGACATTTCATTTTGTTGAAATTCAAATTAATATAAAATTAGATGTGTTCAAATTTATGTTTTAAATTCTATGAAAAAATTTCCCATGAGATATAAGTACATGCACGCGCATAAATTTGATATTTTTCCCGACAAATGTAAAAGTTGAATCTCTCGATTTTCTCTACACTTGGTGATATCATTTCGGTTCGACCCCGTTTAAATAGCCTCGTAATAACAAGCAAAGGTCAAAGAACGCACTCGTCTCGACCGTGGCGCGGTATCCTCGCATCTGATGGTACAAGAGTCGCAAAGAGAGGCGGAGGAGGAAGAGAAGAGACGAGAGAGAAGTCGTCCTCTCTCTCGTCTTTTCCAGAGAGACATTTAATCGAGTCTGATGCGCGCACGGGATTTCCATAGCTGACCGAAGAGCAGCCAATCCTTCTCCGCCTCCTCTTCTTCCTTCTGTTCCCCTTCGCCCTCGTCAATGCATGACCTATCCCCCGGTGGTAATTATGGCATAGTCGCGATTCTGTTGTGGCCTAGCCACAAAGTAGAATGCGCGATCACGTGGGGATGCCACTCGTCGATGTTCTTTGAGGGAATACACGTACCTAGGTGCATCTTTCACCTTCGTCTTTCGCGATAACAAACGATCGTGAATAATTCGTGCGATACAGTTCGACTAGCTTTCTTCCAACCTCTTTGATCCCGTTTTGTCTTCTTCTCATCTTTTCCTTTACCACCATCGTATTCTGTCTTTCCACATCCTTCCTCACGTTCTTCTTTCCTTTTCTCTCTTATTCTTCTTCTCAGATTGTGGCGGTTTTTCTCTCTCTCTCTCTTTTTTACTTTGTACATAGGACTTAATGGTATAGCCATGCGACGTCCACGGCTGCAGTTTCTCCTCTGCCGTCTCGTCTTCAGCTTTTTCCTCGGCTCTCCGTTCATCTTTTTCTACCTGTCTCCCTTGCCCTTCCGTCCATACCTTTATTCTCTTACTATCTCTTTCCGTCTACGATAGAGTCACAGCGAGAGAGCGACTGTATACTGTATACGTGCGGATACGTGCGATAGTATGGGGCACCGCGAGGACTGAGGAGGCGCGCGCGAGCGCGAGTGTGAGCGCGAGCGCGCGCACGCACACAGAGGAGGGTAACCTTTCCTTGACCCGCATACTGAACGGCTGTGCTGAGGCTCGAACCGTGGGAACACACTACTCGACGACTCATCCCCCACCGCTCCGTCAGAATTCTACTCTTCCCCCCCCTCCCCCCCCCTTCTGCCTTCCTCCTTACTCTTCTGTTCCCTCCGTGCCGACCCGTTGGTCCCGCGCAGCTCCCTCTCCTTTCCGTGAACTCTTCCTCGCTGCTGTCCTTCTCTCGCTCCTTCGCATCCCGGTGCTCGGGCCCCCTGTCCCCCACCCTTCAATGACTGCTTCTTCCCGCTCGCGCCACCTTCGGTCCCTTCTCTACCCCTTCCCTCTTATTCTCAGCGCGCTCGTGTGCACCCTATGCGCACATTGAAACAGTTTCTCTGTACATGTACATGTGTGTGTGTCATGGCGCATAGCACACACATGTAGCATCCTCTTTTCTTTCCACCTCTCGTTCTTTCGTTATCTCCGTCTGTCCCAGTCTCTTTCTTCTTCATTCCTCTGTGAAGCATAACCCCCGCACGTAATGTAATGGCCGACCAGCGTATCATCCTCATCTCCTGGCATGCCACCCTCTCACCCTTCACCAGGTTTCTTCTTTCTCTCTCTCCTACCGGCTTTATCCACTTTTAAGATATTCCCTGTCGCTGTACGTTGCCTCTTCCCCCTTTCTGCTTCTCGCCGGTTCTTCTCCTCCTTCTCCGCGCACGGACCGCGAATCTTTTCTTTCTTCGCGACTCTGCCAAGAAGTCCTCGTGCTATCCTTCCCTCTCTCTCTCGTCTTCCTGCCGCATATCGCACACATCCGTGCACGCATAAGTATATACACATACATTTCTTTCGATGTCGCCGCCGACCTCTGTCCCTTCTTTACTCTTTCCCTCGCAAGAGCTCTTCTCGTTCACCGGGATTTCGTCGACCCTCTTCTTGCACCCATGACTGCCTTCCGCCCGTCACCGGTGAAACTCCTCGAGACTCGTGACTGACGGAAGATAGAAGAGAGACTCGAATATCGCAGTACGCAGACCCATTTGACCCAAACTTCGTTTCATATGGTCTATCCAGACCTAATGATACTGACTGCGCATGGATCATCCATCCATGCACCAAACTCGCTATAGACACTGTCTTGATAGAATCCGATAGTATATATATATGTACAGTGTTACCAGAGTGAAAATGATTTATCTCCAAGAATGATTCAGCTTTCGTAGAAATCATGACACATCTTGGTCATCTATTTGTGCCGGTATCCGACCGTAGATAGATACGATACATGTCAGCCTATTCATTTGTTTTTTATTTTCTCGTAATCGTGCGTGAGCATTCGAGCGTCACTAAGGAGCTATATCGTGCTGTTACAGATGCCACAGCGGCTGGAAGGGCCCACTGTGTAATCAGTGCGTTCGATATCCAGGCTGCCACCACGGTAGCTGCCAAAAGCCCTGGCAGTGCGCGTGCGACGAGGGATGGGGCGGGCTATTCTGCAACCAGGATCTCAACTATTGCACAAATCATAAGCCGTGCATGAACGGCGGCACCTGCTTCAACACCGGCCAGGGCTCTTACACCTGCTCGTGCCCGTCAGGCTTCACCGGCACCGAATGCCAGACGCCGCTCTTCGACTGTCACTCGAAACCCTGCCTGAACGGTGGTACCTGCACGATGACCGAGTCGCCGTCCGTGAGCTACGTGAGCGGCAACGGCACGGAGTTATCGTCGTCCTCCAGGCAGCAGCATCGTCGAAGCTATCGCTGCACCTGTCCACCCGGTTGGCGTGGCCGACACTGCGAGATTACGACGCGATCCTGCCGGGACTCGCCCTGCCGACACGGCGCCACCTGCGAGGACGACTCTCTCCGCGGTTACGTGTGCCATTGCCCATCCGGTTACACTGGCACCGATTGCGAATCGCAGGTCGACGAGTGCTCGCCAAATCCCTGCGCGAACAACGGCACCTGCATGAACCACGTTAACAGTTACCGATGCACGTGCCTCGCTGGCTTCACCGGCGAGCGCTGCGAGATCAACGTGGATGACTGTGAGGGCGATCCGTGTCTGAACGGCGGCACCTGCAAGGATCAGGTGAACAGCTTCCGCTGTCAATGTATACCAGGTTTCGTCGGCAGAATCTGCCAGAACAAGGTAGACTATTGTGTGGCAAAACCGTGCGCGAACGGAGGCACATGCATTTCTGGGACCAATGACTATAATTGTACGTGCAAGCCTGGTTTCACCGGTAAGGACTGTAGCGTGGATGTAGACGAATGCTGGAGCGCACCGTGCCAGAATGGCGGCATATGCCGGAACCGTGTCAACGGCTTCTTGTGCGAGTGCCCGGACGATTGGCACGGTGACACCTGCAGCGAAAAAGCCGGTGCGGTACCTCCGATCACATCATCGTCCACGCCCGTGATATCGAATGTGCCGCTGGCAGAACCGTTCCCAGGCAACGGCCATTCGAAGCACGTCGCCTCTAGGAAAACTAGCTTGACTACGGAACACCTGGTGATGATCGCGACTCTTTCCACCGCAGTACCGGCTTTCGCGTTATTCGCTACAGTCGCAGTGATGTGCATGAAGAGACGACAAAAGCGAGAGCAGGCGAAGGCCGATGAGGAAGCGAGGCTACAGAACGAGAGGAACGCGGTGCACAGCAGCATGAGCAAGCGTAGCGCCAGTACCATCGGCGTCGGCGGCACTGGTATTGGCAGTGTCGGCGGTCTCCTTGGCAGCGGTAGCGGCTTAATCGGCGCGGGCGGCGGCAGCGTTTGTGCTCTGGGCACCGGTGACGCGCACATGATTAAGAATACCTGGACTGCGAGTAAAAGTGTGAACAATGTGGCATCGGCAGCGTCGCGGCAGGACGATCTGGATTCGTCCTTCCAAACTGATGTAACGCTGGACAGTTCGTGTTCGGGTTATAAACCAGAACCAGTGCTGCAAGATGGTCGGACTACGAGAACGACGAAACAGCTCAACACAGAGGCGGCAGCCCATCGGGCGTCTGCGCACCTCTTCCAGAAGGAGAAGGACTGTCTCGGCCTAGGTCTTGGTATCGGGATCTTGGAGAGTGCCAAAAGATCATCCGTATTTGCCACTACTGGCAATGTGGCGGACAGTTGTTGCGCCGCGGAAGCTGCACTGATGAAGAGGCCGACGACGATATCGGAAGCTAATAGCACCGGTGTCGTCAGTAGTAATAGTAATGGTCCACCGGGAAGCGGCAGTGCCGCGGACAACAGCAATTGCGGTGTGTACGTGATAGACGATCACTACGTCAGGCACGACGCCACGCTGGCGGCGACGCTCGCGACGGAAGTGTAGTAGACTTCGGACTCCCATTTAGAGTGATAGAGAGAGAGAGAGAGAGAGTGCGTGAGAAAAAAAAAAGAGAAATAGAACCAGTGCGTGTGCGTATGCGAATTGTGGATCTTGTTTTCTCCGTGCGCGTAAATTGACAGACTACCCCGTTCGATTTCCTTCGATTTTTCTCGAACAACGCCATCGCGATATCCTTCAGACCGCGACGCCTCGTCTCGGATGCCTGCAGGTGTTTATTTCTTTTTTCTTCCTTTTTTTTTTAAGTTTTTATTACATCTTTTTTTGCTAAAGCACTTGTGCATCCGCGATTGGCCGCCACTAGTCGCTGGTAGGACTCCGCGATTGAAACATCATTTCGAGGAGAAATACATACTGCATCCGCACCGCCGGCCAGTTTGACCAGCCACGAGGGTATGTCGTTCCGATTCTACTGAAACGAGAGCGACGACGGACTGATCGAAGACGTTCGATCGGGGTTGATCGAGATGCGACAGAAACAAGAAAAATTAACGCGATGCTGTGGGGGTCGGCGGTCGGTCAGGCAGCCGTCGACCCATCCTTAGGTATTAATATTATATCGTGCTCGAAAGTGAACTTTGTACAGAACTAATTTATTATTATTGTTATTTACTTATTGTATTACTGATTGCTATTAATTATTATTATTATTATTATTATTATTAATATTATTACGTGTTGCATTATCATTGTTCTCGGTATTAGTTCTTTTTCGAATTTGCGTGACTGAGCTGCCGACCGGAGCAAGAATACGACAGCGAAAGATCTTTCGTGTATATTATATTCGTGTGCGTGTGAGAATGAATGAGCATGTGTGTAGAGTATTTGTGCGCATGTGTAATTGCGAGCGAGAAAGTTTAACAAATTAGAATCTTCAGAATGACCTCGTCTTTTCGTAATCAGAATTAATTTTTCGTGTAACGCGTTGTCTCTTTTTTTTTCCTTTTTCTTTACAAAGCATTCCTTTTCTCAGAGTAAATATCGTTGCGCCGCAGGAACTTCCGCTTACAGCGACGAAAAGCATGAAAATTAATATTTAAAGTGACACTTCAAAGAAATGTCCCCTCGACTTTTTGGGATTCTCCATTTCAGACAATCCCATTCGGTCGAGTCCTTTAGACACCCGTTTTCCACGCCGCTTTTCAACTGGCTCAAAGGAACGTTTGGAAGAAAGGATGGAAAGCGGCATTCTTAACAAAATTCCGTCCTTTTAATCCAAAAACGTCATTATTCCATCGCGATTGATTTGAATAAATTTAATACATGGAATTAAAAACATAAATTTAATACATGGAATTAAATTGAGCGATGCGATAGTTTTCGTAGAAAATGATAAAAAAATGTCGTGTGTAATGCAGAAGGAAAAGCCCGAGCATGCGAAGCTTGTCGAGCCCATCTTTCACATATTTTCGTTCAATTCAATCCAACTGGAAGGGTGGGAGGAAAGGGTATATGATGATGGGAAATTTATTCGCTGATTTGATAAATTCCAAAGAAATCGCGCAGCCTTGGCTTTTCCTCGTTTAAAAAAAATCAATCTTCTACGAATCCTATGATCCTTATCCAAACGACGTGTACCGTTCGACGAGACATTGCTCGCGCTACGTACGACTGAAAAGACGAACAAATAGATGTGTAAATTATGCAGATATATATACATATATAGAGATCTATAAATAAATATATATATATATATATATAAATGAACAGTGAGAGATATAGAAACCCAGCGTCGTCGATGACAACGATGTTTCGACGATGATACGGTTTATTCCGAAGCGATTTGGCATCGAAATCGGCGAGAGAGACGAATCAAGAGAAATTAAAAAAACAATCATGTAGCACGAGAGAACGTTGGATTAAATGCCGATTAAATTTGATCGTGGTGCAACCTTCTTTTCTCGAATAACTCAAGTATTTCGCAGATACGTCTAAGATAATCCGGATAAAGCACTTGTTTATAAGAAAACATTCTGATCTTTCAGATATTTTTTTAAATACCTTGTGAACTCTTGCGTTGTTCCTTTCTAAGATTTATACTTATGAAAATCATTGATGAGCCGACGGTTGAACTGCGATTGAAGTTAAGATTTGGCGGATTCGATCGTCCCTTCTGCGTTTATTCGCATCGCGGACGAACGAGTCTGTGAAGTAATCGATTTGTATTATCTGCGTTCATTCGTGCGAGAAAGAAAAATCTATAGAAAAATCGCTCAGAAATAATTCGGCTATCGCGAATCTTCCATCATCTTTACCGCAACTAGCCGCACTTTTTTCGGCGGTACGCTCGCTGACTTCATCCACGAATGCGTGATAGATAAGTGACGATTATTGTATGTTGATGCTGCACGGTCGATGATGGTAATTAATTATTTATTTATGACTGCTGATAACGATTTTATACGGCGTAAAAAAAAAAACTAAATGGCGATTAGTGCGCCGATGACAGTGATGACGATATTATCGCGTGAAACGCGCGTGCGATATACGAAGAGTGGGAGAGTGAGAGAGAGTGAACGAATGAGAGGGAGAGAGCTGTAGCGAACAAAGATTCGATGATGTTCCTGTTACGAAATAATGATAATTAAATAAACGAAATGCAAGTACCGACTAAGTCAGGTTTATTTTCGGGTCTCGTTCGCGCGCGATGGCGCAAACAGGGTGTTTCTTTTTTTTCGCGTTTACATGACGGTCGTATATAATCGGTAACGTTTTATTTTAGGTAACGGCGACCGTTACCTAAACGATGTTACGTGTATCTACGATGACATTCGCGGCTCGATCAAGAATCGCGATTAATTCAATTCTTCCCTCTCCATGACTTCCATCTCCCAATCCTTTTTCCTCCACCCCGTCGAGCCCCCAACGGCCGCCGTCGCGCGCGTACAGACTCCAAATTAACGAGAAACGCGTGCGTGTAAATGCGAGATTATATTGTACGAATTACGATGTGTAATAAAGCTGTTGTCATTTTTTGTACTTACACTCCTTCGGACGATTTGATACGTCTCGCTATCGTTGAACAATCTCCATCATTCCCATCCGTCTTATCCCCTTGTCCCACTCCCGATTAGATTTTTTTCAACGACGTTTCGAACTTTTAGACTTTTGAATTAGAATTACTTCTTTTTTGTACCAGCGATGTGTTTTCATGTGAAAAAGGATATTGTTTCCCACTGATAGTGGCCTTTCGTTCGCGAGGAGGCATTTACGAAGATTGTAAAAACTATCCTAGGCGTACCGTACCCCGTTTTTGTATAAAACAGAAAGAAGATAATATGCACACAGCGTATACATACACTGACATACACGCAGCACATCTGTATATTTGTAGTAGGACTATACAATTGCGATTATTATTAATTATTAATATTATTATTATATGAAACGTGTAAATAGATGAATTGTCAATATAACGATGTCACGCAAACGACAGTGAACGATTAATAATGATACATTAAAAAAAAAATGAGCTCTCGTTTTTTCGTTTCACCTGCTTCCTCCTTAATCTTCGTTACATAATAAAAGTTTGATCGTGTTGTAAGTATACGATACTTAAAAAAAATATATATATATGTGTATAATATGTTCCGGAGGACTTTTTATTTCTTTGCGCAAATCAGAATAAATCTCTAATTTTAAACATTACAAATACCTCCATAATTAAAATTTATGCTTCAGCATTATAGTATAAGAAAAAAAATTCATGCGAAGCCTCTCGCTTTTAATATCATAATCCTATTTAAAAAAGGATCTTGAAACTGTTAGTTTAGCTCCTGTGGGAAGTTGTCCTGTTTGATTCTGGGACACTTCTTCGTATTACTTACCGCGAGCGCGCTTTCGAGGCCAGACCGATACCAGCACGCTCGTCGCTATTTCTGTGCTCGTCATCGTCGTCGTCGTCACGAGCAGTGCTTAAGGAGGCAGAACACGAAATACACCGCGCGACAACAAAGACCGCGCCGGTGTGCCAGCGTTGCACTCGCGAGAGCTCGCGTTGCTGCTGCTGCTGCTGCTGCTTGTGGGAAGATCGACGGGAGAAAGGGCCCAGTCGAACGGCAACGATGTCGAACGAGTCGAAGTCGCGAAGAGGAAATCGCATCATTGCGGAACGACGCGAGAGAGATAGCGGCCGATAAGCCGTACAACTTTATGTAACTATGCAAACCGCTCGCGCCGTGCATCCTGGATTCGAGACAGCGCATCGTCTCTTCCGGATTCGAGATATTGAAACTGGTCCTGCTGATGATCGTTGCGTGTCGTTCTTTGGTGATCAATACAAAAAGTATTAGGTATTTCTCGTAGTGCTTCAGCAAATAAACAATTATTTTCATCATTACTATAGATGAGCTATTTTAACTTCAAGCAAATCATTTCCAATATTACGTTACATTTGTATCACCCGAGATATTTTCATTCAAAATAAATAATTGAAAAGAGAGAAGTTTAAAATATTAACATAAAGGAAGCTGGAAAAATAAATATATAAATTCACACAGGAATCATACAAGAATTAAGATCCAGCTAGACTGTTTAAGGCTTTGATTTCTATAGTTTGTGTTATCACATATATACGGGTCTTATAATATATTATGGTAAATATATGTCAAGCACTCTTTGAGGAAGAGCCAGGATTCTATCAATTACATTGAAATTCTAACAATTCCAAAAAGAAAATGCTAATTCTCACTAAGGTAACGTCGATTCCGCGAAACACGATAGCTAATATCCGTTACGAGGGAAAAAGAAGTTTGACGTGATAAAATTGGATGTCACACCCGTGTAATCTTAATAACGAGCTGTCTCGTGCGGTCTCGTGTAAAACACGCGGTGTTTGTAAACGTCGCGCACTGCCGTGATCGTCGCCTACTAATTACGAAGCAGTTGTTAAACCGTGCGTTCGTTCATGCGCATACGAATGCGAGAATAACTCTTAATCCATTTGCAAAAATTTATTCAGTTACTATCTTTGTAATTATTTTCTTAAACGGGGTAACGGAATAGTCTAAACTGTTATTTCTCGTAGCGCTTTAGTTTCAGCAGATAAAATCATTTTTATTTCACGTATAATTACTACAAAGAGAGATTTAACATTAAATTTTCAATATTAAAAAGTTACGTATCGCGCGAGGTATTTTAATTCAAAATAATTAATTATATAATGATAAGAGGAATTATTATGTGATCATGATTGAAATGCGGCGCAAAGTCTTCCACTATACAGTCTCGTTGCACATCTTTGTGGTAAAAGGGTTTGGGTAATCAAGCTCGAAAGGATCGGCACACCGCGGACAGAAACCGGGGAACCTCGTGAAAGCCATCGAGGGACTCCAAGTCTGAAGTCCATCGGCCGAGAGCTACCCACGACTCATCGTGTCGTTATATACGCGATGATTATTACTTGCAGCGTTACTGCTGCTGCCGTTGCCGCTGCCGCTGCTGCAAACCTATTACGATTGCCATGGCATTCTTCGCGTTTGTCCTCCCTCTCTTTCTCTCTCGTGTTTTCTAGTCTCTCCCTCCTACATCTTCCTACACACCCTCGTCCTGTCTCCCGATGACGACGACAGCGCTCTATCTATCCAGTCCCATCGACTTTTGCTCGTTTCAGCCTCGTTCCCATCTATCCCTTCTTCCTTCTCGTAGAAGAGGTGACTGGATACTTAGCCGTCGTTGATCACGATTAATCTCGCGAAATTTATGTAATTTATTATGAGCGACTAACCATTTCGTCTCGCTGCCGGTCACGATCGACTTGAAACTCGAGCACTCTTCTTTCATTAGCAGAGACGCATTAATGCCAATTTCGCTGTTCTGTTCTATTTAGCTTGTTACTCGAACATATACTGAAAAAAACGATGTTATATCAACAGCATTAATTTAATTGAAAATAATTTTGTTAATTCAATAATACTGTTAATGAAATATGTACGTCATGCTCTTGTTTTAATAAAATATTTATTTGTTTTATTTTAATAATGTTATTGAATTAACAAGATTATTTTCAATTAAAATAATGCTGTTGATATGACATCATTTTTTCAGTGTGTAGTTGTTCGATGAATTGATATGAATTGATGCTATATCTCTTCTAAGAGTTTTTTTTTTGCAGAAGAATGAGGCATTAAGTAAACAAGACTGGTAAAATGGATATGAGGGCCGCGTGATGTATTTCAAATTTACCTGATCACGTAGAGGTGTGATGTCTCTTCCAATCTAGAAAAGCAACGAGGCGAAAGCGCCGAATTATGGTATATAGGAAGAGAACCGACAGACCGTCGCAAACTGTCGCCATCGATCAGCGCATCAGGGATAGGGTTACGACCGGCCCTTCGCGATCCCCGCCGCGCTTCAACGACCACGAAAAGTAACCATACCGACGCCAACCACACCATCGACATCATCCGTATCGTACTACAGAATTCGGCGCCTCCGTCCAATCGGTCGCGCCGGATGCCGATCGAAAGCAACGACCTGAAAAATTACTTCGTGTCGTACACGGTGATAGCTGTCAACAAACATGGTTGTCATCGAAATAATCGAGTTTTTTACCTCTTTTTGTTGGGACGATCCACGTGAATCGAAATTACAACCAGTCTCGATAGTTATTTAGGAATTTTTTCGATTATATCCAAAGTGTAATCTGAGATAATAGATATTCAGTGGAAGAAATTAGATATCAATGTAAGATACCAATATACGGAGAGAACCGATTTATGGAAATATATAAAAGTTTAACTAGATATAGATCTGAAAATATAAGTTTGGATCATATAATAATTAATCGTATAGAACGTGTTTAAACTAATTGCTGAAACGTCCAAAAATTATTTGTAGATCTGTATCTAGTTAAATTTTTAGATACTTTAGCACAATCGGTTCTCTTTTTGTAGAAAACATATTAATCAAATTATGTAAATATCAACACATTCTTTTATTCTCGCAGATTTATACATTATATTAAATGAAATTAATAGAGCACAGATTCTGCATAATTCCGATGGATGCCACGATAAATTTACAATACTTTAAATAGATATATCTTATCGTTAATTATTATTTGTTTCAGACGGAAGCGGCTCGTTTCCTTTGTAACTTAAGCCAATAACAGGTTTAAATCCGTCGCTTCATCGATGCATTCATTCTAGGTGAAGATGAGGCAATAGTCGGAGGCGGAGAGAAGAGGAGGATATGTTCAGTGCCGCCTCGTGTGCTCGTAAACTCAGCACTCGGCGATGTGCACCAAAGCGGAGGGCAAGTGAAAGTCCTTCGAAAGATATACAGAATCGAAAGAGAGAGAGACGAGTTCACTGCATACGCGTGTGCGCGAGCGCGTGGCCTCTTACTTTTTCGCACTTGTGCATCACGCGCTGCAATGTGCACACCGCACACTGCACCCTGCACGCTTATGCACCGTACATTGCGTTCTCTCGAACTTGCGCGATCCGAGAACGAGAAAAAAACGAACCGCTGCTCTTTTTTCCCTCCTCGAAATACAACCTCAACGGCGAATTTATAGTCCATAGCGATGATAAAATATTAAGTTATTATTAAAAAAGAAACAGGTATAACGTGAAGAAGTATAACGAAGAAAAAAAATAATTGAATGATCTCTGTAACGATAATAAAATTTAATTATTAAAAAAGAAAGTTGTAAGGAATTTTTAAATTATTTTTTTTCGTTATAATTAATTATAACGAAGAAAAATAATAATTTAAATTGATCTTTTTGTCAAATCTCTCAGTTTGGCGTTCTCCTATATCTGTAATTTTTTGGGAGCGATACTGGTATAATATGGATGCATACTTCGGAGGAAGCGCAAGCATAGCGGCAAGATTTTCAGATTTTGGAAAATATTTAACTTTTCACACTTAACTCGGTAATAATGGGACTATCGAAAATTACTCGGCTGCCGTTAATCAAACTTTCGCTTTTAATCGAACTTTCGCAAGCGGCCCCCGAGGCCGCATATCTATGGTCACGGGTAGTAGTCTTATTAACCGAGCAACGGCGATTTCCTCGTCTAATCGTTGCGGGATCGGCGTAATATATAACACGCACGATCTGGCGGGAGCTGCATCGCACCCAGGTCGCGTTACGGAGGCGCATCCCGCGGTATAATCGAGTTAAACGAGCGCGTGTAAAAAACAAAACGGGAGCAGCCTCCTCTTTCTCCTCTTCTCTCCTCCCTCGATTCGAGAACGCCATGCGAAACCGTAGGGTCGGTACCGGCGAAAAAATTAATTGGGCGGATGTAATCCGACGATTCCCACGATTCGACTATGGTACCGGGCGGCAATCTCTCTCTCTCTCTCTCTCTCTCTCTCTCTCTC
>NW_017300169.1:2611946-2743936 GCF_001594075.2 Trachymyrmex cornetzi | reverse complement strand
CCTCCTCCTCCTCCGCCCCCGCTTCCACCTCTTTCTATTCCCCTTTCTTGTCGTATGTTTAAACGATCGAGTCTTAACGGTCTACCACTGCCGCTGCCGGCTTTACCTACATTCTACGAGCGCAGCGTGTACACCGCGACGCGTTAATGATACCTCCGATAGAAGGTGCAACGGAACGTCTTCCTTCTGTAAATTTCCAATAAAATAAGACTCGTCTGAAACATAGTTTACATCAACAGCTGCTGCAAGTATAAAGATAAATGTCTAGACTTAAAACCATCAATTGTGTATTTAATTAATAGAAAATACGTTAAAACTGAAAATTGAAAACTAAGTCTTTTATGAAATTTAATTTCCTGAAATTTTCTGAAATTCAATTTCCATTCTACAACGTACATCCTATGCCTTTTTTAGCTTGAAAATATTTACACTTCTTCTTTTTAGAATAATTTTGGATAAATGTAACAAAAAAACATACTTTATTTAATATATAAGTATAAATATATAAGAACAACCCGTTTCGGGATAAAAATATTTTTTGTATTTCCATACTACTTTATACAAAACTATTTTAAACGGGATAAAGCGTAGTACTCGTTTTATTCGCTCTATAATAGTCCGATCGCACTTCGCCAGTGTAATGAAGATTATAGAAAATCATAGTTCATTTTACTTGTCAACAACAAACGCAACGATCGATTATCGTTACGTGGAGGGGAATCGCGCAGAGTCATTAACGACTCACACTGTACTGAACGGCGAGGAAGAGGAAGAGGAAGAGGGGGCCTCCAGCGCCGAGCGGCGAGCGCCGAGCGCGTCGGAAACCACCGCACCGCACCGCGAGCGGCGAGGCCAGCTCTCGAGGCCTCCGCGCGCCTTTTTACGACCGCGGTTAAGAACCCGCACCGGACCCGCCGGCGCTTCGCTACCTTTTGACCCCGCTCGGTGCCAGATGCGAGGAAATGGTATTTCGACCTCGCGAAACCGCCGATCGAAAATCGTTGCTACGAATACGCCGATAATAAGAATAGGTAATCGAGAAATTACGTCACCAAGTATCAAGGACTGACGTTAAAAAGATTTGCATTAAAAAAAAAAAAAATGTAAAATATATCGCGCACGAAGCACTTTCCGAAAAATTCCTCGTAAGCAGCCTCTCGTCGCGACGTTTACATTTATTCCCTTACAGTCAATCTAACAGAACTCCGGATCTATCACATAACGGAGAATATAAAAGATACTCACGTCATTGCGAGTTAGTATCTTGGGTCCATTTCAATCGGCGCGTGCATAATATGTCAGGATTGACGACTTCCTCATCTCTCGATATCATCCCGCGGCGCCTCGTCTCATCTGTTTTTACAGTTATCCGCATTACAATCCCGCATACAATAAAATCGTAATTGTGCACAATTTAGCGAATGTTTATTATATCCTCGACTCCTTCATCTCTTTCTCTCTCTCTCTCTCTCTCTCTCTCTCTCTCTCTCTCTCTCTCTCCGTTTCTTTTCCCCTGCGCGGATATTGATTTCGCGGCTTTTATCCGCGAAACGACGCCAAGTACGCGCATCCGCTAATCCCGCCGTTATCGAAATTACTTCTATAAATTAGCATGATCCCTGACCGTTGGGAATCGCGCGTGCTGTTGCGAGGTCGCGGCTCCCGGGACCTCTCGCGCCGCCGCCGCCGCTGCTTTTTCCGAAGCGAGAAACCAGCCCCGACCCGACGAGATGGTACTTCGCTACCTCCTGACCTCTCGTGCCTCCGTGCGCGAGAAGGAAAGTCGATTTTCCTCCTGCCTTCTGTCCGCTTCGTACGTTTCGCGAGTACAAGCGCTTATTAAGTTTACATTCCCGTACGCGCGTTCATATGTGCTTACTTGCACGAAGAAATGATGGATATTGAAGCGAGACATAATATTCTCGAAATTTTTTCAATATTTCACGAGTCGAAGGAAGCAATCTCACTGTCTTCTTTGTGTAATAATGTTGAATAAAAGTGTGAGATTTAAATTTTATATCGCTATTATATTAAAAAATATAAATTATACAAGTATTTTCACGCATGTGAAAGATAATATTTTTTAATTTTATCACTAATTTTAGCGAGTAAAAAATTCTTGGAAATAAAATAATGAAGTGAAAGAGCGCAGATATTTACGTCTATTCTATATATCAGTATCGAAGACGAGTTAAATATATTGGTAGTTGAAAAAAGGAGAACAAATCTTTTTTATCCTTCGTGATATAATGGGGAACAAATAATCTATTTATAAACCTATAATTCCCCTTTCATAACAGTATAATAGTGTAAGATGAGCGAAGAGCCAGTATATTGTGCTGGTAATTTCTTCTTAGTTATTTGTATCCGTAATCTATAAAATAGTTTTATTATATAGCGTCATACAATTAGAATGAAAGTCGAAGTTATGTATCTATGGAGTGCTATTTGCGATGCCGTTTAAACTTCCGAGGGGGTATCACTGCAAATATATCTTTGCGTTTTCTGGGTCCCCTGTTAATTGATCGACGACACGCGCGAAATTTCTCTCGTACGATGCCTCTCTTGGATCTGATCAGGAAGATACCACAGCATCTTCTCCGTCGATAGAGACCGAGGGTATATACGGTACGAAACGGTACGGCACGGTACATTCACCAATGACCGAGTGGCACGGATCCTCTTCTCTCTCTCTCTCTCTCTCTCTCTCTCTCTCTCTCTCTTTCTCTCTCATCTCCGCACGTGAGATGAAACGTGTGTTGTGCGCGCGTGTACGCGTGCATACACTTGCGCGAATGCATGGCGAGCGTCTGCAGGTTCCGTGTACACCAGCGGGAACCTATCCCAGCGTTCGGAATCGCCGTGGCGTTTCCAGCCAGGCCGTCGTCGTCGGACGATATATTTATTAATAGTCGCCGCTTTGACGATGAGACTCTCTCTCTATCGGGTGACGATGGGTTGTGCTCTCCTCTGACGACGGCGACCGAGGGTGAATTATGCGGATACCCAGTGACGTAAAGTGTCCAAGGTGCACACATACTTCTCTTTCTTTGTATATCGAAGAGATAAAGATGGTCATTCTGCTCAATCCAATATTGTGTCATACACGTCTTTTGTGCTTATCAGGAGGATTTTCTCAAAGTATATACTTAATCTAAATTTCTGAAATTGTAAAAGATAAGGTAAAGATTACGTGGGCATAGAAGAAGGAAGTAGAGATGATCTTTCGCAGGTCAATAGCCGCATGCTCTGATGCAGGTCTCCAAACATGGGTCAATCTTCTGTAAAAATACTAGCGTACTCTCTGCGAGATGTACAATACGTTCGTTCATATTCTATTTAGAATATTTAGATAAAGATACTTAAGTCGATATTCACCCAAGCGAAACAACAAGTCACGGTAACGTCAAAATGACATTAAAATGGATCGAAAATGATTGAAAAATGATTTTTAATGATCATTTTGAAGTCATTTTGATATCATAATGACTTATTGTTCTGGGCATAGTCGCTTCTTATTTTGAGATCGTCTTAAATAATGTCTTAAGACTGCTTTGTGATTGACTTGTGACATTTTAAGATTGTACTTAAGATAGTCTTAAATATAAGATTCGGCTGAATACCGGCCTTAATCTTTATTGTATGAGGTTGAACCTTATGCGATCTCTGTATGTATATTTTAAGACGATAGAGAAGGAAGACTATAAAACAAATTACCGAAACAAAGACGGATGTTCGTGCTCGGGGACGTAAACAAGGATGACTAGGTCAGGGCCCAACATATCATGGCCTGTCTGTCCCGTCGGAAGTGCAAGTCACTACTAACTTATGTCTTCAGGAGGAATGTACAAGTGTACAAATTCCATCTTAATCAAGTTTTTGAAATAAATTGATAAAAGAGAGAAAGATAATACATCTCAAGTAGATTTCAGAATTTTTACAGTAGCAACACATATCAACTAATTTTTTCCTTCTGATGCGTTCTCTGAATGGAGTTCTTTAGGTATATATTTACGATTCTTTTATTATTTTGTTTTTGTTGAACCAAAATTTGAAGTCTTCTAGGACCTAGATGTGACGTTTTTTCGTTATGCAACCAGAAGCAACCACGGCTAAGGCTATCTTCGTCTTCTGATCCCTAAAGATCCCCTGGTCGCTTCTGGTTGGATAACCAGAAAAAACGCCCTTAGATAGTTTGGTGTTTATATGAAATGGTATCGTCGATATTCTGAATTGTCTAGAAACGTAAAAAAATGACTCTGAGCTGCATATATGGTATCGAGTGACATCACCACCAAGTTTAATTATTGAGATGCTTTATCGCATTATCACTTCCTATTGGCAGCCTATACAATGACTTGTCTTGACAGGAGCATTGTTATCTCTCTAGGTTTATATCTCAATAACACATATATGCATATCCCCCCTCCCCCCTTCTATTCATCATGCGTGCTACTTTTCTTCGTAGAAAAGAGTCTCTAATCTTGCGCTTGAATTTTTTAACTCATCTTATCTTTCAAAATAGATTTATAGATATTAGCGGATTTTTATTCGTTCAAGATCTATGCAAATAAGACATAAATTTCTCGAAGGAAAACATTATATAAAGTTCATAGGACGTGATATAAGTTTATTTTTGCTCATCTTGTTTCGCGTTCATTCAGACCAAAGTTTCGTATGAATATAACGGTACGATTCGCACAGTAAAATCGCAATCGCGGAAACCAAACGGAATTCCACTTGCATTGCGTTACGCCGCATTCTCTTTGATCGGAGCCTCCTTGTACTTTCTAATTATGCTCTCGCTTCTTGCACGCGCGTAGGTGCCTCGGTAATGAACGGCCGACGATAACACGGCCCGTGATTTTTTCGTAACGCCATTTTCTCCAAAGTCTGCTTTTTTCAACGCCACTTTCGCGTTTATGAGTTTATTACGGTTCCTATGAATGCATTCCGTTTCGCTTATCACGATTCATTAATCCCGTGATTCTATCTAGATTTACGTGAGTATCTTTATCGGGGTATCATTAAGTACATTACGTTATTCGAAAGTATGTTATATTACGTGAAACCATATCACGAAATATTCTAGGTGAGAATCGTGTATATCTTCATAGAATATACAGACTGAACTAGAAGAATATAGGTAATTTCTATTTGAACGAATGAAAATTCAAGAACGCAAGTAATAAATTTTCGCTTATTATTAGAATTTTACGTCTAATGATATAACAATGAAAATTAAGATTTTATCGAGGTCGTTTTACAACGGTCTTCAGCTCATTATTATACGGAGTGGCCATCGCGCCGGAACTGGTTGCGGAATCGGCCATGCCTGTTACATGAATAAACTATCGTCACGTCGCCGCGTTACGTAAGAACGTGCAGTCGCCAATGCATAGAACGCACAAGATCGCCAGGGCGCATTGATGACTGCCTCGAAGACAGTGGAACTACAAGACGACGATGATGCGGCAATTGAAGGTGAGGCGAGATTACTTTGTTGCCTTAACAGGATCCGTTAAATAAGCGAAAAATCAGGCACTGCCTTGAATCGTAATTAGCCGCAATCATATTATTTAACTCGGCGCATTATCATGCATTATAAATTATGCTTATTACTTGTTATATAAGTCATGTTTTTAAGTATACCGAAAAAAATACTAAATTTTAATAAATATTTGTTTGAATAGTTCTAAATAAATATTTGCTAAATATAAACATAATTCATTTGATACAAGAACTATTAATTTTAATTTTTTTTATTGAATAAGTATTTATTTACTGTAAGTAAATGTTTATTTAATTTAAAGGAATATGTATTAAGATTTAATTAAATATATATATATATATATTAAGAAGGGCTACAATTGCTACAAACCAAGTGAAAAACTCAAAAATGTAAGTACTAAGCAAATATATCAGTAAGCGCTAAAACAAATTAAAACCAAAATAAATAGAAATGAATATAATAATATATATTTTTGTTTCAATTTGTTTTAGCGCTTACTAATATATTTGCTTACTACTTACATTTTTGTATTTTTCACTTGGTTTGTAGCTCTCTTCTTAATATATATTTAATTAATTTCTTATCTGAACCATTCACATCATGCATATTAAGATTTAAATTTGTTTCCAGTGTATTCATAATACGGATTATGCAAACTATTTTACTTTTTCATTATTTAACTTTTGTAAATCCGATGCGTCACGATTATATATTTCTACCGATATTAATTCCGCTTGACTATAAATCGAGACTCCGGCTCAAGTGCCTCCAGCGAGTCTGGATACCGACGCCGAGGGTGGGCGCGCGACCGAGGAACTCGCCGCCACGTCGTAACTCTCCACCTTCGACAGCGCCGTTATTGTCCGCAACTTTGCCTCTCGATGGCACCGATCGATTCCTCATCGTGCAACGTAATCGTTTGATTGTGACGGCGACGAGCAGACGACTCGACTGGGCGACAATGCGTTCGTCACGATCCTCCTCGCGAGTTTACGCATAATATGTCGACTTTACTTCGTGTCGTACAATGTGTACTTTCACGAAAGCTAATAAAACTGTTTTTTTTTCTGTTTAATTTCAAATAAATTTTAATACGATACTGAAATGTTGATAAGTAGAGATGAAATTATTTAATTTTAACTTATTAGGTGTTAAACTTAATTCCTGCCGTTTTTCGTCTCCAAAATTGATTTGTTTCGAAAGGAAATACCTTAATCAAAATATTATTAATAAAGTATTATTAATTAGTAATAAAGTAGAAAATGGAGGAAATTACTTTGATTAAGGTATTCATTCATCTTTCCTTCGAAATAAATCAGTTTTGGAGACGATAAACGGTAGGAATTAAGTTTAACACCTAAACAATAGAAGAAAATACGGGCAATTAAGAGCCTAAACTCGCAGTAATTAGAGCGATTATATAAACATATATTTCTCAGTATTACATATATATCAAAAATACCGAACGTTTCGGCTTAATTCAAGCCATCTTCAGCAGTATAGTATAATAAAAAATATTTAAATATCTTGATTAATACTTTCAGACATCTTAATAGTCTAGTATGATACCTTTTTACTTAATTTTAAATACCCTTATTTACTCAATTTTAAATTGGATTGAAAAATAATCCCGTTTTCATTCTTTTTTTTTATTAGATTCTACTCCGACAGTACACTATACATCCACAATTTTCCGTTTAACAATCCTATAAGGAATATTCTGTATCTCGTTGTCCATGAGATTAGTCATAGCGCCGTAAATCTCGTTTGCGAAATCATTGAATACGCGGTATACGCGTATGCGAGATTTGATCTGTTCGCTCAGGGACAACAATTGATTTTTATCTTCGATCATACGACTGCGGTTTTTCCTCTCACGGTGGAAATCGATGATACGTAAAGGTGCGTCCTTCGTTCGTAAACGCACGGCCACGTAACGATACTGCGGGTGACGCGTCGTAGTGCCGCCTGTATCTCTCTCTTTCTCTTCCCGCGTTCCCTATATTAAAGACTACGCTTATATATATTTATCCCACTCTCATTGTATCCGCACGCTGCAATTTTCTTTCTCCCCACGGCATGAGTTTCCTTTTTGCACTGTCGCGTAAGCACAAGCGCGACGAGTTCATCCGGCTATTTTCCGTGGAAAATGCCGCGAGCGAATTTCTTCGCCTCGCCATGTGTTACCACTTTGGTCTTTTTGTCGTAATTTTATTTGTTCGTTCATTCGTCACATTTTTCTACGGCTGCTGGAAATTACAGTACGAAATAAGCGTGAATACAATTATCTATCCTACTTGTCATTTTATTTTAGATATTAGAAAGCGGAATAGTCGCGAACTCCCAGCATCGAGTGGAGAAAAATAATAATAATGATTATCAACAGCTCCACGATTCATAGTTCCCACTCATTGTCAGATTGATTCAACAGCACTTGAGTGGGCAGCGAAAAAATGCGAGTGCTTTATGTAACTCTTTATTAAACGAAGCGGTCTCTCGTCAGGACTTCCCATTAAACAATTTCTAATAGATAATGGACAACGTTTCCTTGATAAATTTTCTTGCAAATTAACACGGTTAAATTTCGCCAATCGTTCCCATCTTCCCTTCCTCTCGTTCGGTCTGGTGAAACTCTCGACTGGTAGCTGCCGCGCTCTGAAACAAAGTAATCCGGAGGTTGTCTACTTTGGAATAGAAGAATTCACCTGACTAACTCCGTGACCCCGCGCTGTAGGGAGAGAGCAGACCCGGATTTCCCATTAGGCTAATCATTAGGCTCCGCGAGCGCACGATCCTAGAGCATATACCTAATCTTCGTGAACACGCCGATTAAGGCGAAATTGCCCCGTCCGCGAGACACAGTCGGGCATTTATTCTAACGAAAATCTAAATCCTAGAACCGAGCGTCTAACGCACGTGATATAATTCTAGTCAATTACAGTCTGTTAACTTAAATCTTTACACATTTGAAAGAAAACATATTTTATAGATTTAGAAGAAAACGAAATTGTAAAAATTATATGTTAAATACGTTTCTTACCAACCAAATTATCATTGACTTTTAAAACATATTCTCCCTGAATTGAAAAAGCGACTTATATACGTATATATTTCTTTTTTAATCTGCGACTATTTTTGTTTTAAGTAATTTTTAGGATAGTTAATAGGAAAAAAAAATGTTTATTTGATCCATCAAAATTCATGACGTAAGAAATTTCGTCGCTTGTTTCGTTGTTGCCTCGAGATCTTACACGCTTCGATATTCGAGATTCACCTGTTTACTAAAACATCTGTTCGGACCCTTTCGGGTGCGAAGGGATTCTAATATCCGTCCGTGCGTCCGGCTGTGCATGCGAGATCACGGACCGAAGGGAAGCGAAATCTTCCTCGCGTAAGAAGAAAAATGAAGAAAGAATCAGGAGCATCCTGGCGGTGCGGGATCCCTAATATAATAATTGGCGATGCGTGTATAGGGCACTCCGCTTCGTCCGTTTCTCATGTACGACGAGGGACGTCTATCAGACGCCGAGAGAATTTAAACGCTGGAAGGAGAAGGAGTATCCTGTGCTGCTTAGATTTAATCGCTCCAATTGGGAGAAAACCTGATCCCGCGCGACTCCTCGAATCCTGCATTTCGCAGAAGCGCAGGTCACTAGTTCAGAAGTCATTCTAAACAAGCATCAAGAAATCTGGTTAACTGAAAGATATTCTCCGTGACAATTATATTATATAGTTATAGTATTAAGCTATTTATAATTTGAATATATTTATGTCAATTGTTTATTATATTGATAATGATCCGACCGGAATCGAAACGTCGTCTGTATAGGTTTTTATATTTTATTTAATACTTATCAGTTATATTATACTTATTATTTATATCCAATCTTATTCTTATGGTTCGTAGCCCTTCTCAACACAATTTCAATTAATTTGTATCACTTGAACCATATTACACTATATGTATTACAATCATATATAAATTTTTTTAATAGAAATTGTTTAAAAAACCCAAAGCATTGATACCGTCAAGTTAAGCCCATCACTGATAATTTCTTTGACAACACATTAGTTTATGAAAAATTTCATTGCAAGTAAAAGTCGATTATTCTTTTTACAATATTTGAATTTGATTTTTTCTTCTTTGTCGTTTAATCCCAAGAAAAGTTTATATTGAGTAAGGAAGTTTATTCATCCAACAATTCTCCCTTAAGTGACCGTTTACCGCGTGTTCCGTCTACCTTATCCCCATCTAAGAAATATCTTCGACGCAAGGATTCGAAGGGATTAAGGGGATATAACGGTCGTAAGTTTCTGCTCCCTCGTCGACTCCCGACATTGGCGCAGTAGCATTCCGATACGAAGAAGCTCATCGTCCTCGTCGCCGTCGTCGGCGGCGTCGCGTGAAAGTTGTTCACTTCCTTCTCCACCATCGTTCTCTAACACCGATACCACCGTCGTGCATTCACCACCACGTTTGCAACGAGACCATCGGCCGCACGAAACGGCCGCGTTATCCGCTCATTGGACTCCTTCGATTTGCCAATGGCCGGGATAGGACTAACCACCGACGGCACCGACACCGACCGACGACCGACACGACCGTGCTAGAAAGCCCGGCTGCAAATCCAAGCCGTAACCTTAGGGGCTAGGCCAATCCGTGACCATGTCACCTTCGTCTTGCGCCCGCGCCGCTTCGCGTTAACCTTCTCGCCCGGTCGTCTCGATTTTCGCAAAAGATCACACCTTGATCTCTTCTTAGACGAGCGATTTACTTGGAGAGTAAATCTGCATTTATCTCTAACGTAATGTCGTAATGTTTATCTAATGTGCCGTTCGCAATAATATATTTTACAAATACGAGATCAAATAGAATTAAATACAATATTAAATTATATTTAATATTGTATTTCAAAGAATTTTATTATTATGACTATATGCGTTATACAGGATGTTTACAAAGATCGGGACTAAACTCGATAGTGATAAAATATAAAAGTTCAATGTTCATAATATTATAAAGTATAAATATTCCCGCGACTGTTGGAATTGAAGAAAATAAAGTTCGTATATTTCTACTTTTACTTCCTCTTATGCGAACGTTACGCGAGGAATGTCGCACTCTCCTTTTGAAATATTTTGTTGGAATTGCGTATCCTTTACATAAATCGTCATTGAATGGTCGGATCTTGGTACAAAGCGTCGTTGAGCTCGTGCAACTTCGAGTAATATCCCTCCCAGACGCGAATATGCAGCGTTGGCATCTCATGATTGCCGTCTCGATGCAATCAGGGGATCCGACAGGATCCCTCCAACAATAACGAGGAAATAACCATCGGGGAGCCTTCGTCAAGGATCAATCTGAAACCGACGTCGTCCGATAAGAGACGGAAGTTAAAAAGAAATAGGATTAATTAGCAGGATTATCGAGTTTGGTTGCAAGGCGATTGGGCGCCGAAGTGTCCGATTCTCCGGAGCTCCGAAGGTTTCAAAGTAGTGGACACTTTGAAACGGTACCGGACGCGGACACCGCGCGCGGCAGGTGAATGACGCAAGCAAGGATGACTCTTCTCGTGGTTATCCCCTCTCGGGCCTCGCCTTTTCTTCCTGAGAAGGAACGTCGCAGCTGACACTTTGCGTTTCTCTGTCTATCCGTCGGTGCTACCTGCCTCATGATCCGCGGCGCGTCTATGGGCGTGAAAATTGAAAAAGCATGCATCAAATATACAAGATACAAACATTCAAAACAATAGGAATTCTATAATTTTATACTAATAGTCCAGCATATAGTTTGGGGAATAGAAATCGAAATAAAAGCTGGACATAAATGTATACAATATTTTTAATAATTTTCAGAATGCTCCTGTATATAGAATATCACAAATTTTGTTACAACATAGAGAACATATATGCATGCACAATTATCTCAAACGTAATTCACAAGGAGGTCATACGGGTAATACGGTAGGCACCTACAAGCTCATTTAAGTGAACGTAGTAAATGGTACATCTGATTTTGATTTACTTGTCTGACGATATGCGAATATTACGAGAGAGACCTGGTATATGATATTTATTTCTGGAACATGGTGCATAGATGATGCATTATTCGGCACACACGCAAGGTGAAACAGTAACGCGAAATTGCCAATTAACATTAATATGGCTTTACGTGCGCCGGAAGGTTACCTATATAGCCGATATGCAGAAACTAATAAAACTCATATCAATAATATTGATCTGCGGAATAAACCATGCAGTTATCTATTATTTGATGAACACATTCTCGTTCAAAGTTATTAAATTGTTAAATATTTATATAGGAGAATTTACAAGAAAATATTTTGTAATTGCGTTAATGAGCAGTGTTGTCTAAAAAATGAACTTACGTGAAATTAGAATATAGGAGAGAAGGGTTTGTCGAGTTTTCGATCAGGTACATCGAGGTATGTCATAATTATCCAAGATTTCATATTGGACTGTCACAATGAAGGAATACATATATTACGCGCAAACGCGCCCACGGAGCGAGGCGTACATATACGATCCACTTTGATAATCACATAGCGTGTAAAGCGATATCAAAGGGATAGCGTTTCACGAAGGTAGCAGGTGATAAGTGAAGTAAGTCTCTATCCCGTGGATTTATATGCGCACCTCATGACGCAAATTCCCACCCAATTCCCACCCTGTTTACCTGAGTAAAATGTGTATAAGAAAATCGCATATTTTTATATATATAACTTTTCTTTTGTTTCCTCCCATCGACGACGCAACGATCGAAACTCTATCCTCGATTTTTCGCTATTTATGTTAACGCCAATCCAACTCACACATATATGCGTCGGCTTTTAACCACCCTTCGCCATCCTCTTTCGCGTCTTTTATAATGGTGATCCCTTTTGACCTCGTAATCGCCATTCGCCGATATACGGAAACAGGCTTCGCTCTAGTTTTCAGAATCATGGATATGAATAACCTTCCAATAAGCCATTAGCTCATTCGGGCGGTGCACATGTTGATCAATGGTGTCATTGGGTGCAGCGCACGAATACTTGGAACAAAGAAGTTTTTAATGATCACCGTTTATTCGTATTATCGAACATTCCAATTTAATTCCGCTATATAATTATAAGTCAATGATTTCTTCGAAGGGATCAAGTAATAAAAGTCGATAATATCCAACAATAAATTGAATATTCAAGGTCCACTCGTCTCTCCGTTTCTCTAACCCTCTTTGCTTTCTTTATTTCATAACTCTTTATATAACTTAAACAAAATTCACCTTCCGAAACTGTACGATTCCAATTAAAAATCCTTTTCAAAGTTGTATAAAAAATATTTTGTGCCAAAAACGTCACGTCAGAACTCGGATCAAAATATTTCACCCTGTTAGCATAAAAGTTGTGAGAGTCTTGCTCGTAAATAAGTCATTATCTGAAATAAGTAGAAATTAATAATTGGAGAGATTATCAGTGGTAGATACTCCCGCAAATTTCAAGTAAGCGGTATCGATGAGGCATACCGAACGCGAGAATGTATTATTTTGCCCAAGGGACTCATTCGCGCGCCTCGACACAGAAACCTTTCTCTCTTCTTCTCTCTCTCTCTCTCCTCTCTGTTACCTGTGCATTTATATGCATGTATAAAGCCACAAGAGAAGCACGAATGCAGTTAATTGATGCACCGGCGCAGTAATGGCCGCCGTTAAATGATCGACGAGGTGCACCGCAGTCGCGGGATAATGACGAGATGCGGCGAGAATTTCAGCTAAATTAGGCGCCTTTGTGCGACGTCGAGTCGAATGCTTTCTTTCTCTTTGCCGCTACATTGAAACATCCGCGCGTTCGCGTTTACCGCGTGACATTGAATTATTAATTAAGCCGTAGTACGGATATGATAAATGCGACGCTAAACGTTCGTGCGTGCGTGCGTACGTACGGATCGCGCGAAATCACGAGTCCGATTAATCGATGCGCCATTACGCAACGGCGCGCATATAAATGGTACAAAAGATGCCAGTGCTATTTAGCACTGAGCGTTAATTATGCACGTCGGAGGGAATTCTCGCCAGTTGGGGATTTGCACACTTCATTTCATTTGTGCGGCTCGCATTAACGGGGACAAATAATTACGTGAAACGTCATATTAACGCGATTGCTACGTTTCGTGCCTATGCCGTGAAATTAATTTCGACAAATGGCCCAATAATGGATATTCCGTTCCCATTTTCGTATATTATCCGCGTATCATCTGGCGCGATAATTTATATTCGTATATATATTGTTTATAAAAACTTGCAAAATATCGATTAGCTATAATTATTCGATTATTTGAAAAAATATGCTGGCGCATTCTGTATAGATTATCTTTGTTTTGACAATAACTGCCGCAGTAATTTTGATCTTTTTCTTTCCCGAATTGTAAACCGGATGCGGTAGAGAAGTGCATGAGAAAAAGTTGCATGTAACGTGCGCTCTGTGGAAATTGGTAGGAAATAAAAATGTCTGCGCAGCGAAAGTTTTTAAACGTGTAATAATAAAGAGACGCGTGTAATTGTGGCAAGATGTTAATGCACGGTTTGATTCGTGTATTTATGCTCCACGGGAACCACTGCATTGTCTTTCAGTTGCACATTTCTCAGAGAAATTTCTCTAAGACGCTTGTAACCATAGTGTTATATTTACAAAGCAGATAGTTACGATTAATTGCTGGCAAAATGCTATCGTTTAACTTTACATTATCTTCTTCCTTCTTGCATTTAATTGATTTAAAAGTACTTTTTGTTAAAGTCTTGAGAAAAAATATCATATTTGATATTTATACGTATATATCTTTAATCTGCTTGTTCGAATATTTTCATAATGTATAAATATCAAATAATTACAGTAAAACAGGAATAAATAAAATTATTACAAGAAGGAGATCAACAAGATAATCGAATTTATATTTAAAAAATTAAGAAAAAGTTAATATTAATATTTAAAGTACTAGCAAAATCACTAATTCTAGCGATAGGATTTATATTAGATAAGTTAGTTTCAAATCGAAAGAGAGAAGGGAAAACAATGTGATTATTTGTTATCAAGCTTTTTCATACTTGAAACGCGGAAAGATTTTACTGATCACAACAACTAGCGATGGAAATCACGTTGCATAGCGTAATGTGCCACATTTTACGCTCCTTGAGCTCTTGCCGCATGTCCTTAACGACGTTTTTGTCGCTATTGCCTATGTATTTTCATGCGCGGGCGAGATCGGCATTGCCGGATCGTTGATTTGTCAATCGTTGAAATCGACTTATAAAACCGATCGGTTCTATATGTATAGTGTAGGACGTTTCTTGCGCGAGCTCAGCAATTTGCCGTGTACTCATAGCCCTTGAGAAGCTGTGGGTGTTAACATCGCGTGTGTCACTCAATTACGGTAATCATTCAGAGATTCAAATCTGATTGATTTTCTAAAACAATTAATACTCCGAAATTAAAAATACCAAACTCCGAGAAATCGTGATATGTAACAAGCGTTAATTAAAACGGATGATTCTAGTTTTTCGAAACTATTATATATCGCATGCGTATTTCGAGGGAATAATTACCTTGCTCAACAAAAACGAAGCTTTTTGCGAAATTTAATTAGAAGTCTTTCGTATTGCATGTCTCTTGCATTAATTCCCCACGCTCGGAGTTTCATCCGCGGTCGACGTTTGCGGGAACTTTTTTGTAATTTTGGGTGAAAATGTAAAGGAAAGGAGAGCAAGAAATTCCTGCTTACACCGTGACGACACGGGCCGGGTCTGGGGATCTTCGTTATTATTTCAGCGAAACGAAGCGTATACTCCGTACACGCTCGAGTTGGCTCGTGTGCGAGTTGTTAACTTCTTCATGCCGGCTATATCCAATTTGTTGCATGCAGCAGCGTCTTCATTCGCTTTTCACAGTAAATATCATTGCAACAAGAGGACAGGCAGCACGGCACGTCGTTACATAAATTTCCATGCGATACCCGCGGCTTTAAGGAAGTAAAAAAACGGTCGTTGTACTTTCATTATGAGCGTTAATGACGGATGATTTCAACTTCACACGCCTATCGGTTGCAAATGTAATTTTATATATTTCATCTCAATCATAAATTATGATTGAGATCAAACATATAAAATTATATTTGCAACCGTTAGGCGTGCGAAGTTGAAATCATATATAATTTATAATGTGTGAAGTTGAAATCATACATAATTTATGTGCGCAATTATTCTTCTACTGTGCAAAACTTATAAATATTAGAAATATTTTATATATATTTATATAAGCAAAAAATACAGAGGTTTAAATTGTATTTAGAAAGCTTAAGTAGATTAAAATATTTTGACTTGACATTTTCTTTTTTGGCATAGACTTCTGATTCTCTTTTGAAAGGAAAGTTTTAGTACAACTTTCATATTATTTGTAAAGAGGTTTTAATCGATTTCTTTGGCCTATTCTTAATGGCAATTACAGGACAGTAGACGCACTGCTATCGAGTAACGTTATCCCTGAGATACCTGGCTGGTTCTAACGTCGCGATGCGTGACGGACGCCGGTATATGTCCATTCTGTAAAGACCGTGCGGGTAAGTCGTTATTATTTGTTCGAGCCGGCTTGAAATAACTTTAACAGACGGATTTCTCTTTATCGTAAGAAATCGGCATCCATAACTAAAACAATGTTCGGCCTGACGTAACACCGAAGAATCGGATTATAGATTGCCGTAACGTTCCCTTGTAAGAATTAGGTGAATTAAAATCCGTTTGAAGAATGATCGCTGTCGAAATCAAAAACATGATCGTACAATTTCTATGATTGATACTTGATATTGAGAAAAGTTGTGTTTTATACATATATATGCTGTAGTGCGAAGGGCCGATACGAGAAATTAAGCGTAATTGCTTCGATTATATAGATCCAATATACGCTCTGCGTGATTGCTATTTATATTTTCGATTACTCATCGATGAGAGGAAAAAGATGCGTGAGAAGCGAACGTTACATAGGTCTCTTTTGCGTTACGAAGACGAGCTGTGCGAGTATCCTTTTTTTCTGCAGTGTCGCGCGATAAATGTCTAACGTAAACCCGTTCTAAGCCCGACTCGCGTCTGTGAATGCGTGACTTTGAGATACTCTAAGGACTTAAATCGAAACCGTGACGTGTAACTGCATCGCGAATACGGCAATCGGGCCAAGTCCAAAATGTCTTTTTTTTTTTGCGAACAGTCCGTTACGATCTTTTAGATTAGAAATGCTAATACTTCATAAAATATGTACATACGTTACAGCTTTTCTTTTTTTTTTAAAAAAAAAAAGATAATCTTAAACGGTCTGAAACTCGACTTCCGCTATGCTTTTGATTTAAAGATTAAAAATATTTCTGTTCTATATGTTGTATTATTTAATGTTTTAATTGTTAATTAGTTACTTATCACAGATGAAATTATTACGTATAGTCTTCTTCATCAAATTTTGGCGGCTCACTTTCTCGATTGTCAGCAAAACGCGTGGCGTTTACAATCATTTCGACAACTTAAATCGATTAAATCATAGACATAATATCGCTAATAGAACGATGCGGGGCGGATATGATTGTTCCGTTAGAATACTGTTATCGAGCGTGTTCTCCAGGAAATCTTTTTTTTTTAAAACTTGAACGTTCAAATTATTACGTAAAATAATGGTAGCTAAAATGCAACGCAACGTTCCATAGGATGATCAGTCTAATATTCATGGAGAGTCTAAGCGGCTGGATGAATGACTGTTCCATATTACGATGTACCGTTCATAAATTTCTCGACGGATTGAATGTGTTTTAAAAAATTCAATACATATACGCGTAAAATTTCCCATCAAACGCCATCCTCATTGTCCGAATAAATGAACGCAAAAGATGGAAAAGAAGTACGTGTATCATTATCTTCTAGTAATTTCGAGATAATGATCAGGAAAATTATTTTATATATTCAAAGAGATAAAAAATCATATGTACGTAAAATATTTAAAAATATATTTAATTGTAAGAAATAATGTCCAAGTAGGTAACAATTTTACCGATAGCAAAATTACAAATACAAAGTCGCTAGCTTATCGATCGATGGTCAGTAATAATTTTCCTATTTTATCGACGTATGTTAAAAACTTTAATATTTGTGCTTTTTATCTTACGTAGAGGCCTTCTTTAAATTTTACATTAATAAATACACTTAATATTATATAAATTATTAATAATTTATATCTATATTACATGTTCACAGAACATGGCATATTTTTTCTAAAAATATATTTTTTATTAAAAGAAATAATACATAGGGTAGAACAAGGCTTTTTCATTCATTTCTCACGGTAATGTTCATGTTTCTAAACAAAACATATTAAATATTTGAAAGTTGTGCTTGTGTTACGAAGAAGCAATCATGATTGTATACGCGTTGTAAGCACGTCACTGGAAAGAGATATTGTTTGTCATTGTAAATTTTCATATTATTTTAAAGTTGGAACTGACAGAATATAGCCCCGCCCTACCCTATATGAACACACAATACGCGCGAAATATGTCAGTACAGTAATTAAGCCGATGTACAAACGAATTGCAAATTTGCAATGTCAGAATATGGAAGATACAAAGGGTCTTTCATAAATGTTTCATGCATAAAATACTTTCAAATATCTTTTCTTTTGTTTATGTATCAAGCTTTAAAAATCTTTTCGCAATTAAAAAAAAAACTATTTTTTATCATTATCTGCAACTCTATAATTATAACTTTCAATATATTAAAATAGAAGACACAATGCCTCTTATATTAAAAATAATACATAAAAATACGTAAATACAGAGTAGTGTTATAAAATAGTAAATAGAGGAATTCGATTTAGATGTCCACGTGTCCAGCACGTTGCGCGATACAAAATTAACACAGTCGTCTCACGAACATATACTGCATATATAGCTTTCAAAGGAGACAGTTATTAGTGAGATCATATTCTCAGAAAAATTTGCAACTAGCTGTTTTTTAAATATAAACCTTAGCTTCTTTTCTTTGCGCTTCTTTTCAAATAATATACTTGTCCCATCACTTTTAGATTCATCCAATACGAAAATTTGTACGCGCAATTTGAGTATAAATTTTCAAATATGTAAAAATGCAAACTAGGAATGAAATCAACTACTAGTTTGCATTTTTATATATTCGGAAATTTATCGAATTGCGCGTTTCTCTCGTAAGAAGATAAGTTTCCGCTTCATTCATTCGTTACCATACGGATGTGTAATCAAAGTTGCAAAATACAACTATACGATCCAATTGATTACATTTTTACACAACGCAAGCTTTTGGACGGAATTCGCGCGCTAAACTGGAAAGAGTTCTCCCTGGATCGCTCGTTAACTTCTTCTGCGGGAACACCCGATTCCGCGTCCTCGTCGAGGTCGAAGTTATTATTTCCCATCAACGTCACCAAGCACATGTTCTCCTCCTTTATTCGCGAACGTACTAACATTTCCAGCGTGAAGAGGTGCTCGTCGTGCGCCTCCGGCAAGTAACGGTGCATGAACTCCGCCAAGCTGTCACACCAACCAGACAAATACTTATCGTCTTATTATATAAATTATAACGTTATCAACGTGTCAAATAATGTCAGATAATGATGAATTTAGAAAACATATCTTGCATTATGTATCTCTTACCGTAAAAGATATTCGACGTTATGTCCACTTGGACCGGAACATTCAGTAATTTGACGCGCTACAGTCTGCAACGATGCCTCGCCGAGCCACTGTTTATTCTTGTTGGTGGCAATGTAAATTATCACGGGGAATTGCAAGTCCCCGTGCTGGCTGTAAAACGTCGCGATAGTTGTCAGGTCATATCCTCCTAAGGTACATTCGCGGTTTTCTAAGTAGGAAAAGTTATCCACATTGCAATTGTTCTGAAGTTGGAACGCTCGTCCGTAAACTACAGCCTGCAAAATAATGAATAAAAAATCTATATTGCATATGACTCTCATAGTCGATAATTTATATTGCATTTTACGATGCGTTATAATGAAGTACCTCTTTGTCCTCGATTAGGGTAACGACTCGCCCAGGCTGCAACATAAAAGAAGCCGATGCAATAATCGTCTTATTGAGAGATATTGAGAGAAATTATTTAGAAACAAAATTTTTTTAAATAAATTTGTGTTTGAAAATCTTTTCAACGTAAAACGAAATTCGTTTGTAGACTAATTTCTCTGGAAACAAATACTAATTATACGCATTTTTTTATCCAGCTTTATATTAGAGGATTATATGATTACAATATATATATTAATCATATAATCCTCTAATATAAAGCTGGATAAAAAATGCGTATAATTAGTATTTGTTTCGCATATATATATGCATATATATATATATTTGTTTCGCATATATATATGCGTGCGTATTTATATATATATATATTATATATATGTACATACATATATACATAATACATCTAATGCAGACTTGTTTGTAAGCAGAAAGTACATATCGCATTGTTGCGAAATGCGAAAAGAATAATCCAAGACGCGGAACTTATCTTTCATTGAAGATATCAGTTACTACCGGTTTATAACTGGTTGTATACAATTTCACGTAATTTATACGTAAGTGTAATACAAAACGTATTACCACAACATTTATTTATTCTCTCCTTCCAAGAAAAGAAAACATGACTTTTGGATAATTTATATGGAATAATCTAGAGTTTCCGTGATTTTTTACTATAAATTAGTAACATAAAAATGCTTGTTGAAATCGTGGGCACTAGCTTTTAAAGATACACTGAGAAAAATGGTCTGGTTGGATTAAACAGTAATTCTGGTGGAAAATGGACGAATCAGAATTTTCTGGTTATGTCTATTATAGAATTCTAGTTGAGATAACTAGAATTCTGATTAATATAATTATTCTGGTAAAAATACGAATTTTAGTAGATTTTACTAGAAATATGGTATCAACCAGAATTCCGGTTATCTCAACTAGAATTCTAATAAATTTAACCAGAAATTTCTGATTCGTCCATTTTCAACCAGAAATTTTTTTCAGTGTACATA
This sequence comes from Trachymyrmex cornetzi, assembly GCF_001594075.2. NCBI lineage: Eukaryota > Metazoa > Arthropoda > Insecta > Hymenoptera > Formicidae > Trachymyrmex > Trachymyrmex cornetzi. The sequence continues at coordinate 2,723,323 of NW_017300169.1, read as the reverse complement.
TTCTGTCGCGCGGACTTTTTGTACAATTTTCCAACAAATCTTCCATATATTGTTTTGATATATCTGTAACGGTTGTTTACAATAAGTGTTTTCATGTTATAGTTATTAGTTCGTATACAATAAAATAAAAAAATCAATATTGAACTTTCAAAACATTTTTTAAATCTATAACAAAAGAAAGCTGAGCAGTGACTTTTAGTAAGGTAGTCAAAGAAAAAACAATCGCACTTTCTCGACTTAAATTAGGTCTGTTTTTTATTCCTGTACTCCTTAAACTGGTGCAACAAATATACGTTTGTTTCACTTCAACTTATTGCACTGCGTGTGCGCCAATTCTGAGTGCAGCAATAAAAAAACAGGCCTATAGTGTCCATTTAAAAATAAAATTTTCGTTTATAATATTTATTTTTAAATTATTAATTTTAAATAGCTTATATATTTATATATTATAGTAATAATTTTATAAATATTAAAAGTAACATTCTTTTATTATTTTTCAGTTCAAAACGATAAAGAAAAGATGCAACATGAACGAAACAAAGAAGGAAGTGACAAAGCGCGCGGGTTTCCTTATGCGTGTTAAAACAAAGAGTGTCAAAATGAATTTCGAGTATGCTATTTTTACTTCGTGCACGTTACGTTCACATGGTGTCCTCCAAATCTCGATCTTTCCCGCGCAATTTTATCAAAATCACATATGCGTCAATAGACTCTTATCAAATCGAGACAATGACGCATAAATTAGCAGTGCCGCGAAAAATGTATCGTACATTTGGAATTGGGCCAAAACCAAAAAAAGAATATGCGACATACCTCGACGAGCGCAATAAAATTCAGGTATTAATAGAATTCTCAAATGCCTCAAAATAAAAATCACGTGCATAATGTATGGAGCATATTTTTGTACGCAAAAATATATATTAAATATTGCGAATATACCAAAATGACTGAATGCAGCATTAACGATGAGCTAAAAACTTTTAAACGAAAAAGAATGTAATCGTCGATTTTATTCATCTACGATTTAGGTAGCTTTCATTAATTCATATTATTAATTTTTTTCGAGCCAAATTTGATCAACTTAGCTTGAATTTCCTATAGATAAGAATATCATGAAAACGTAACTTATTATATTTTTTTAATATTTTACAATTCTATTTCTTTTTTTTTTATATATAAATTGCTGTTTTATATATAAGAGCGCTTATACATTTTACATACAATATATCCACATGTATATACATTGATGTAACATATTATATTATATTTATTGGAAATAATCCAGATTTCCAATTTGTAAATATTATAGCGACGCAATGGCGAATGCAGGACACGTTCTTTTTTCTCTGATTAAGTGCATAATTAATTACAAATTCCTATTCGTAGTCGTGAGATTTTATTTGCTATTTTATCATATCGATAGGGTCGTTGCCACGACCCTATGCTTTATTCGAAGTCCGTACGGCTGCTCCGATCTTTATTATCACGTGAACTGAAGATGTGCATTGTTGCATCAATACACAAGAAGCTGTAGTGTAAAATAGTATAAGTAATAGTAAAATATTAGAGATATGTTTTAAAGTTCTAATAGTTTTTAGATTCGCATTAAAAAATCTCTTAACATTCGCTTTTCAATATTCACCGAATATGTGACGTCAATATGTACTATATGACGAACGTATTAACTTTCGTAACTCTTATTAAGGTCTTAGTTTTTATACGGATATGAATAATAATTAAGACAAAACACAAAATGCTACTTATAAATTATAATTACAAAAAAATTAAATCTTATTTGAATGTGAGATAACATATTGCGATGATTTATGTTTCTATATTCATGAAGAAAACATCGACTAATAGTTAATTAACATCACTTGTAAGTTTATGAGTAGACGTAAGCACTTACGTCTCCATCTCTACTATCAACCTTATAAATATTAGTATGCAGAAATATACTAGTATGCACCAAAAATGTGAAGAAATATACGACTGTTTCTTTTTGTGAATGTACATATATTAATATGCGGAATATGTTATTGTATACGTTAAAATATATATTATCTAATTTTTTTATAATTAGCATTTATATAATTATTTTATTCTTAATTATTATTTAAATATACGGGGTGTTTTCAAATTCGCGCCCACGAAGTACAAGATATGATACTTTATGCTAAAACAAACAACTTTTTCCTTTAACGAAATTGCGTCCAAAATAAATAATTTTTGCGCTTATTTGTTGACTTCAACCTGCTCTCCTGCAAAAATTACTTATCGGACGCAATTTTGCTAAAAGAAAAAGTTGTTTTTTATAATTATAATTAAAACGAATAACTTTTTCCTGTAAAAATACATTCGATAAATAATTTTTGCGTTTACTCGTACAACTTCAACCTGCTCTCCTGTAAAAACTACTTGTCAGACGCAATTTTGCAAAAGGAAAAAATTGTTTTTTTTAGCGTAAAGTATGACGTCTTGTACTTCGCGGTCGCAAATTTGAAAACACCTTGTATATAAAGTTTAAAATCGCAATAAGTGTTGACTCAAATGCGTCTTAAAGGTGCATTTTCATTATTTTCGTCAAGATAACGTTTGTGACATTTTTTAAAATAAATTTATTATTTCGATTATTCATTAAACATGAAATTAGTTATTTGGTAGCCACCACGGTTATAGATTTCATTGTTAGAAAAGAAAAAATCAAATAAAAAATTGTGCAAAAGTTTAAACGCAATATCGTCTCTCGCGAAGAATAGTTTATTTCTTTCAATTTATCCATGGAATACACAGATTTCTGAATATATGGAACCAATTTACACTAAAAAAAAGATACTTAACACTCCACAATCTGTGTGGATTATAATGTTTATTTTACAAATAAATTTTGTAATATTTTTTTCTCAGTGTAGTCATCGGTGATGAACGTGACTCGACGATAATTAAAGACGAATAAAGAAAAAGATTGAAGGACAGATTGGCTCACCTTTTCTCCCGTTCCACGATGCGTGGTATTGCCTTGCCAGAATCGCCTACTGAAGCCCTTCACGTAGCCGGTCTTGCTTTTCGTGTACGCGAAACCAGGATGCCAGCAAAGCGATCCGTATCCGAATACCCAGAGCTCGTTTCCTTCCGTACGATTCATCTCTGTTCTCTCTTGTGAAAAAGAAAGTGAGCTGATGACCGAGCTGTGTTTCTTCCTTATTTCTTCCTTTATCTTTTCCCTTTTTATTTTTTTCTTGTCTCGTTTCTGATAACATTGAAGTTCCAGAATACGCTTTTAAATTAAAAACTTATTGTCCCATAATACGTTTTAACATAAAAAGAATTATCGTACTTTGTGATTACATCCTTTTACTACAAAATAATTATACAAATTTTCTTATAAATACCATTGTCAAAATTAAAAATCATTCATTTAATCACCTCTGAATTGTTAATTAATTTCTCTCAAAATTCTCAGAGATTGAGTTTCTTCATATAAAATCTTTAAATTCGAATGGTTTCATGTGTTTTCTTTTCTAAAGAGAAGTATGCAATAAATTTTTTCTAAAGTTCTATTCCAGTTGCAGAAAATTGCCGATATATATATATATAGAATAGCTCTTCGCTGGATCTTTATTGGCGGCAACTCCAAATAATCGAATTAATAACAATTTAAGTTTCACTTTAAACAAGTTTCACTTTAAATGATCAATCTTCAACACTAAATCAATCCTCGATCATCGCGCTGATGCATGCGTTTGCGTCTCTGGATCCCCCGCGGATAACTCGTAGTGATTTCAATTTATTAATTCGCAAGACGTTTCGACTAACCGGATATCATAACGATGAGATGCTCCTCTTTCGCGTCATCCTGATTGTCCACGTATTTCTATAATAATAAGCTGAACCCTCTCTCTCAAAATCGATTTTGGATCAAGTCAGTCCAAGTCGGTCGGGGAAATCCGTTCCGAAAAGATCGATGTTTCGACAACTGTCCCGTGATCTCGATTAAATGTATGCTCAAGTATTTCTCAGACATTTGGAGGCTCTCGAAAGAAAGGCGAATCACCTGAGAAGGTCCGATGAGAACTGCCGGCTGACTGTAGTAGCCGTGGTAGCCGGTTAGTATTTGGCGAACTAGACCAGATGCGCGCTGACAGGAGGAAGAGAGAAAGATATCAAGAGAGAGTACAGCGCGAATCGGGGAAGACAGAGAAAAGTAGTGGAGTACACGCCAGCAGGAGTCATGGTGGGGATGGATGATGAAACGAACCGCCAGATTGACGCACCGGATGTGCGTGAGCATTCAGTTGAGCGAATTAATCTGAAGACGTGTCGATTCGTATTATCAAAGTATCTGGTAGAGACAATTGGTTCATAGCACGTGTTTAAATGTTTGAAATACAGGAATGTTAAGCGCGACCCAGAATGTGAAGAATTTTAAAAACAAATTTCGTCAGTTGTCTAATTCATCCGATCGCAGGACAAAAATCTAAACGTTGGTTTACGGAATAAAATATTCTGGTGATTTGTTTGATACATATAATATATAAATAGTTTTATTTATCAGTTAGAACCTATGCACACTCCTTCAAATTATTTAAAACTATAAGACCTATGTTAGAATTACAAAACAAGATTCCGTTTATTTAAAAGAAAGATTATAATACAAATTCGTTATCTCTCTTGAGGCGTGTCAGATTCGGAAAACACTTTGTCTAGAAGTTCGGAACACATATCAATCTCGTCCTGATTTTCCACAGGTTTTAATTCTGTCAACAATTGCTCCAAAGTGGATCTTAAACACAATTGTGATCGACGACATTCCTTTAGTGCCGGTAAAAAGTTATCGTTTACCATACCACTGAGCACTCTCAATAATTGTTCCCTACAATATAAGAATACTGGATTTATATCTTAGGAAAATATTAAAAATTTTTATGTTCCCTCGAAATGCTGAAATAAGTTACCTGACTGTCGGCTGTAAATTCATTCTACCCAATAATCCTGCTGCTTGCTCTATGAATCCCATTTTTACTAAGGTATATTTTATGTCGTTCGAATTATTTCTACTGCACAAGCTAGAAAGTAAGAATGCGGACTTTATCTGTAGTTTCTCCACTGAACTCTGCATTGCCCGTAATAGCACCGAGTAACCGTCGTTCATATCTAGATACTTTAATGACGCTGGATGTCCTCTTACTATACCTATATTCAAAATATAATCAATGAGATATAAATAACTGAGCTTTACGTCATACTATTACTTACATGACACTGCATATAGAGCTTTTATCCTGGCCTGTTCCGATGGATCTGTATCAATCATAGATAATAACACAGGAAATACTCCGGCTTCTAATAATTTGTCTTGACAAAACGGATTATTTTGCGCTAATTCGGCGATAATATCGGCTATTCGCCATCTAATATTACTGTGCGAGGAATTTAAGCATGGTTGAAATATCGAGAAACCTCCGATCTTATAAAAGTCATTGGCTATATCGATATTATCTACAAAATCTACCATCCTTTCCAATACATTCTCGTACTCCGACGAATCATCATCTGCTCGCAGATTGTTAACGTTAGACAAAATTTGTACAGCTTTCTGCAATTCCTCTATTACGTTCACTGTTAACGATGATAATGCCTCATTCAAGAATGTTTTTTTCTACAAAATACAAGTGTATCTCATTAAATATAGATAATAAACAAACAAATAGCACATATAATTGAGTGCGAGCGTGGCGTAACAGGCAATGCACGAGACTGCTTTGTCAGAAATCCCAGGTTTGATCCCAGGCAGAACCGAAAAATATTTTTGAACGCTCGTAGCTTCTCTCGGAAGGCAATGGCAAAACCACCGAGAGTATCCTTGTCAAGAGCACTTCTCTAATAAATCATCGTTTGGAATCGTTAAACTGTAGGTCCCATATGACTGTGTACAACCAGCGTACGTACCACAGGCATATGAGAGAAGTCACCACGCTCAACCACGAGCAATAGGAATGAGGAGCACATGTAATTTTAAATTAAATTTCGTACTTCTTCGTCCAAAGGATAAACTTGCGATTTATTCTCCAGGTCCTCAGACTGTGCTGCATCCATAGCATATTTGAGTAATCCTTGCAAATTAGTTGGTTGCCTCGGTTGATTTGGTAACGGTTGCCGTGGAATTTGCTCGGTATTACTGGAGGTCGAGGGACCTTCGATGGAAAGCGGTCGCGCATTGCTGTTTGACTGACCTTGCTTGACTTGATGTTTTTTTGGTTCTTTGTTCTCAGGACTGATGCAAAAAATATTTATTTATGTAAAACACAGGTGATTAGATTTAGGTTAATCGCAGTATTAAAAATAATATGTACATACTTGCTCATTTTGACGCTACTCTGTTTAACGAATGATGTGCCCATTAATTGAAAACACTGTTTAAAACCAACCTCTTCGCGAACAATCCTCGACTACTTATTCTGATTCATCGCATGTCTTTTTATGGGATTTTATATTTCTGTATCCAGGAATTTCTTTATATACCAATATACGAGATGTCGCTGGATGTCTGCTTTGTGCTGGTCTGTTGGATCGTTGGATGTTGCTTTACAATCATTTACAATCTCACGTAAATGTTAGGTATATTCGGGCAAAGAGAAATAAACCCATAGAAATCTACAGCTGAATGGACAAGCTTGCGTTTTTTTAAATATTATTTCCCTTCAGGTAATGAAGGAATCATTTAAAGTGCCTTCAATCTTTCCTCTTTGATCTTTTGTCACAACACGCGAACATGTTCCGCGTTTAGTTTTTAGGTTAGGTGACCCCCACAAAGTCTCGTCTATTAACGCCTCTAGGTGCACAAAATGAATTACCCAGCCATATCCATGAATATTCTGATGGATAACATATGTTTTATGTCCACGATTTTTTGGTTCTGTTCCATACTGTGACAATAATTTTTGCAAGATATACAATTATATATATATATATATATATTTTTTTTTTTTAAACAATGTATTTTTTTATATTAATTGATTTTATTATTCTGTATATATTATTTTAAAAGTATTAACAGTTATCAAAAAATTAATAATTTACAAGATATTTTAAGACATATTAGAATATGTTTTATTCAAATTAATAAAAAGAAATGGATATTTTTTTTCTTATTAAATAAATGCATACTTATTCAAACATTAAAACACAAATTGATACAGTACATGATTTTTATTATATTAAATTTATTTTCTATACATTCTTACAAAACACTAGCAATGATACAGTAATATAATAAAGGATGTATGTATCCGTGTCATCAAATATTTATAATTATGAAACTAAGATGTTTTAGGAGACCTATGTTCTTTTAACTTTATTCTTGGTTTAATTTATTTGTTACCTTTTTGTTAGAACTAGAAAAAGATAAAAAGTAAGTTAAACTCAGATTGAAGTTAATCACTGGTAGATAGAGGCATTATTCGTACAATAATGCATTTTTAACGATACAGAATTATAAATCTATATTTTAACTGTAATATATATATGTGGACATATATATGTATATGTGGAATTTTTCCTTTTTTGACAATATATTTTTTTTTTATATGTACGCTGATATTGATTCCTGATAAAAAACTTGCACGAAAATACAATTACCTATTATTAATCATACTGATGTGATGTAAAGTAAACACATCCAAAATTACACAGTTTTTGCAATTAAACGAAATAATGTGGTTTCTTCACTATTATGCCATATTCCGCAACTGCTGGTGTCAGATCTTCCATAGTCAGAGTATAACGTCGATCTTTTCCTTTTGTTTTTGTATTCTGATTGGCACCACGTGTTTTACAGTGCTGCAGCGCATCATTGGCAATTTCCGAGATAAACTTTTGTGCTGCTAATGACACCAGGCGTACTCTAAAATAGCAAGAAATCATATAACACCATGTAACATTATTTGATAGATTTACTAAATAAATATTACATGTTCAGTCTACGAAACTTTTTTAACTAATTACAGGATGATTTAAACACAATATTGTGATTGTACTTACATCCTAGGATCTATAGCGTTGAAACCAGCCGTGTGCAAGTAATGTTCAGTGATGGCATCAGGTACCTAATGTTAACGTTGTAAAATTACAAACATAATTAATTGCTCTCAAGTACAAATTAATTTTTTTTTAAATTTATATCATAAAGAAGATGGCTAGATACCGTAGGTGTATAATCCTCCAATTGCATCAAGAAATCTGACAACGGTTGTCCCGCAGTCTTTGTCTCCTCGTTATAAATCGGTGAGGTTTCCCTTCCGAAATTCTCTGCCATTTTTTTGTGTAACGTGAAATAAAACTACTCTGACCTGTGCTATGAATTCCTAACCTAAATCATTAACGTGAAAACGAACTGTTTTACTATTCTGTAATTTTCCTCTCTTACACTTGGCGATTTCTATCTTTTTTTTTTTTCTAAATGTTTCCTCTTGAGAGCAGTAATACTTTTTAATGTGCTAATACGCGAATTTTTTAGGGCTTACAATCACTTACAAGCAGTTCGAAGTTTGGAATGTTTAGATGTTTGGAGTGTTTGATGTGTTTGGTCTGTTTTCTGTTCCTGCACTAGACTGTTCTAGAACTCTCTTTCTCGCTTTAAACAAATATCAAACGTATATCTTTCTCACTTTAAGTTCCAAAAGTGTACACTAGTTCAGCCACAGAAAACAGACCTATTCAATGCACTAGGTCTGTTCTTTTTTAAAGAATTCTGAACTAGTTTTGGAGTACATTTCAAACCAAAACGTCCTCTCCGAGAAAAATTTACTTCCTGAACTAGTGCAATAAGTTAGAATAAACCAAACTATAACTGTCTCTTCTCTCTGTCTATAACTTTAACTTGTTCTGAATACCAGTTCAGAACTTGAGGTGAAAAAAGAACAGATCTACTGTGTACATACGTGCATAACCTAACCTAACCTGATCCCGGTTGGAGCATTGTGTTTTAAATCAACGATACTAACAAACTGTAAAAAATGTGGCTGTAATAATAAAAAAATAACTTACAAATATCGTAAACGACCATTTAATCCAAAATATTATAGGATACTTATTATTTAATACGTAAGCCAACAACAGAATTGAGAATGAAAACATAACTTGATTCGCGTCAAATTGCAATTTATTTCCTTTATATTATAACAGAGAAATCTATGTAAGTTAATAAGTATATATATTATTCTGCTTTTAAAAATTATGGTGATTATTGTTACAGCTAGAGAGTGACTTACATATATAACTATAATTTTTAATATATAATAATCATATTTTTAAGGATGGCATCCGAGGACGTCAATTCCCATACGATATTAAATGCTTCGGAAGAGACTGGGCAGTCTGTTACCAGTATATCGCAGGAAAGTAATAATAAGGATGTAAACTCAAGTAAGCCACAGACTCAAGGAAATCCAACGAGTAATCTCCAAAGGATACAACAACGCAAGCAGCAGACATACAACTGGCCACAAGAAAAAAAATTGTTAAAGCTTGCGAATTACAGCGCTTGTCAAACACAGGATTGTAAATGTACAGGCTGGAAAAATGCACAGCCAATTATAAAATCACCAAAGGGCGAAATACAGCAACCTCTTATAAATTTTTCGGATCCATGCAAGATGTGTATTCATCCTTTAGAAAACCACATCAAACATTTACCAGTTCAATCTGATGATGAAATAAACAGATTACTGGGAATGGCTATAGATGCAGATAATATTTTAACATGTACACATAGGGAAGTAGATCCCGATACCAAGAAGGTTTATTTTTATTTATACAAATTATTGAGGAATTGTATCTTGTCTATGACAAAGCCAGCCATAGAAGGTCCATTAGGACAGCCGCCATTCGAAAGACCTAACATGGCAAAAGCCGTAATGAATTTTGTTTTATATAAATTTAGTCATTTACCACCGGCAGATTGGCAAATTATGTGTGATATGGCAAAGATGTTTTTACATTGCCTGAATTTCTGGAATTTTGAAGCACCCAGTGCCAGACAAGCAACAATTAATGTGGATGAAGCTCCTGCTTACAAAATTAATTATACCCGCTGGCTAGTCTTTTGCCACGTTCCTGCATTTTGTGACTCTTTACCACATCATGATACTCCTTTAGTGTTTGGAAAAACTTTATTGCAAGCTGTATTCAAACCACTTTGTAGAGAATTAATGAATAAGTGTCATAATGAAAGAGACAAGATAACGCCGGAGAAGAGAATTATAGTTTTAACGCATTTTCCTAAGTGTGTATTAAGTTTTTTCCCCTCTTATATTCATTTTTAATTATAACAAAAATTACATGTTTCTTTGTATTTAAGGTTTCTTTCAGCTCTGGAAGCTGAGATTTATTCTGATAGTTCGCCTATGTGGGACCCTGAATTTAAACAAGCACCACCGTCTCATGTGCAAGCTGCCTTAGAATCAAAAGCACAAGCAAGAAAGACAGGAGAATTTGAAAAAGTCATTATTATACCGAATGAGAAAGATAATTATACAACGATAAACATTAGCCCTGGGATAAGAAGACTTCCCGAAAAACGTTTTTATTTCGAAGGACGACCCGATGCAAAGAAACGGAAAAGTGAAGAAGTTTTTGAAGATTTACCAGATGAAACTGTTGCTAAAATTGTTGCAACTATTAATGATCCCAATTATATGTATGGGCCTGATGCAGTATTTCCTCCAGATGTTCCACGAGACGAGACTGCTAAAATTGAAGAAAGCAGAAAGATCATAGAGTTCCATGTTGTCGGAAATAGTCTGACACAGCCAGTATCTAAGCAAACTATGCTTTGGTTAATAGGATTGCATAATGTATTCAGTCATCAATTAGTCAGAATGCCCAAAGAATATATATCTCAATTTGTTTTTGATCCGTGAGTATTATCCAAAAATAATATATTAATTTATTGTAAAAATTTATTTAGTAATAATCTATTCTTTATCACACAGGAAACATAAAACATTGGCCCTGATAAAAAGTGGTCGTCCAATCGGTGGTATTTGTTTTCGCATGTTTCCTACTCAGGGTTTTACTGAGATTGTATTTTGCGCTGTTACGAGCCAAGAGCAAGTAAAAGGCTATGGAACACATTTAATGAATATGCTAAAAGATTATCACATCAAAAATAACGTATTGCATTTTCTTACGTTTGCGGATGAGTTTGCTATTGGATATTTTAAAAAGCAAGGATTTAGCAAAGATATAAAACTGCCGAAGCCGATGTATCATGGATACATCAAAGATTATGAAGGAGCGACATTGATGCACTGTGAATTGAATGCTAAAATAGTATATACTGAATTTACAGCAGTATTAAGGAAACAAAAAGAAATAGTTAAAAAATTAATTTATCAAAGACAACAGGATATACAAAAGATTCATCCAGGTTTAACATGCTTCAAAGATGGTGTAAAAAGTATTCCTGTCGAATCCATTCCAGGAATTCGTGAAACCGGATGGAAGAATTACGCTCAGACAAGAACAAGAGGTGTGGTCAAAGGAACGCAAGGTTCGGAACTTATAGATTGTATGGATATATCAGAGTCTCTTTATAACACTTTAAACAGTGTTTTGAATAGCGTGAAGAATCACATCTCAGCCTGGCCATTTCTGGAACCTGTAGACAAGGACGACGTTCCAGACTACCATATTCATATAAAATATCCAATGGGTGAGCACATAGAAGATATAATACATTTTAAAATGATCAAAGTAATTTTTAATAATAAAATATTAAATATAGATTTTAAAAAATCTTAAAATGAAAAAACTTAATAATAATTCAGGAACTAATGATTTTTTTATATTGCAGATCTCAAAACTATGGAAGATCGTTTGAAGTCTAAATACTATGTAACTAGAAGATTATTTATTGCTGACATGACACGAATTTTTACAAATTGTAGATTGTACAATAGTCTTGAAACCGATTATTATCGTTGCGCCAATGCTCTAGAAAAATACTTTCAGACACGTATGAAAGAAATTGGTCTATGGGACAAGTAGAATTTTTTGTATCTTATAATATAAAAAAAGACGAAAAAATTATAATAATTTGTTGTTTATTGTTTATTCCTCTATAATGTCGCTGCGCGTAGCTTAGCGCCAAGACACTACCAGTGTCTCCAGATTAGCTACTTAGGACAGTTGTCGAAAGTTGGCTAAAAAATAGCTACATTAAAATTTTTTCTTTGCTTGTGAAATTTTTGAATTTAAAATTTGATACTGCATATGTATATCTAATATAATAAAAATTCAGATTTCACAGAAATTTGTTTATATTAGAGAGAATTTAAATTACACAGCCACAAATAAAGATTTAAATCCATATGGCAGAAATTGAAAGAATACTTTAAAGCTCAAACGATAGCCAATCATCTTCCGTATATTATTATTATTTCTAAAAAACAAAACAATTGGCCATTGCGTGGACATGCGTTATATCACGTTTCTTGATGAAGCATAAATAACGGTGTGTAGGAGGCATTGGGGGGGACAGTTCATATAACCTAACCTAATCTGTCAAATTGTCCTATATATCGACATAATAATAACACAAGAAATTGTAGAGAATGCTAGTTTATAACGGCGTCAAAGTTCTGCGGATATCGTAATTGTTTATTTAAATCACAATATCATTATTGAATAGTTGAGTATAAATGTCACTGAGAGTAAAAACGTATAATTAATTCGATTCATATAAAATTGCGATTTAATTTCCTTATTCCTATATTTTAGAAGGAATTTTTTGGTGCGTGTATAAGTTCATGTAAGTTGCCTAAAAAATTTTTACGATTATGATACGATACGACTGATTTCTACACAAGTATAACTTGTTCAATCCATAACGTGAATATCAATGATTTTTTGTAGAATGGCATCCGAAGACATCAATTCTCATGCAACCGCTTCCTCGGAAGAGACTGGACAATCTGCCAGCAGTAATCTGCAACAAGAAAGTAATACCAAGGATGCAAATTCAGCTAAGCCACAGGCTCAAGTAAATCGCACAAGTAATCTCCAAAGGATACATCAACGCAAGCAGCAAACATACAACTGGCCGCAAGAAAAGAAACTGTTGAAACTTGCGAATTATAGTGCTTGTCAAGCAGAGGAATGTAAATGTACAGGCTGGAAAAACGCTCAACCAATTATAAAATCATCAAAAGGCGAGATACAACAGCCTGTTATAAATTTTTTCGATCCATGCAAGATGTGTACTCATCCTTTAGAAAATCATATCAAACATTTACCAGTTCAGTCTGATGAGGAAATCAATCGATTATTGGGAATGGCTATCGATGCTGACAATATTTTTGCATGTACGCACAGGGAAGTAGATCCTGATACTAAGAAAGTATATATTTATTTGTACAAATTATTGAGAAATTGTATCTTGTCTATGACAAAGCCAATCGTGGAAGGTCCGTTAGGGCAACCACCCTTTGAAAGACCTAATATAGCGAAAGCAGTAATGAACTTTGTTTTGTATAAATTTAGTCATTTGCCGTCGAGAGAATGGCAGATTATGTACGACATGGCAAAGATGCTTTTACACTGCCTGAATTTTTGGAATTTTGAAGCACCTAGTGCCAGACGGTTAACAATTAATACAGATGAGGCTCCTGCTTATAAAATTAATTATACCCGCTGGCTTGTTTTTTGTCATGTGCCTGCATTTTGTGACTCCTTACCACATTATGACACTCCTTTAGTTTTTGGGAAAACCTTATTACAAGCTGTATTTAGATCAGTTTGCAGACAATTAATGGATAAGTGTAATAATGAAAGAGATAAAATTGCACCGGAAAAAAGAGTTTTAGTTTTAACACATTTTCCCAAGTATGTTCTAATCTCTTTTTTATTTCTTATATACATAACTTGTAAATATCAAACTAAATTACCATATTTTATATTCAAGGTTTTTGTCATCGTTAGAAGTAGAAATTTATTCTGATAATTCTCCCATTTGGGATCCTGAATTTAAACAAATTCCACCTTCTCACCTTCAAACTGCCCTGGAATCAAAAGCTCATCAAGCGAGAAAAACGGGAGAATTTGAAAAAGTTACTGTCACTCCAAATGAGAAAGACAATTTTACAACAATAAATATTAGTCCTGGAATTAAAAAAATCCAGGAGAAACGTCCTAATGCTGAGGGACGCCTTGAGGCAAAGAGGCGAAAAAATGAAGAAACTTTTGAGGACCTGCCAGATGAGACCATTGCTGAAATTGTTGCATCTATTAATGACACTAATTATATGTCTGGTTCTGATGCAGTATTTCCACCAAACGTGCCACGGGACGAAACTGCTAAGATGGAAGAAAGTAAAAAGATAATAGAATTTCATGTAGTCGGAAATAGCCTGACACGGCCAGTGTCTAAGCAAACTATGCTTTGGCTAATAGGGCTACAAGATGTATTTAGTCATCAATTACCAAGAACGCCCAAAGAATATATTACTCAACTTGTTTTTGATCCGTGAGTAACAATAATTTAGTATCAATGTTAAATACTTTTACATACGAATGTATTCAATAAAATTCTTTGTCCTACAGAAAGCATAAAACGCTAGCCTTGATAAAGGACGGTCGTCCAATTGGTGGGATTTGTTTTTGTATGTTCCCAACTCAAGGATTTACAGAAATAGTGTTTTGCGCTGTTACGAGCCATGAGCAAGTAAAAGGCTACGGAACGCACTTAATGAATATGTTGAAAGATTATCACATTAAGAACAACATACTGCATTTTCTTACATTCGCGGATGACTTTGCTATTGGATACTTTAAGAAACAGGGATTTAGCAAAGATATCAAACTGCCGAAGTCGGTGCACCAGGGGTACATTAAATATTACGTGGGAGCGACATTAATGCATTGCGAGCTAAATCCAAAAATTGTATATACTGAATTTACGGCAGTTATTAGGAAACAGAAGGAAATAGTGAAAAAGCTGATTCACCAGAGACACCAAGAAATACAGAAAGTGCATCCCGGCTTAACATGTTTTAAGGAAGGTTTAAGGGGAATCCCCATCGAGTGTATTCCAGGAATTCATGAAACCGGATGGAAAAGTTGCGCTCAAACCAGAACGAGAGGTGTGACGAAAGGAATGCAAGGTCCAGAATCAATGGAGACGAATTTAGAGGTTCCAGATTCTCTGTGTAATACATTAAATGGTGTTCTGAACAGTGTGAAAAAACACAGCACAGCGTGGCCTTTTTTGAAACCTGTAGTTAAAAATGATGTACCAGATTACTACGACCACATAAAATATCCTATGGGTGAGTTTAAGAAAAATGTCTATATATTTTACTGTTTAAAATTTTGTATATTGTAAATGTAATTATCTGGTCTCATTATTTGAAAGAAACCAACCGAATACAAAAAACTCCAATGTAATGAAATGTATTTATTCGTGTTATAGATCTCAAGACGATTCAAGATCGCTTGAATTCGGGATACTATGTAATAAAGAGATTATTTATAGCAGACATGTTACGGATTTTCACTAACTGTAGATTGTATAATAGTCCTGACACTGAATATTACCGTTGTGCCAATGCTCTGGAAAAATACTTTCAAACGCGTATGAAAGAAGTCGGACTCTGGGATAAGTAAAATTTTTAAGACTGTTATAATGATAATGTTGGCAATTGATACTTTCTAATTTATTCTTATTACAAAATATTATTACTTTATAAAGAAAATCCATATCTTGGAATACTGCTTTTTGTGCAGTATTTGTATATAAAGATAAAATTTAATATAAATATATATATATACATATATATACACACACACACATATATATATATATATATATACATATAATTTGCATGGAAGCTCATGTCAGAATAATTAAAAAGAATATTAAAAATTAGAAATAAAAAAAGATTTTATTTCCATAATACAGTATGTCCTTTGATTATTTTATTCTTTAAAATGTGTTCATGTTTATTACATTTATTTTACTTAATTTTTTCGAATATGTACATACATATATTCTGACGTGCATTTTGCATGTAATTGATATGCGCGCGCGCGTGTGTACGTTGTGTGTTGTGTATACATGCATCTAGCTACAAAAGGTATTGCTTATCTAATCGTAATCACATATTTCATATATTGATTGTGCGAATTGTTTATATGTGGCCTTTTCACTATATTACATTTATATAGCATTATATAATACATTATTAAAATATCAAAAGTGGTTTATGCAAAAATTTCAGACTGAACTGGATACTTAATTTCACAGCCTAATTAATATCATTAGTCGAGCAGTTAATTAAGGAGCATAATACAGCAATTATATATAAAGATCGCTCTAGTGGGCGATCAGTCTATGGAACAGTGATTCTCTGTAATGCACATTGGTTTGTAAAGTATTCTTAAAATAATAAAGCTTGTTATCTAGAAGTGATGTGAATGAGAATAACAGTCAAATTTGCGTTATATGTGAATATAAAAACTGATATATATGTATATCCAATGTTATAAATTGATAGTATAAATTGATTGATTGAATAATTCTATAACATAGTAAAAATTGATAACAAAACTATTGAAGGGCCAATATATTAAATTATATCATATTCTTCTAAAAATATGTAACATTATTTCTTAAATATATTTCATGAAACCGCGAACACTTCGATTATCTATTTTTAAAAAGTGCACACATTTATGGGAGACAATTTAGAACAATTAAGACTTTTTAGCCCGTTAATTTTATGAGCTTCCCTTACTTCCTTCATTTCTTGTTTAATTTTATCAATCTATAACATATATGGGAAGAACTTATTGAACGAATAATAGTTATGTTCTATGATTGAATCATAGAATCTTGTTAGCTCGATTCATTTTACTTGCCATTTAGAAATCCATCTTTAAATAGATTTTAATGATAGAAAGTATTTTATTTTTTAATAAAATTTGTTCGCTTGGAAAATTTTTGCAAATGAAATTCATTACATTCCTCACGTGTTATGTCTAAAAAGATTGCAGTTTAGTGTAGATTTGCAGAGAAATCAATGCAGGAACGCAGAAAAATGTATGCTCTAATTATCACGAGAACTTTACGCATTTATTGAGGATAACACTATAAACAGTAGCTGCCAGTTATAATTGGCATATATTAAAGAGCAATTAAGTCTTTTATTTAAAATATATACATATATTTCTTTGTAAAAAGTAAAAAATGAACGAAAGGAATGTTGAGTTCTATTTTACATAATATGTAGTGATGACAAGCCACAATTAAATTTGTAATCTTCGTATATATTCTGTTATACTATACTTCTAAGTGAAATATATAAATCGTTAAACTTATAAATATTTTTATTCGTATCATTTATGCGCACGTTATTTTAAATGTTAAAAGCTACGTTATATAACTATGTTAAAAGCTATATATTATATTTACAAATTATATTTTCGTTATTAATACATTCACTATGTAATTTACGAATTTATAAACAAATTTTATCAAAATCAATCTACTTGTAAATCTTTTTTTTTTTTTTTAACAATAAGCGAAAATGTTCTTTCTATATCTATTAATTACATCTATTAAAGGAAATATGGTAGTGTTAAACCTATTTAAAATGTTATTCGTTTCTGGTCGTCACATAAAAAGAGACAGATGTGTGCGTGGATCTGTGGGCGGAAGGAGGGGAGCTCATATAAAGCAACTCTTCTAGGAAGAAACGCAATGCTTCAGAAGCTAATGTTACGCGAGAACGTTGTACCATCTAGTCTCTCAGTTGTCCTATTTATTTATTTGCTATAAAAATAATTCGCGTCCTGTTTTAATACATTGCTGTAAAGTCACTTGCTTAATATTATTTTAAAATGTGTGACGACGACGTAGCCGCATTGGTAATTGACAACGGATCTGGAATGTGTAAAGCCGGATTTGCCGGAGATGACGCTCCTCGAGCTGTGTTTCCTTCTATTGTTGGAAGACCCCGATATCAGGTACAAAAAATATAGATATCTGATAGATGTATTATATAAATCTGTATAATTAAACGTATTCTAATCATGAGTATTTTTAGGGAATTATGGTCGGCATGGGACAAAAGGACAGTTACGTAGGTGACGAGGCGCAGAGTAAACGGGGAGTTCTCACTGTTAAATATCCTATAGAGCATGGTGTTGTCACTAATTGGGACGACATGGAGAAGATCTGGCATCATACATTCTACAATGAATTAAGAGTCGCACCAGAGGAGCATCCCGTTTTGTTGACGGAGGCTCCCCTAAACCCCAAAGCCAACCGCGAGAAAATGACGCAGATCATGTTTGAGACCTTCAACACTCCAGCTATGTATGTTGCCATTCAAGCTGTCCTGTCTTTATATGCGTCAGGACGTACGACTGGCATAGTGCTAGACAGCGGTGATGGAGTGTCTCATACAGTACCGATTTACGAAGGTATATTCCTCTTTACTCGCTTCGATTTCTCATGGTATAGTCATTAATGCCGTGCGATTTAAAGAGAATCAATGTTAATTGTTGTGTGACGTTTAATGTTGCAATATTTTTTTTTCTTTTTCTTCACAGGATACGCTTTACCTCATGCGATTTTACGCTTGGATCTAGCCGGCCGCGACTTAACAGATTACCTGATGAAAATTTTGACCGAAAGAGGCTACACCTTTACAACTACCGCTGAACGTGAAATCGTGCGTGACATCAAGGAGAAGCTGTGTTACGTTGCCTTAGACTTTCATTGTGATATAGAGACTGCAAACGACCTAGAAAAGAGCTACGAATTACCGGATGGCCAGGTAATGCGTTATTTGATTTGTTTTATGAATGCAACGTTCTCATGTAATTAACACAAACGAAAATTTTTCAATAATGACTAGATCTTTTATTAAGAAAGAAATTACGATTTAAAAAATCTAACATCTTTTGAGAAAGAACCAGCAATTTTTTAATTAGACTACTAACTTTATTATAAAGCTAATTTTAATTTACGATGACTTAAAAGTGACGTCTGAATTATAGATACAAAGAAATACAAATAGTTATAGTATGAATGTAATGAACACTACAATAATGGAAGTGTACGCTCATTAGCATTAATCGCGCGCATTTGCGTCGAGTGAGTGTTAACTCGTCATGGGTTGGCTAGCCGCGCGGTCAGTGGACGAAGAAATAACGGATAACGGTTTGATTCCAGGTCATAACAATCGGTAGCGAGCGCTTCCGTTGCCCGGAAGCAATGTTTCGGCCAAGTATCCTGGGTATGGAATCTTGCGGCATACACGAGACGACGTATAATTCGATCATGAAATGCGACGTCGACATCCGTAAGGATTTGTACGCCAATTTGGTGCTTTCAGGCGGCACTACCATGTATCCGGGCATCGCCGATCGGATGCAGATAGAGATAGCGAAGCTCGCGCCACCAACCATGAAGATCAAAGTAATTGCGCCGCCTGAAAGGAAATACTCTGTATGGATCGGCGGCTCGATCCTCGCTAGTCTCAGTACGTTTCAGCAGATGTGGATTTCTAGGCAGGAGTACGACGAGCTAGGACCGTTTATCGTGCACAGAAAGTGCTTTTGAGATGCCATCATCCGAAACGCTTTTCAACCGATCCTTAATACGCAGGATAACTGAAATGATATTTATTTTTTTTCCTCTGAATAATTTATTATTTCCTAAATAATTTTCTTTTTACATATTATCTCACTCTTCACTCTTCTTGAAAAATAATTTTTATTTATCGATTATCTCTTGATAAAGATATCTATAGCATAAACTCACAGTAAGTGAAGTCTACATCTCATCATCGTCGATTCTCGTTTCATTGCATCCGCACGCGCAAGCTTTAAAGATGAATTAAAATCTGAATTAGGGAATTTGTGTACATCAAACAGCCATTAATTCAATGTCCTTTTTTATTTCTAAAATGTACTCGATGTTATATTACATAATAGGACGTTTAAGGCGAATGTGACATTGGAGAACCTAGTTCTCCCTACGTCCTTCTTAGAAACTTTCATACAACTTTTGACACACAGTACATCTGCCGACGTAACAAAATTCTCTCTGTTGACGCATATACATTAAAAAATAATAATTTATATATTCTTTTTCTCATAAAGCGTATATATTTATGTGTCGTATATATTTATAGATGTATGTACTAAGAACTCAATTAATAATTCCACAGCTAAAAAAGTTGTCATTTACAAGATATTGATAATTACATTCGTAGTATCGTAGCATCTATCAAATGCTGTTTTGTTCATGAAATTCTATTAGTTTTCATGGACGGTTAATATATTATTTTACAGAATAGGGTGTCTCATTTGAAAGGATCCACTCAAATATCTCAGAAACACTGCGTTTTTTACTTCAAGAGAGACATAAGGACTTTGCTCTGACCTCGACAACGCCACCCAAATTAACATTATGTTCCTTTCGAAGTAAAAACATTTTTCGATTTCTGAATATTTGAGTAGATTCTTTCAAATGGGACACCCTACATATACATCTTAAAAATAGAACGTAAAAAACCTATCTCTAAGGAAAAATATATACAATTTTCATTTTTATTCATCCAAGACAAATTATTATGGATCAGACACGATATTTAAAAAATTATCTGATATTCGGCAGATTGAATATGCGAAAATAATGTGTTGGCATTTGCTCAAATTATTATTTACGTCGATCCGTTACATTCGTAAGACTACAGTTTTTTCACAAATAAAATTGAAATTATCAGAAATTATCTCTGATTGAATGTGATATACATATATGTACTTATACAGGGTTCTGTAAAGACCGAAACCAACATATTGAGACTATAATAGTTTTTGAACTATAAGCATTTAAAGTCAACGAATTATACCGCTTAAAATTTGCGCGTTCGAATAACGACGCAAAAACTAAAACTGAAAGCAAATGATTGCCTCTTATAAGTATATCAAATTATTGATATTTATTATGTTAAAAAAAATTTTTTCCCCTCGACATTTTGATATTAGAATTTTCGTCTTAAAATGACCTTAGAAATCTCCCTTTAAGCGTTGTTCCGATCTTTACGGAATACCCTGTATATACATGCATTACGACAGAACCGTAAAATAATTATGTCAACAAATATATCAGTATTTGAAGATACCACGAATGAAAAATTTACATACAATTTTATTTATTAAATATATAATACGCACCATGTCAGTATAGTTAAATTTAATCGAACTAATTGTACTAAAATCGTGTTACTCAAAGAAACTTGTATCTCAGATCAGTAAAATTGGACTGTTACTCGCGATATTAATGATTTTACAATCGTTTACGATGTCTAAAGTTCTTCTCCGCCTATTTCTCGGATTTTAACATTCAGCGTTCAACATGCTTGGGAGCAAAAATAGCAGATAGATGATATAACAATGTCGCTTTATATTAATCTTATTAATAATTCAATAGGTGTACAGCATACAGATTGTATCAAAAGACGATCCAGTTTCTTTTAGTTACAAATTTTCTTGACGTTAATGTTTCTTTCATGAAAAGTCCATGAAAATTATTTCATTAGGCCATCAAATTTTCATGAAGGAAATGTTAATTTTGTCAAAAAATTTGTTTATGAGGAAGCGCGTATTTTCTGAAACATTCTATACATTTGTACTGTCAATTTTGGAAGTTAATCAAACGCAATTCGGCGGCAAAGTTTAATTTTTCAAGAATATGTATCATTATGATAAATTATTAAGAAACGCAGAATTTATAAAATATCAAAAGGAGCTACACAAAATTAAAAAATTCATTGTATTTTCTTCCGCTTGTGTAACATTGTCTTACAATGTATTTCTATCAGGTGTATAGTATTAACATACATGGTAGTTAATGATTTTTTAATAATTAATAACAAAGAATGTGTTTAATTACAAAAGTAATATAAAGCACTCCATATAATTGAAGTAGTAAAAAAGTTTTGCAAATATCAATATTGTCAACTCAATGAAAATGGAACAGAAATCTAGTCTGGAGTTGAAAAATGTTCGATATGTCGGATGGATACTTTGTTATAGTATGTGATATCTATTCATAGTTATATAAATAAAATGACCAACACCGAGTACAAAATATAGAATAGATGTATCAAACAAGTATTGACGACGAATTTACTTAAATAAAAAAATGTAGAAAAAATAGATAAACTATATTATATCGCATGTGTTTAAAAAGTCAATAAAAATATCTTTGGTGCCCCTATTTTGCAACGAAAAACGCTGTTTCAATTATGGCGTGAGAGGGAGCAGTAGTATTTTCAAGAGTTTAAAACTGACGATACTGATAAAATCAGTTCTATCCAATTTTATAAAAATTTATATCTCTTAAACTTTTCTTCTACCTGTAGATTTTCTTCTACTTGTTGAACGTTTAGGACGTCGACACTTTATTCGCGTAATATTCGACCAAGGTAAAGAGAATTCGCTGAAAGATAAAGATTATGCTAATAAGTACTTGATATAATACTATGTAAAATATGTATTTAAAAAAAGATTTTTTTTTACCATGGAGTAAAACTAGGAATAGGTGCGCCAAATGCAGTTACTGGCAAATGAAGATCTACTTGGATACTTTGAATTTGTTCTATATCAGGCCACAAGGAAGTTACGATTTCCTCGTCCATGGACGATGGACAAGGACCAGTATGATTTGTATTATAACACGTAGCTTGATGATTTTGACGTTCTTGTCGTTGCTTCAACTTTTCTATATGCCTTTGTTCCCTAATAATATGATAGAATATGTTAGTCAGATTATATTTTAAGTTTTTAAAGAGAAGATTGTGTGAGCAAATTTTACAAACCTTATCCTTTGTACATCCCATCGCTTTCGCCTCCTTTCATCGTTCTCTAATTTCAAATGTCTCTTATTAAAAATTTCATCGTCCAAATTCTCGGTTCCCTCCATTGTATAACAACTCGTATATACCTTTACTCTCCAATTTGGAACTTCTAACGAATTACTTGTTTCTACTGGGCTAAACTGTTTCATATTTAATGTATAAGTTGGATCTCCTACAGCTGTGTAATAATGTTCCTCTGTCGTGAGAAAGGATTCTTTTTTCACAAGAGATTTCGACTTCCTGTCGCTCTTTCTACTGGTTTCGTGCAATGTCTGACTCAATATCTTATCTTGCACTCCGTCGTTACTAACAGTGGACGAACAAGAGAGACCCCTTTTCTTTTTACTACCTGTAGATAAGGGAGTTGGATCAGATCGTCTCTTCTTTTTCTCTTCCCATTCAAACCTCGCCTCGTTATTAGGCTCTTGTTTGACTTCCAATTTAATTTGATTATCGTGTGGTTCTTGTTTAACAGTGGTGATACCGCCACTAGTGTTTAGACGTATCTTGAAGCTCTCGTGCAAGATGTTGCTACTGTTGGTACTCTCGCACTGAACATTTCTATGCAGTTCGCTGGTCGAAGGTACATTCACTGAATTGACACTGGTAGGCGAGCAGGCGCCTAAATGTTCAGAACCGGTAGAATTCTCGCTACATTCAGATCTCAGTTTCTGAAGGTTTACACGCCTTTCCATACGCTCCAAACGTAACTTCAGCTGCAACAGACAAGTCAAAACATCATTTCATCATTGACACAATACCTAACGCGTCAATCGTTTTTCGTATACAGATATTTATTTACACTTCTCGTATGCACCCGTCTGTACATTATCTTTCTATCCTCGCAAATCATCTTAATTCACTTCGGGAATCGATCTGGATGTCGTTACCCTCGCGACTTCGCGGTAAGGGAGGTTAATTTGATAGACTAGCGCCCTGTCATTCGCGCCGTTGACGAAACGACGAAGCACGTATCGCCTACTGGACACAGCTCGAGAAATGGAATCGTTCCGCACCGATCTCACGACGAAAATTTTACTTACTTCGTGGCACCACGCGACCGCAATTACCCCTTCGATTCAACTGTCATTTTCAAATCGCGAAAAACACCGAGAACGTCGTCACTCCCACGGAAGAAATCTCGCTCGTCTCTCACACTCGTCCTGCACTCACATTTTCACATGCATTCTCTCTCTTTCTCCCTCTACCGTTCTCGCGCGCGGTCTCAATGCGGAAGTAGCGCCACCACGTGTTGACACCGCGCAAGTTGACCTTCACGGTCAACCTGTTCCCCGCGTGGTACTACATTTAGGTTAGGCAGGCTGTGCGAGGAAGCGAGAGGGGAAAGGCGGGAATTGACACTCGCCCGCGCGGCCGCATGTGCGCCGTGCGCACTGCGATTCTGCGCGCACAGCGCGTTTTTACAAAATGGTGCCAAACTCGTCGCCGTTCCGTAGCCAGAAAAAGAGCGGGACTGGCGAACCACGGCGAAGACGCACGACGTATGTACTCAGGTTAGGGCGGTGCTCGGATCTTTTTTTTTCTTATTTCTCGACAACGACCGCGAGGAGAGCCAAGAAAGCGAGCGAAAGAGGACCAACGCTCGAAGCTGCGCGTTGACGTTTACTCAAGATTTTCTCTCTCTGGCGTAAGATTGTGAATTGTAACAAATATTCATTTCAATGCGTATCTCTATTTCGGAAGCAGCTGCGAAACGTATGTGTCGTAACGCTTCAAGAAAGGAGCTATTTCGCGAATCGGAGTTGCAATTTGCTTTCAAACTTCACGCGATTTTCGTCGGAATTCCTTTGGTTTCACCTCGGAATCGCTGTCTCGGCGTTTTGGGGCTTTTTTCGAGTACACATGACGCAATTGTCGCGGACGCTTACGCAAAAATCAGACGGTCGGTGAACGGGATTGGAGGACGAATTGGGATTTGAATTGAAAACTCGATCGATGACTCATCGCCACTCACTTCACCTCATTCCGTATCTTTCGACTTGAGGTTAAAGCGATCACATTTGCGGAGATTGAAAGATTCCTCGCGATTTACGAAATAATATAAACATCGAACGATATCATACGAGGTAGAAGCATTCAAAAAAGCATTCATTATCAATCGGCTTGATTCTGCGATCGTAAAAAAGACTTGGGAGAGAATCAGAGGTATAGATCTAAACATTTTTCTGTTTATCTAATATCAACGTCGTCACACAATTAAATTAAATTACCGAAAAGACGCAAGTATACGTAAAAGAATCGAATACAGTAGAGCTCCGTTTGAAACGTCAAATTGAGAAAATCCCTTTCCATACGTACAGACCGGAGAGAGAATTTCCATTATCTCGATTTAAATCGACACAACTAGGTAGAGAGAAATGTTATTTTCTCCGACAGCTTGCGAAAGGAGAGACTTTTCGCGTACCGTCTCGTTTTCCTGACGTAGCGCTGCGAGGAGTTTGTCCTTGGTGACGATCTGCTCGGATTGCTGCTGGATGAGATCGAGGTGGAGCAACAGCAACTCCTTGAGGTGTTTGACCTCGGTGAGATCATTGTGACGAGGCTCATTGCCGCGCAGCGGACTGACGCCGACGAGAGCGGTGGCTGCGGTGGCCGCGGCGGCAGCCGGCGCAGCACCGTCGGTCATGCTGGCGTACATATGATCGAAGTCACATGGAAAACTGTGGATACCGGCGGCAGCGGTATTACCGCTGGTGCTCTTGCCGTCGCCGTCCATCTCCTGGAACTCCTGGTTGCGCGCGCTGGTGCAACCACCGCCGCCGGCGTTGTTATTGTTACCATTGGCACCGCTCCCGACGCTGCTCATCGTCATCATCGTGGCGGAAGGATTGCCGCCGGCGTTCGTGGTAGTCGCTGTCATCATAGCCGACGATACCGAGGACGACGACGACGACAATGATGATGACGATGATGAGGACGATGATGATGACATCGCGATGGTGTTGCGGATGGCGTTTGCCACCGCCGGTGGTGACGATGTTGTTGTCGTCGTAGCGTTCGACAGGTGCTCGTTCATCGCCGCGACCATTTTGCCGCGATTGTGGTAGCGGCGACGGTCCTCGTCTTCTTCGTCGTCGTCGCTGTCGTCGTCGTCGTCGTCGTCGTCGTCGTCAATATCCTCGTCGTCGTCGTCGTCGACGTCGTGGAACGACGGCGCGACGTCAACAATGACGACGGCAGCGGCGTTTGTAGAGTTGCTGTTTCCACTTCTGTCGATCGTTTTCGCGTCGACGCTACCGGCGTCCAGCAGCAACGGCGTCGTCGTCGTCCTGGTTCCAGTGCTGCTCAATGTAATCTCACGATAGTTGATCGACGTTGCGACGTCGACGTCGTCGTCGTCGTCGTCGTCGTCGGCGACGTCGTCTCCGCCGCCGTTAGTCAGGTACGTCGTCGATCCTGTCACCGAGGATAACAACGCGTCGACAGCGTAGGTGCAACAACGACAGTCGCCGCTGCAGGTACGCGGTACTGTCGTCTCGCGGCAGAAATTCACTGGCGTCGTGTCGCGAAAGGCGTCGGACAACGTCACGTTGCGGAGACCGTCCGCGGCGCCACCGATGACGCCGCCGGTAACAACGAGTACGCCGCCGTTACCAATGATATCAGTAGTATTATTATTATTCTTATTACTACCGGCACTAACGTGACTGACGCAAGAACCGGCACCACTGTAAGAATCAAAGACACTTCCACCACCCACGCAACTGCCCTTTCCTACCCCTCTCGCCCCGCGGCAACCGCCGTTGCCACTGACAGCGCCGGTGGCGGCACCAGCAGCGTTGACGCTGCTCCTGCTCCTGCTCCTCTCACCGTTCACGGCGTTCACGGCGTTCACGACGAGTCGCTCGGACAGCGAGCCAAGCGAGCCAAGCGAGCTGACGTTTGACTGGTTTGACATTTTGTTGAGGCGAGCGCAGTTGCCGCAGTTTTGCCGCCGACGCCGCGGCGACTACCGCGACCATCTGCACCCGCTACGAGCATGCCCCGCACCCGCACTCGCCCCATACACATTAAAGCGTCTCTGACCGCTGACGTCTGAGCGTCCTGCCGTCCTGCGGCGACAACAAACGCGAATATCGCCGCCGTCGTTCGGTGGTTCGCTCGGCCACCTCTCGAGACTCGAGCGGACGCGACGCGACGTGACGTGACGGACGCGACGCCAACAGACACGGAGTCTTGGCCTGTTAACTCTCTCCACCTCTCGCTCGAGAAGGAATATACAACCGCGAGGCACGACTCGCGAGTGCTAGCAACCAGCAAGCACACGCATGAGGTTGTGCGAGCACGGCGCCTCCGCTTCGTGTTTACTCCGAGTACTTGAACGGAACGAAATGGAACGATACCCGCGCCTCGTCGCGTTTTCGACCTCACTACGATTAGTCGTGCCCGGTTGGTATTGGAGATCGTTATTTATTTTCTACGATAGACTAGTATAGAAATTATATATAGTATATTAAAAAATAGAAAATTAAGACGCTAAAACATTCTTTTCGCGATATATTGCGGTTGATTTGCGACAGCAGCGCTTTGTGCACTCTACCGTGTAAAGATTTCTTATTTATCTCATCGCAATAATTGAGAAACCGATTAATCGGTAAGCGGTAAAAGAGCGATCAATAAATTCGAATCATAAAATTGTCATTTGCAATAAATCATTCGACGGAATTCTTATCAGAACTTATCAGAAGCTATATTTTGGAGTTTCAACATATTTGAACATATTCAACAAATATAAAATTTGCTGTACCACATATATGTATAAAATAGTTTTTCCTATCTTACGTTTTAATTACTAGCCTATTATAAGCGCGCGCTACTTAAATTAAGCAACCTTTAGTTTATCTTGATTCTTACAAACTGATCTATAATACGATATGGTTAGATATGATAATAGATATCAATTTATATTAAATTGACATGAATCCCTAACGAAATGATGTTTCAATTGTTATAAATGATCTTTTTGTGACAGAAGAAAATCATTTAATTTCAAGACATTTCAATCGGTGACCTTTTATACTGCAAATTTTGAATACAGACAAAAAACATTAATTATTTTTTCCTTCAAATTTTAAGTTTTTAATCGGAATCAACGACGTATTTGAAAACCCTTTACTCAGATTTGGTATCAAAACAACCGCAAAAATTCGATTTTGGAATCCGCCAATTCATAAACTTTTTAACGCTACATTTCGTCGAAATCGAGCGACTTTTAGCATTTTTGTGTACTATATTGGTTTAGCCATTTTGAATTTTCTAATTTGATGTCTGAATTTGGAATCAGTGATTCCATAAATCTTTTAATGCTACATTTCGCGAAAATTAGCAGGCTTACTTTTATAATTTGCATATTTTTGTCTGCCATATTTCAAATTTTTAAACAGAATTCTGGCCGCTTCATATTTTTTATTAATTTTTTAATATCTGGATTTAGCACGACACTTGCAGAAAATGTGTCGTGCTGATTGCTTATAGCAGTTTTAACGACAGTTCTCTGCTATGCTACATTTCGCTAAAATCGAAAGACTTCGAATATTTTCATAACATTTCCGTCCGCCATATTAGTCAACCATTTTGAATTTTCTAATTTTGTGTTCGAATTCGAAATTAGCGACCTCGAAGATCCTCTAACACTACATTTCGCAAAAATTGGAACACTTTTACCATTTCCATAACATTTCCTCCGTTATATATAATTAGTTTAGCTATTTTTTATTTTCAAATTTTTATTTCGAATTCGGCATCAACGACCCCGAAAATCCTTTAATGCTACATTTTGCTAAAATTGGAGGATTTTTAATATTTCTGTAACATTTTTATCCGCCATATTGGTTCAGCCATTTTGATTTTTCAAATTTTGGGTCCGGATTCGAAATCAGCGATAGGATTGTATAAACATTATAAATATCGTTGCATATAGAAGATTTTTAAACGATACGAGTAATTTAAAAATACATATATTTTGCTCTTGATATTCCTTTTTATTTGGATGATATTGGCATCGAGTATTATAAAACTATAACACATTTTGTAGGCAGGCATATGCATAGGGATGCTAAATTCTGATGTATTGTCACAATTATAGTAAACAATTTTTCATGTACAAACGATAAATTATAGAATTTAATGTTAATTATTCCTTTTGATTAGCAAGAGTCTACAGATTTATTTATAAAAAAATCATCTAAAATGCTAATTGCGTTGCAAAAACTTATATGATAATTAGCGATCAATTAACTAAAAGATAAGAGAATCATTATTATTTACAGTTTTGCGACAAGTTGAATCATTTGCGATTAACACACTTTGCATACATTGTTCATACTAGTGTGGATAACGTACTAAATCATACACATAACGTACTAATCATATACATAATAAAAATGAATCTCGATTGATCAGATTTTTTTTCAAATGATATATTTTACACAAAGTAGATAAAAATCGATGATTTATTTAACGAATTATCAAACTTAGATGCCTTTTGTTGTACAATATATATCATCAATAAGTTTTAATATACATATACTAAAACTGGTTACAAATGAGTATTCCTTGAGAGATACGGAAAGATACAGCGTAAAAATAAAACATTGTATCCATCTGCTGTTTACGAGATAACGATCAGCGTAAATTCCTGAGTTACGTTCAGTATATCGCACGTTTCCTTTCACATATATGTATACACCATTAAAATTAATCTAAATAATTTAAAAATATGATGTTGATATAGTCTTAAACACATTAATCAAATCTACATGCATACATAAATATAACTATTACCTACGCTATGCACAATACTAATCTTTACATATCTCTGGATTTATTTACAATTATCCTAACATCATTCTTTCCGTTCTCGTTCGAATAAAACTTGCGTGTTTCAGTTTACGTATAATAAAATATTCTTTAAATTTTTATTATAAATTATTTCATAAAAAAGCAATTGATACGTACGCTCTTCATTTATCGACATAATCAGTTCAATTCCTTTTTTAACAACAGTTTTTAAATTCTTTTACAATAACGTGATGTAATATGATTCGATAGGAGGAACGCAAGTTTTTCATGCGCTATTGTAAAACCGTTATTCTATAAAATTGTACTCAATTATTAATTTCTTTAAAATATGGTATATTCACGTGATATATCGCATTAAAAATTCGCTTAGCAAAGCGGTACGAATCTGTCGATGTAAAATAAATCGTAAGAGTTGGATAATAAAAATAAAATCAACCAGCGTATAAGAGTCTTCCAAAAGTACTCATACAACACAGTTTTTCAAGGGATGTCGTAAGGACATCTACGTCTTAAGGACGTCCTTAGGACTTTTCTCAGAGAATTGTATTGTGTGGGTATATTCCGTCTACAGGTTTTTTCATGACTAGAGTTATGGTCTTTCGTACTCGTACAAGTAATGGCAAGTAATATATTATATTGTCCCTAAAGCAAGGAACAAATTATTGTTCGAAAAGAACTCGTGAAAGAATCATGTTTTCTAAGCTGTTTCGCATCATTTCGATTGTTCTTCTCTCGCGACTTTTTCTTCGCTAGACGCAATACATAGGAACTAATTATAAGATTAAGTTTACAATTTTAAAGCCCAAGGCGAAATCATGTGCGCGTGTTCGTGCGACTCGACTTGGAACACAGTTTCCGAATTAAAGAAATTAAAAATAAAATTTAAAAAGTAGAATAATTAAATAACAAAAAGTTAAGTTTTCCGGATTGGCACGATATTGCAGGATGTAACTACGTCGAATACATCGTAGTACACATCATGATTATGCACAAATATTCACCGAGTATCTTTTCGATGAATTTTGATATTGCGCGTGGATAGAATGTTGGAAGCGCGTTAATAGATCATAAAATAGTATGTACCATTTTCGCGAAACCGTTGAATTCTTCGACACAGAAAAAGAAAAAGAGAAACGAACGCACTTATATTCATTCCTGCTGCATTTTGCTTTTGAGAAAATATTTTACCCATTTTTTGTATTCCTCACTGATACGATATTTGCCTAAACATACTGCTAATCTCCTCCATAGTTTTGTTCTTCGTTTCCGGCACTTTCTTGTATATAAAGAGCGTAAAGAACAACTGCAACGCCGCAAAAATGATGAACACGTAAGCGCCTAGTACCTCCTGCAGCGGCAAGAAACCAATGCTGACGATGAAGTTTGCAGTCCAGTTGACGGCGATGGCGATGGAGGTAGCGGGTGGTCGGGCGGATTGATTGAACAACTCTGACACCAGGAACCACGGAATACTTCCTGGTCCAGTGGCGAATAGGACGACGAACATGATGACAAGCACAATCGAGAAGTATGCTGCTGCGCGTGAGGTTTCCTACAATGTACAAATAAAACATTTAATTATGATCTCAAATTAATTTAGTTAGTCAAGATATAAAACAACCCTCAAAGTCTTTTCAAAGAAAAAACTCTCATTAGCCTGTTCTCTATTTATATTTTGACATTCTCGAGAGTTTATTTGTATTTCTTTTCAAAAGACTTCGAGAGTTGTTGTATATATCTTGATTAACTAAAGAATAAGAGTGCGGTTCACTTGGCGCTACAAATGCTTCGAAGCTTTTGATTGAGCAATTGGAAAAAAGAATTTTTCCAAGTGATCAATAAAAAAAATGCTTCGGAGCATTCGTAATATCAAATTGACCGTAGTTTAAGAATACTTACAGCGAATACGAGACAAATGGCGAGTAGAGCGGTATCCACGAACATGCCGGAAAATCCGACCAAGAGTAATGTTTTTCTGCCTGCTTTTTCTACTAATACTAAAGAGACGATGGTCATTAAAACGTTCATAGCGCCAACTCCCATCGTGGCGTTCTGAGCGGCATGCTTGTCGAGTTGCGCCATCCTGAAGATCTTCGTTGAGAAAAACATGACGGCATTTATGCCGGATAACTGCTGGGCGAACATAATCATGATCGAGATGAATAACGGGATACGAAGCGCTGGATTTACAAAGAGTTCGCGCAGAGTGACCTTCGGCACCAGTTTCACCGACTCGTACTCTGCTCGCATTTCTTCCATCTCGTCATGAACTTCGATCGTGCCACGTAACCAGGACAGCGCTATTAAGAAGAAAGGAAAAACGATAAATATGAAAAAATGAACTCGGACAAAGCCGACAAAGTGAACAGATCGGACAAAGGATTTAAATTTATTATATGACGCATAAAACGACAGATTAAAAGAAGACAATTTATGATTTCGAGGAATGCTCATAAATTCCTTTCAAAAAGTATCACTTTTATCCTTTTAGCTTTATAATTCGCGCTTTACATTCGCTATTTGTACGACGAAATAAATTATATTCCTTCCTACCTCTTTGTGCATCCATGTCCTTGCCGCGATTGAGCAACAGGTATTTCGGACTCTCGGGACAGAGAGGCAGCGTGCATATCTGGAAGATCGCTGGTACGATCGTCAAGCATAGTAGCAACGGCCATTGTTCGGCAGTACCAAGGACTTGCTCCAGACCGAGAATTTGCGATACCAGAATCGAAATGGTGATGACTAGCTGGTAGACGGTGCCCACGGCGCCACGTAGATGCACGGGCGAGATCTCAGCTAGGTACATCGGTGCCAGGCCAGCATTCAGCCCGGAGTTTATACCGATCAGGAACCTGCCGATGATTATCATTTCGTAGCTCTTCGCCGCCTTGGCGCTACCTTCGAAGATCACAGTCACCAGGACCAGGATATTGTTTAACAGCAAACCGCCCTTTCTGCCGAAGCGATCCGCTACCCAGCCTATCATGGAACCCCCTATCATTCCACCGACGCAAAATATCGACACCGCCAACGACCAAATTAACGTCACTTCCGTTTTTTCCGTTGGGACGCCCGTGCGGTTTGTTTTCAGGTCTTTGATCCAGTCTTCGATAAGCTATAAACGTTAGAACATTTATTTAATAATTTTCATAATTTTTTTCACTCGTTATTTATTTATTTTTTTCCGTACATCATAAGTACTTTACTATCATATTATTGGATGGATTCGTAATTCTAACATAAAAATACAATTTAGACGATATATACTTCTTACATGGATAAAAAGATTTCTTTGAATTTAATAAATGTTATTGAGTTAAAATAAATTTGTTATTTGGAATGGTTCAAATAAACAAATGATGTTTGAATCAATATAAGTATGATTGTTTGAATTAGAAACAATGTATATCTTTATCCTAAGTACATTATTTGTTTGAACAGATAATGTCTATCTTCGGCATTCGCGTGATCAAACTGTATGGCACAAACATAATTGATATAGCACATAGTAATTTCGGCCAAAAAATGTAATCGTTGTTCTAAGAAAGCAATTATTTGCGTGGAAAAATCTCTATCAATATATTTTGTTATTTTTAAATAAATAATTTGTTTCATTGTTTGTATTCAGTGTAATCAAATAATATATTATATTTGATTGAAAGATATTACTTCAAATAATAATGTTATTTCTGTCAAGCAATAGAGATTTCTTGAATGAAACAACAAAATTTTTATTCAAACAAATAATATTTCGTACAAGCATATGTTGTTTCAATCAAATAAATTTTAATCAAATATATAATTTAAAAATAAATTTCTTATAGGAATACTAAATCTAAAGAAACCTTTTTTTCTGTGTATATATTAAGAAAAAGTAAATGTAACAGTTTGGACAAATGTTCTTGCAAATGGGTCAATATAAGATGTTGCAAGAATTATATATATATATATAGATGGGAAATCTTATCTTAAAATTATTACAGGAAAAATATGTATTTTTATCTTATATTAAATATGTTATTTTGATCTTATATTAAAAGAGAAAATATTTATGTATAATTTTAATTAATTTTCTGATTTTAAATTTGAAGAGGAATATTCCTTCGAAAAATTCTTGTAAGGAATATTCTTTTAGCATTTTCGAAATGACGTCGTTATATTTCTTCTTGAAATGCAAATATCGATATCAGACGTATAGTCAGGCATATTGAAGAAGTGATAAATATTCAACGCGCAAGTATAATATTGCCTACTGACTTTTAGCTGTCAAATCGGAAAAATCGAATATCTGTCGTACAAATAGTGAACCGCGAAATATTCGCGAGAAATATTATTTTATTAAATAAAATTTTCGTATATCTTTATGTTTTATTTTCATTAGAGTATCTCGCGTATATATATTTATTATATATACGGATATGGGAAAAGAAGAAACGTTTCTAACGTAAAAAGGAAGCCATCCCATTTCATAGAGATCGAGTTTCTTTCGTATCTTCTAATACCGGAAATACTGCTACTTTTGCGCAGAGACGTGCATACCGTTCTTCTCACATACGGCATCTCGAAGTCGGTCGACTTTATCGTCATCCTGAATGAAAGCTTTCCTTACAAAGACACGCACTTTAGATCACGTTCCAATATTTCACTTTCACCAATCGACATACACGCGATAGACGAAAGAATTACATGCGTTATATCGGATCGTTTGTTTCGTAGTTAAGTCTTAATGTTGTGTCGTTCTCCAGTATCTCAAGTATCTCGGAACATGTGCCGAAGACTGGTGAGTTGGTATTCTCGCTGGCCATTCTTATACTAGGAGACCATACAACACGCACACATACACGCGTACGCATGTGGAGCATATACATCTTTCCATTTGGAATATACACACACATTCCATACGCATACGTATGTGTCGCATTATTTAACACGGCACTACGATGTACGTACATTACTTAATGATCTTTTTTTTTATTGAGTTTGCATAAGTATAGTATATGATGCGTACTCACTCGCACACATCATTTCCATGGAGAACCGACACTCCGTTATCGTTACACGCGAGAACTTTCAATGTGTGCTAAACAATGGCGTAAACCGCGTAAATTAAGTATATCCTATTAAAATTTTTTTTTATGCGAATTTGTTTCTATGCTCGGTGTTCAATTAATTGTACTAACATTAAAAAAAGAAGTAAAAGACAAATCGCTAACGAGAATTAATTATTTAACATAGATATGAATTTCTTTCAAATTACCTTCATTTATTTTTTGTGGATTATTGTAATTTACTCACTGTTAGGTTTTGCGGTCGCTGTATTGCATTAAATCTTTAATTAATAACATTAGTATCAAAATTATAGAAGAATAACTCTCGAACTAAAAAAATGAAATAATTTCTTCTCTACATTTCACGACAATTGCAATTGGAGAACGTAGAAAATGCATGGATGGATCACATCACAGGAATCGCAAATGAAGCGCATCATCATCATATTATTCCAAACGAGTATGTTTACATATGCATAGCACTTATATAAATATTTATCAATGCATTTTTGACAATGTTGTGAATCTTCTTTGACGTCGTCAGTCCGATAGCCGAATGCACTTGGTACGCAGATATACGATAACAACGCTATGTACTATGCACCGAGACTGTATTCATTGAAAAAAATTCTGTTCCGTCAGATCATACACTGGACTTTAAATTCTGTTTACAAAATAAGTAACAATTGCAACTTATCTTCTACTTGCTTCTTGTTCAATTTTTCCATTCTCTTTATCTCTCAAAGCTCTGCAAGAGCATAATATGCTCTAATAATCTTATTTAATTTCATCCGAATATGAATATGCGAAAGAGAGCAGCAAAGTAAACAAATCTATTAAAGCGTTTACATTGCGATAGTTGTCCACTTTACAATTTTGTGTCTTCGATCTTTATCTATTTGAGATAATTCAATTCTTAAAATAATACGAGCCAAATTAGACCTTGTTTAGCTGGACGGTCGAGCTAACAATAAATAAGCTTAGAGATAGATGCAAATCGTTCGAATGTTAAACTGGTAGTATTATAATGTTGGATTTAAGAGGGTATTCTACTTTGTCGGGTCAAAAAAATCGATTTTTTTATTGCATTTTCGGAAAGTTGATAGCCTTGAACATATATGCCGTTCATATAGAAATAATGTACAATAACTGAGTTATTCATTGTTTACTAAAATGATCCGCAGGCCTAGTCAAATGATAATGGAATCGACATCTAATACAGTATTTTTCAACCGCGTTGACATAATACCTCAGGAACTAAGCGTCCGATCGACTTGAATTTTTGCGTGTCCATTTAGTATATGTTCTAGCTTTTATTACTGGAACTACGGAATTTAATTTACACGATATTATTCCATTTTATTATATAAAAAAAAACGAAACAAATTTATAGGTGAAAATCAATACCATTTCCCAAAACATTACCGTCTCAACAATTTTCAATTTTTTTCTTATATTCTAGTTCCAGTAATAGTGTAACTCTTACAATTTAATAATATCGTTGGTTTTTGGTTTCAGGTTACCAGAACTAACGGAATGATGTCAACGCGTCAAAAAGAAATTTTTTCTATCTTGCGTATTCACCGCGTATTTTTTTTTGTATGATACATATGGACACAAAAAAATAATTTTTAAATATCTATTTTATACAAATAAAGTTCCAAAAAGTTTCATATTAATATATTAATTTTCTTTTAAAAAAATTCCAGAATAATCATGTAATTTTTAGCCTTACAAAGGAGAATACCCTCTTAATAAATTAACGTTATACTGTGTATAACGACTGAAACATTCTCATCTTTCGTTATCTCGCGTTTTTATGCGCTGGTGCGAGTGAAAGATTCAAAGTTTGTATAACGCAGCGGTACTAAATTCTCGTCTCGTGATGCATCGTTCATTGGTCGCGTAATTTTTTATACGCAAATAAAATGAGATCTCTGTATAAACATTTTTCAAAAATTTGTTGAACTATATAAAAAATGATCTGTCTCACTGATAACATTTATATCATTTTTTTCGCTGATTTGTTACTTATACACGCACATACATTGTAAATGATAAAGTCCATGCATTGCATTTTAATAATAACGGAAAATGATATACAGTACTATAGAAGCACACAAATAGAAACGATCTCTCGGAAATGCAAAAACGAAGCGTTACGTAAAAGACATTTATAGGCACGAATCTAAATCCTGACAGTTCGTACTATTTAACATTTATTACTAATATGGCTGTGTATATTCTCGATTAAGGGAAGTCACAAGAAGAATCAATATAAAATTGTGTTGAAGCTCACTGTACTTATAGTGAAAATTGTTTAATTCAAACGAATTGGAACAGATTCACATGTTAAATGTGATATTAAATATCTAATTTCTAAAATATATAGACTGCTTTTAAAATCTGATCGAATACAAAAAGAGAATTTTATTTCAATTTATCTATGAAAGGAATAAATAATAATAAAAAATAAAAATATTCAATTATTGATCAGTCAAATACTTGACTTTGTAAATTAAGAAGCTACACATTCGCATTATACATTTTTATTAGATGTAATTGATCCTTAGAATTCACTTGATTTTTACAAGGACAAAACACAATGTTTTGTCCCGCAATTATCGTCGAAATATAAAAATATGCAATCAGGCGAAAAGTATAAATAACAAATGCTTACTTATTTCTTCGCAGCGATAACCATTCTATTAACCAATACATATCACGAAGATAGGGGCACGACTGAAGAGATTACCAATGCTAAAGCGACTCGCAATTTATTCCAATGCGACATAAAAAGTCGCCTTCAAATATTTAGCCGTTTCTGATGATTTATTTAATTTGAAGGTTACTTAATTTCCACACAATTATATTTATTTCAAATGCAGATATATAATGTATATTTAAGAAAACGTGCAAAATCACTGAAACGAAATAATTAAAAAAAAATAATTTTTGCAAAACAAACATGTGAAGATAGGAACGGAAGAGCTATTAGAACAAGTGTTAACTTAAACAGAGTTTTCAAGGCAAAATCAAGGCAAAACGTAAATTGATAACAAAATATGTTATTTTCATTTAATTTTGAGTCTTTAATGAAATCATTTTAATATAATCACGGCTATAAATGCCGTGTTTAATGTTAAAAACTGATAAATTAATGTCCGCACGCGAATCTGTGTAAGGGTGTCGACCCTAGACGCCATCAATCCACAATATCTCTGTGATGGAGTGCGTGTGTGTTATAAAACTGAGTGATATTGATCGCACACACGAGACAGTGGATAAAACCATCTAGATCATGGTCGGCGAATGCAACCATGAAACCTTGGAAACGACCTGAATCACATTTCTATGTTACCTTCTATCATCAATTTCCCCTTGTAATTTTTCGTATCACAATTTCAAATTTATTTTGCATTTTAAACAGGCTATTATTTTGTAACATAAACTTCTGTCAGTTTTTCTTAGAGAATTCAATTTTTTTAGACAGAGGATATACGTATTTATTACGCGGATAATCTCTGTTATAAAATTCATGAGAAACCTGTCAGAACAATAGAACACTTTTGCAAGTAAATAGCTGACAATGAGTTAAACAAGAATTTATTCCGCGAAATTGAATTTCTAATTCATCAAAGTGGAAAATTAGCTTTTAATTTGAAACTTTTCCGCCTGTCTTTTTGTAATAGTTATTTGAATGTTAAATTAATTTAATATTAAATTTAATTGCAAATGTAAATAAATTTATCTTTTTTTCTTTATTATTTTCTTACCGGTTCTTCTATCGATTAGAATTTACATTGTTAAATAAAAAGAAATCGAGTTTAAATTGCAGAGTTACACAACTTGTGATTTCAAAGATGTTTTAAGATTGATTTCTTCTCGATATAAGAAGAGTAAAATAACTCTTTATTTACCCAGATAGCACACAATATTTATAAAATATTTACTAAATATTAATAAATATTTATAAGGCTTATTTAAAATATTTTGTGGTCTTAGATTGCATAGATCATAAACATTTATTATAAAAATATTATGAAATATTTATTGTAAATCTTTTAGCGCTATGGAAATACTTATAGTAATAATACATTATAATCCAAATAAGAGATACTTAACAGAAATATTTATTTCTATTTATCATAAATATTACATTAAATATTTATTTCCCATCTTTTAATAATATTTCGAATAAAGCTTCATATAAAATATGTATAAAATATTTACATAACATTAAAAAAAAATAAATATTCCGTGCTGTCTAGGCGGTGTCCGCTCTATCATTGATCGGAGGTGACGCCTATGAACGGCTAGAAGCCGTTCTAACCAGTTCCAACGGTTGGCCAGCCGGGCATGCGTGCGTTGCGTACGAGCATTGTAATCGTATACGGCACAGCGGATATCCCATACACACGCATTGCGGTCACATGCGTAAGGGATATTCGGTCGTCGGATTTCTGCATAGCAAAGTTCCAGGTTGTGACGTATTCCGCGTCATAAAGAAACTACGAGCTATTCGTAGTGTGCATATGCACTCGTAACGAAATCCGCTCGCAACTGCATTGGCCGTGGCGAAGGCGTGTCGCCGCGCTATTGGTGCTGTCGGTGCATCCAACGGTCGAGCCCCCCCGAGAGAGCGGCGGCGGCGGCGACGACGACGACAGAAGCTTGAGCGCGCTAAAAATAACTCGAATACTCGCGTGAGCACGAGCGCGCCACCGACATTCGTCTAAACGTGTGCTGCCTGTTTTCGAGACGCCGTTGTCCTGGTTACCTCGCCAAGTCGCTAATTTCGACGTGCCACGAGACCAACGGCGAAAAGAACGCGCGCCCCCGTACAAGGTCCGCAAATGCTCTTGTCTCTTTGATATGGATGTCTAGCCCCGTTCCGAAACACGTACCGCTTTCCTACTCCGCTTTCTCTCTCTCTTTTCGCCCCTTACAATTTTCATTTCTTTCTTAACGATCAGGATAAATCTTGTACGAAAGAAACTTGATTAAAATAAGAGGCCTCTATTCCGTAACTTTTAATGACAGTGTCGGTGTCGTGGGTTTTAATAATATATAGTAAAAAGGGTTGTACAATAATAATATAACGATATATCGTTGTAAAAATTAGATAGGGACTCTAAAGTAATTTTCCACTCTTGAGAAAATATTAATGATTATTTAATGAGCGCCCCGCAAAAGTTTCGTATCGAGACGATAATATTGTGGATAAGATTTTACTGTTTGTGAAACTTTATTCACTAAAAAATTGAGATGCATGATATGCTAATTTCTATTGATAAGCCAGTACAACAAAAAACATAGAATTGCATCGCGCGATTTTATCTTTGTTATTTCTTTCAATTGATCGACCTTCTTGGCTTTCATTGTAAAGCAAAAAATGACGAAAAAAGATCTCGGATATCTTTAGAATGATCGGATGTTGCAAAGAAGATTGTTTTGTGGCACACTTCTGATTAATATGCACGTCCCTTATGGAGTCACAGAACGACCCATATGATACGCAGTGGAATGATAATGACTATTTGCACATTATGATAATCGCGTGTAATCGTCTTCTTGGAATTCTACGAAGATGACGATGCAACGCTAATCATTTTAGCTATATTAACTATTGTTCCGAAGTGTTACGAACACTTTAGAACGCAAAAGTCACGTGTTTCCAAGTAGAGAAAAGACTTAATTACCTCCCGTGTCATCCTGTTCCGCATGATTAACTTACTAAGCCGATTGCATTTTTTTTCGTCGGAGGACTTTTTATGAAAATTTCACGCACGATAATAGTATTTCGCTTCATATGCGGCGAAAATGGAGCCTAATGATAATAATAAGTTTCAATGGGAGCTTTCGACTAGCTCTTGTCACTCATACATAGTATTTAAGGAGCACTGACGAGGCACTTCCTCCGTTTTTGATTATTATCGAATCACAGCCAATCACCGTATAACACGAAGCTCCTTTGCAGTACATCAAACTGAAAAATCTCAACTTTTCGATACACCAAACCTCTGTTTAATATTTATTTATATAGAAAAATTAAACATAATATTTATGATTCGTGGATTTGTAACTCATGGATTTATTGATTTCTTCGCAATATTTTTACGATTTGAGTAAAAGGTAATTTTATTTTACGAAACAAAAATTTCTTCAATTTCATTAGAATTTGATCTAAATGATTACAATCAAAAGGCAAGCATTGAACTTTTAATCAAATTAAAGTTTCGTACAATAAAGTAAGAATTATTTTTCTTTCGTTTGTTTAATGTTTACTTAATTTTCTTTTAGCGACGCTGTACGCATTTATCTCAATTGCTTCAAAATGTAAACTTAAATATAAACATGTTGTGTGTTTTCAGGCAAGTATCGTACATATCATGTCACTATCTTGTTTTGATGCTTAAAAGATGTAATTATTACGTATATTTTTGTTTTATTTTATACATAAAAATTGTGAAAAATGAGAAAAAGGTAGATTTAGGGATTAAATTTGAGGGCAAACGAGAAGTTTACTGAACCGAACAAATCGATACAACTGACATGCTTCGGTCCGTTTGATTTCACTATACAACGTCTAAACTTTATATTAAACATTCTCTTAGTGACCGATGTCACAAGTTTCGAATATCTTTCATTTTTCCAAAACATATCATGAAATCCCGAGTTAATTAGAGTCATGAACTTTACATGGCATCTTCAATATTGTTATAAAATTTTAATGGAGCTCTATAATAGTTACAATCGTTAAATAATATATACCAAGTCGACCTTTTCACAAGTCGAGCTTTTATTTCAGTTCTATGGAAATATACATATCTAGTTTTGCTGCATATCAATTCCAGAATTAACCTTGATATAACAAGTACATTTATAATTTTTTGTTCAACTTGCATAGAGTTTGTTTTACAAAAATGCTAAGCTAACTTTTGAATAATTAGCAATTAAAAAGGGTAGACTTATCGTGAATCAAGTTTTCAGAATAATAGATATAAAGGACAAAATCATGTTTTCCTTTCGATTTTAAGTAAAGTTTAATTTAAAAGAAATTTAATTCCATGAATTAAATTTCTATTTAATTACAAATTAATTTAATTACGACTGCATTAAAAAATTCAGTTCTACAAATTTGTCAGCTATCAAAATTTTTTAATTTATTTGCGAGCATATTATTTATATTTAAGCATAAAAAGATGTCTTAACTCGTTTGAGAGTTTTACCTTGAGTTCCATGTTTGATGCGAATAATCCGCACTTGATACACTCTGTTTTTTTGCTATCTCTATCTTTTCTCTAAATCTCCCGTTCTTCTTCTTTTAGAGTCAAATGTCTTTCTTCGTAATACAATCACTCTTTCTTCCGATATAACTGCTCCTCAAAAATATCGTCTGTGAGAAGAGCGCGATTTCAAAAATTCGCTCGAGTCGAGAAAAATCTCGAGATGACAACTCCGGCTAACGAGACCTCCGTACTATAATCGCGAGCGCGCGCAACTGCCACCGATATTCGTGTGATGGTATAACCGAAGCCGATTTTCAAAAGACCCCGCACGCTCCCTTCGTGTCCCCCCTCTTCCTCTGGGACCGGTACAACGACAGCGCGATTGGGCGGTCCAGGACTGGATTCCGGTTGCGTTAACCTTTCACCATCCCACGCACCCTTACCGCACGACGAAGGGGGGACGCCCCACTAAAAAGACGAAAAGAAATAGCGGATCACCGAGCAGTTTGAAGCACAAAAGGCGCGGCACTCAATAATAGCACGACCTGGGAAAACTACGACGACAGCGAGAGTTTTTAGCAGAATTATACATAATTTTTATATTAATAATAATTGACTTTGTCTCTAATATTTTTTTTTAAGTACGAGAGGACATCTGAGAATTAATAGATAAATAATTTTATGACGCACAATAGTTTTCTGATTTTGCGTCGAGAAAGAGATATAGCAACTATGAGGATTGCGATCCAACTGTGCGATTGATTCGAGATATTCAACACGAAGTAATTCTAATCGTACTCGTATTACGAAAAAAATAAAAACTGGAACGTTTGGTGATGCGATGCAGAAAAATCAAAATATCGCGTGATAAGAGAGGCGCATATATTTATTATTAACGGAAGTGCAGATTGTAACAATATCGTATCACATTGCACAAAACTACGTTCTAAACTATGTTCGATCGCGTATGTGAGATTTATTATAAAATCCCGGTAAAAAATTTTTCATGCATGAATATGTATAAACAAACATAAACACGTATAAATATTCATAAACATATATAATTATATATGAAATATGTCCATACATCCCTTTTTCTCTTGTAAAATTACTTTTTAGTGTAATAGAAATAATAATACTGATGTGAAAACATTAAAAATAATTAAAAAGGTAATTTTCACACTATTTGTTTTAGAAAAAATCGAGTTTGAAGAAATGTAAAAATATTATTTATGTATAATTATATATAAAATCATGCATAATTATGTATGAGCATTTTTTTTACTTTTTCCAAACTTGTTTTTTTCTAAAACAAACCATGCGAAAATTATCCCTTTAATTATTTTTTATGTTGTCACATTACTATTATTATTTTTATTACACTAAAAAGTAATTTTACAAAAGAAAAAAGGATATATGAACATGTATGGACATATTTCATATATAATTATACATGTTTATGAATATTTATACGTGTTTATGTATCTTTATACATATTTATACATATTCATGAAAAATTTTTTACCGGGATGTAATGTATAAGAAGAGATAATGATATAAAGTATTCTTAAAATATAGACTATAATAGAAAAGAAAAATAAACATTATTTATAAAATTAATTAAAAAATTAGATTTTCTATCTCTCGCGATTATTCTTCAAAATGTTTTCAAAATGCTTCCTTTCCAGAATATTTTTTCGTATCATTATCGCCCACGTGGAATGCATCCCAGGTATTCTTAAAACATTTTTGCTTGTACAGCATTTCTACAGTCTTCTGAAAAAAGTGTTCTATCTCCTACAGAATATTCTTAGCTCACATTATACGTTTACACTTCCACGATCTTATAAGCAAACATTATGCGCACTTTGTCGTCTCGGAAAAAAAAATTGGAAATACACATGGCACTTTGAGCATCTCTTAATCTTTGCACTTTGAAGTGATTCTCTTTATGTTTCTTATAAGCACGCTTCTGACGGTGCGTACCGGAGAGCACATACGATACCGGACGCGGTCTGTTGATGACGACCGGTTAAGTCATGTTAGTATGTGTCAATTTTACAATTAAGCCGCATTGAAACGGACCACTTCTACGACTTCACGCACATGTTCCGGCGAACTCATATAGCTGACTTCGAGATTCGTTTTGCCTCTGATACAGTACACTTGCGTGTGTAACAATTATATGTTATACGAGATATTAAAAATAAATGTCGTTATTGTACCAATAAATATCATTGCGAATGGATTTTAATGAAACATTGCTTTCAAACCTCTCCAGATGTATCAAACTTCATTGATACATGTTATAAATTATCTCGACATATTTTCGGATAGCTTTGAAAATATCTCTGAAAAACCATTCGAACTAACTCAAGAATAGTAACGCAGAAATGTACAATATTTAATCGTTGTACATGAAAGCCTCGTCATAAATGTTTATCGAATTAAAGCCTAGCACTGATCACTTTATCGTACTATAATTCAGTATAAAATAAATATAAGCTGTCACACGCGTGTGCAGGTACGCACGTTACACAAATATTATTATACTATAAAAATGATATCATAGGAAAACGTTTTAAATGATATATCCAGTAAATTTTTATTTATATCAAGAAGAGAGAAGAGTAAAACTGCCATAGAGAAAAGATTACTTTGAAAAAAAAAAAAAAACAAAGCTGATCTCATCTTCCTTATTTTAGTTAATGATTGAAAGTTACCATATAAATATCGATGTGAATAGATCTTGGACTCCGATAGGCAGATATTACTCACCATTAGAAACAATTGTTATTAATTGTCCTAATACGTCGGCCGAAGCTGACGACACAAGATCTAATTTGCATATG
Source organism: Trachymyrmex cornetzi (assembly GCF_001594075.2). Classification (NCBI taxonomy): domain Eukaryota; kingdom Metazoa; phylum Arthropoda; class Insecta; order Hymenoptera; family Formicidae; genus Trachymyrmex; species Trachymyrmex cornetzi. The sequence continues at coordinate 2,678,435 of NW_017300169.1, read as the reverse complement.
CCTCCATTTCTGCCAATAGGAATCATCAAGAAATAAAGTAAAGCCTTCAAGTTTAACAGCTCTTTGTTAAATCAGACATGTCAAACAAATATCCAGCGCCAATTTGTTATCCATGTTTAAATATCTCAATGTGGTCATGAATTCAATTTCTATCAAAGTAAAACCCATCTGCCGAAAAATTAAATTTTAATCGCTACTTGTTCAAAATTATTTATCTGTATTACTAAATTATTACAAACTTATCAACATGGATTAATTATTGCGTTAGATAATAGGAATAATATTAAAACAAAAGAGAATATTTAATATTGATTCATACGTTAATATTAATTTGCAATCGACTCTTTAAAATTTTTGGTATTATTTTTTCTTACTCCACCCTCCAACAATTTTAATGTTTTTAAATATTACTTTATCGTCGGCAAATTATAGCGAGAGCTCGATGTCTCAATGATACCCCTATATTCCTCTTTCCTCCGTAAATAATCACCAAAATTTCAACACATTGCCGCGATAGAACGTTATCTTTTGTGGACTTTGTGACGCGTTTATCGTGATACAACTCTCTTTCGGTAGCCGTGAATATATATGGTAATTACATTTATATTGTATTTATTCTCATAATTTCAATTTAGTATAATGATGTGAATACTTTATTGTAATTGTCTGTCGATATAGTATATACATATTATACGCATATATGTATATACGCAAGATATGCCTCAGCTTACACACATCCAAAACAGTATTCTGCCAATATGGACGCGGGACGAGACCATGATAATTTGCGAGTCAATGACTTTGGCGAGCCATCAATAACATGATTCGTCACTGTATGCGAATACATTTTTCTTTGAGCGATGTATGTTCGATCGCAATTCACTTTCTCGAGGAACATCTACGACGAATGCGTGATAATAGTTGGTACTTACCCAATCCTTATCAGTCGTGGCGGGCTGCAAAAGAAAAAATAGAGGGAAAAAATTGAGATAATTTCATAAGAAATTTCGTAAGCAAATGTCAAAGCGTTATCATTATTCAGACAGTTAATAAGCGAATATAATAAGCGCTCGTAAATAATCCTGTAACTTTGAATGTTAATAATATTTCGTTAATCTTATATCTATATCCTATGGTTGCCTAAATATATTTTGCATTGAAGAAATATATAAAATAAATTATAATTTAGTAGAGATATTTGTTTCACTTAATTAATAATAAAAAGAATTACCTAAATATAATTTTGTTAATTCAACTTTGATTTGATAATTTAAATAATTTGATAACTTAATGAAACAACGTCTATATAAAACGATACGACATGGTAAATAAAGATTATATTTTTTTAAATATTTCTTGAAATTTCAAAATATCACATTTTCTTATCATTTGGTTACTGGCTTCATCGCGCAAATAAACAATTACACTCGAGAATTAATATATGTAGGAGAAAGATTACCTTCGGTGTTGGAGCCAGAGCCGTTGGCGTTGTCGCCTGTTCCTGAATGTCGTCGCTTGACTAGAGTAAAATGTTTAATTACACCAATTTCGTAACATACATCAGCGGCGTAGGTGGAAAGCACGAGAATATAGTTGAAAAATTTTATACAATGATGGTCTAATCTATTTTTTTAAGAAGTAGGGATAATTAAATTTTAATCCTTTTAATGTAAACATTAATCATTTAACATCATAAAACAGAAACTTAAATCATTTTTGCAAATTCTGACTCTCTTATGATATTTTTCTATACAAAAATAAAAAATAAAACAAACGTGAAAAAATCTCATTTTTATACATTTTATGTTTATACTTTATGTTTATAAATAAAATAATGCAACAAAAACAATAATAGTAAAACGTGATTTTATTCATTAAATTAATTACATAAAATTTTTGCATTTCACCTTTAACTTCCGGCTTTACTTTTAGCGTAAGAATAACGTGTAGACATATGTATACGATACCTTTTCTTTTTCCACACCCATCGTATAGCAGCTTGGAAGAATAGAAAACAAACAGTTGGTTAGTCAGTGAAATTCTAAAAACGTAATCTTTGAGCATATATGCGATATCTCTCTATGCAAATATACGAGACCCGAAAAATCTGTAGCGTAGCCAATATCGCTCGAAAATGAGAAAGAACCGTTTTAAAAAGTAACTTTTAGAACTCGCGATAACTCGTTGGAATGTCTTACAAAATGCGATATCGATCGGTTAAGAGCGGCCACTGTCTGCATCACTGCGCACATATGATGCAATATCAAACAAAAAGCTCACCTTTAAGGATGACAAATGTAAACGTGATGTAACTTATAGATATGATGACGAAGGTCGTAAAAAAATTTATTTCAACAATAATGTTAAAACTATAAAGTGAGAAAACTGAAATATTTTCCACGATCGATACATTTATCAATCGATAACATGTGTATATGTAATGAAATTTATCAAAAATACTATTATATATTTTATATTATATATATAAATTCTGAATTACATCGCGACAAAATGTATTATATACGAACATTGCATTAGCAGTGATGAACTCATTTTACGTAAAAAATCCCATTTTATTAGATTTTGCTCTACAGAAAAGTTCAATAAAAAATATTTTCACGTTAACATGAAGTTTGATGAGATAAGAACTGGATATTGTTGAAAAATTGAATAAAAGTACAATAAATATCGATTTCCATAAAAATACTTTTTTTACGTTTTCCATTGAAATTATTAAAAAACAGACATTAATAATACATTATTAGTTAGATTAATATACAAGATATTAAAGTTAATTTGTACGGGAAACTCCATTCGAAGACTCCATTTGTCACTGTATTGTCGGTAGGACATGATGATGCAATCATCTCTTTATTTTTCTATTATTTTGACATATTTCTTTTTCAAATTCATTTCATGCAAATCCGATTAGTTAGATGAAGCATTTATCAAGCACGATCTGATAATTGACATGTCTAGACTACAAAACGGCTGGCAATAAATTTCTAGAGAGGAAAAATAAAAAAAAATACTGTAAAAATAATAATAATAATAAAGTATTACAAAAATAATAATAATAAAAATACTATAAAAAAATACTAAATGATCAATAATTAATCATAACATAGATAAAAGAAAAAATTTCAAACAAATAAAAATTATTTATATATTCTTTCTTGACATAATTATAGCCAAAATTATGGCCAAAATTCATTTACGATAGAATTAAACAAAACTGAAAAAGTGCACATGCATTTTATATTTATTTACAATTTAATATAAATACTAATTAAATTCATAATTAAGATGGTCTCTCTTTTAAAAAGTTTCATAATTGTAATATTTTTGATTCGATTGATTAATTAATTTTTCTTTTATTTGAATTAATATCTTGTCCTTATTAAGCAATTCAATTATACAGCCGAATTAAATACATACAAAAGGTTCAAATTTTATTATGACATAATTACGCGATACTTATTACATTCGCTTGGAGATAATCTCATTAATGTTATTGCTACAAAATATATAATTTATCTCTTGTGCGAAGAATTTCAATTAAGCACGCAAATTATGCATAACGCGTAAATTATTACATTTACTTAGCGGTGAGGTAATTAAGTATACTTTCAGACTGAAAGGCACATTATAACATTTGCAAAATGTATCACGCATACCGCGTGCAGCACGATGTGATATAAGTGACATAATGGTGTCACGCAACTACAATAAAGTACATTACGAAATATCTCATACGGAAACGAATCGTACGTTCAGTTTTCCGTTTGGTATTAAACCTTATCGCGATCGTCTCTTTCAAAAATCGTATTTATTACAGTCACGTTTGCGTCCGAGCAGCGTCACAGGAAAATCCGGCTTGACCGATAGCAAAGGTCAAACATAAAGGTCAATAGATACACCTTCCATTCTGTTTGTCATGAATGTTACCATATGACATGATATTACGATGCCAGTAAGAGTGTGGAATACGAGTAAACATTAATAGTGACTTTGCATTACATTGAATTAGTATACATTAAAAAGGTTGTTTTATATATAAAGTAGCTAAATATAGTAACATAATATAATCAACTTTGACAATAAAATAATGTACGTATATTCTATTAAGTAACGTGGCAGTTATTATTGAACTGTCTAAAATATTTATGTCCTTTTATATTTAACTTTGCTAATTTTATGTGTGCTAATTTCAGCTTTTAGTACTAATGTAATGGAAGTAATCAAATTCGCTGTAAGTTAAACAGCACCGAAACTCTACCGTGTCTTCAGAACTGAAACCGGCGCAATCTTGAGGAGTTCAAATGAAAATCTGAGAATTGAACCCTTAATATTTTTTTGTGATCGGCAACATAGATGAATTTAAGGGACATTTTTCATACCTCGGTCATCAAGAATTCGACTTGGCGGAATTGTGCGATGCGAAGATTTCAATATCTAACAGAAACATCTGTCCTCAATGTTCGTGCTGACATTATAGGATCGACGCAATTCGATGAACCCAAGGAGACGTCAGGAATAATACATGCACCAATACAATATAATCCGCGATACGAACAGCCCTTCTTTTCCATGATCAGCAGAGGAATGATGTGCGGAATTTTGTGAGAAAATATTCGCAAACTCACCTCGCAGGCGATGCAGGCGAGAGACAGGAAGCGCAGACTCGTCTACTCTGAGGGCTCGATTCGATCCTCGTGTGACTGAATATCCCCCACGGGGGTTGGCGCAGCCAGCGCGACCCCGTCGGCCGATCACACTGCGCAAGCGCCCTAATGTTTTTCACCCCTTCGTGAGCCACCCACGTAAAGGGGGAGACTCCCGCGCGAGTTAAATCGCAATTGCATCATCCACCGTGCACACGGATTTGGAGATCGATCGTAGGGATGATGACGTCATGGACATCAGTAGGATTGCTATCTTGAAAAGCGAACGAGAGATTGTTTAAAAAAGTCAGTAGTTCTAGCTGATAATGAGAGAAACATTTGTGTTACATCTGTTTTTTTCTTTTCCTTTCTTTTTTCCCTACATAAATGTTAAAAATTGACTTCACTTGAGATCGATTGGCCAAAAAGTTCGTATGGTATTTCAGAGTTGCCACAGAAAATAAAATTCCCTGATATTTCCAGATTTTTCAAATAAAGGTGGAAAAATTTAACATGACTAATATGTAAATTTTAATATTTTGAAACCGGGATTGTAAAGAAAGCTATTCTATATTATTAAAAACAACATAGGTACATTTAGAAGTTTAGTAAAATAAAATCGTGAATGCAAATTTAACAAAAAATAAATAAGTATTGAAAAAAAGAATGTTGTTATAACGGAAAAGGATGATTAAAATAATGAATGATAAAAATACTAAATAAAATATAAATTTTAATTATTTTATTAAAATTGTTTTGATAATTTAATTTTATAATTTGAAGTAAAAAATATATTTAATAAAATATATAAATAATAATAATAACAAACTTAATAATAATTAAAGTGAATTAAGTCTCTTCGTGTTACTTTGAGTATTATGTATTAAACAGTAAAGATAGAGAAAATTTGGTAATCTAAAATATAAATATTCTTTTTTCATCGCAAAGCGGATGTACTTTGACGTATGTACGTACTTCCAATACATACATACGAGAAGTACAAACATTGAGATTAGAAAACGATCATTATTGACGATAATCGATCATCAAATAGTCAAGTTACGTAATCGACTTATTGATTCGCTAATAAGGAATCGACTATACGGAAGTGATACGAACGTCAATCCCCTTCTGTTGTCGCGCCTCTAGAATGATAAAGAGTTTTATCACTTCACAGTATGATATATATATTATATTTGTATTTTTACAATTCGAGGACGTAAATAAACGCGACGTAAGTAATCGCCTTTTGTATGATATCATTAGTCAAAGTAGTCACGTTTCATTACGAAATTATTGCAACACGAGAAAGCGTTAGAAAAAAAAGGAAAGGTGGGAATGCAAGGTAAACGCGTACACGTATATGCGTGGGCTTTCTCTCGACACGCGCGAAAAAAATCCGCGTCTCGCCGGCAGCCGGTGACGTCTGCAAAACTGTCGCCAAAAACTGGCCCATTGCCCGACGCGATCACACGAAAACGTAACCGAACATTCATCTTATCATCCCGGATGCGGTTGGTGCGACACTTGAGGAGAAAATTATATGTACACACTCCTTTGAGCCAGTTGATGACGCGTGATTCCTTATTGCAAGGAAATTAATCGACCGCGATGTATCCTGCCGTTCAGGAATTGTCCTGAAGGACAAGTTCGAGTTGTAAAGACATATTTAAAAAGATTTCAATTTCTATAAAAGAAAATAATATTTTGCAAACATTAAAAAAAATCTTATTGATAATTTTGCAATCGAGAAAATTTTTTTCTTTCTACCCTCTCTTACTTTCTACCTGATATCGATTAGATGACAATTTATTATATTTACGATTCCATGGAGATTCGATACTCGATACGGTTGTATCGAATAATTTCCTTATCGTGCTCAATCTATCATTGGATGAAGGATAACGAGCGGAAAAGATTGTAATTGATATGATCGAGTGATATTACAATGATGCATTAATGTGTAATTAAAATCTTGGTGATTGTACACGAGACTCGACAAGTGTATATAACATGGTTTATTGGATGATTCAATAGGCTTAAGAGGATCTTAATTATCAAGATAGCTGAAATTCTTCACATTCATTGCACTGTGTGATTTTGAAACGCTTGTATTTACACAATTGCTCGTTATCACAAAAAGTTATTCTAAGTAGGTTTCAAACAGAATTACTTACGTAAAGTGGTTTTAAAGATTCAATTTCTATATTTGCTCTTACAACATAACAGATAATAATAATAACAATACAGATAAGTAAAAAAAAAAAATAAACATTTACAGAAAATGTAAAAAATCGCGTTTAAAATTTTAATAGGATTGTTATTACTTGTTATACAATTTGTCAGATCTAATTAGGCCATTATGGGAATTATTTGGAATAGATATTTGGAAATCGAAATTCCGATTGGAATGGTGCAATTATTCTATAAATTTCTATTGTGTTTTCTAAGGAAAATAAAATAATTCCGATCGAAATCTATTCCGAACAACTGCATAATACGAGTCTAGATCAATTCAGTTGCACTTTCTATATTCTATCTCCTTCTTTAAAAATCACATGTTTGTTTCATAAATGCAGAAGCTAGAGGAAAATGCCTCAGGCGAGAGGATATTTAGCGTATAATATATACATCATCGAGCAGTCGATAGCGAGTTAACATCGTTTCCCTGCGAGACATTTCGCTCGCGTTGTAATTTTCTATTTTTACGACAAGCAAATGTCCCGCGCAGTTGCGAGACTAACGTCATTTTCACCACGGCTTTCGTCAGAGAAGGAAAGACGTAGTTTCTTCTTGGAAGGAGAAACAGAACCGATTACGTGCCTCTGCACACACCCACCGCGTCGACCAATAAGAGAGTGGCGGCGACTAAGCGTTTCTCCGTGGTCATGAAATTAAAAAGGCCGCATTTTGGTCCCTCGATGAATCGATTGTAACACTTACTCAAGTTTTTCAACGCTGAAAAAAATCGCCATAATCGTATTCTGTTTACTTAAAAAAAAGTGCTAAATCAAACAAAAATATTTTCTTGAATAGTACTAGCCGAATATTTACTAAATATAAACATATATTTATTTTCGATACGAGAACCATTAATTTGATTTAATAATCACCTTTTTAAGTAAATATTTATCACAAGTGTAAATATTAAATTAGTACTATTCAAACAAATATTTACCAAAATTTAATATATTTTTTTCTAATGTAGATTTGTGAAATCGATGGTTAGATTTCTAAAAGATTCAAACAATTTTCAAGTCGCGCATGCCTTTCGACAGACGATGATAATCTCTGCTTCGATCGATACGCGCTCGAAACTGATGAAACGAGCTCCATCATGGCGATTGAAAAAAGTGTCGATCACCTGTTGAAATATTAAACATAATCCGCGACATACGCGGATTACTGTGCGATTATCGCGTGTGTACGGATACAGGACTATTTCTGTAAAATAAACGATACGATAGCCAAAGCAAAGAAACGGTAATCTTGCCGAAACGAAGCGTAAACGCCTCGTCTGTTATATTTCAATTTCTTTTTTCGAACCACATGCCTCGTTTCGTTAGTCGCGTTTAATACGCATCGAGGGCAAATTAATCGACTGCCTAGAATATCGTTAAACGCGAATCAAATGCGAGTACAGACGCGTAACGCGCTTGTTGCATCACTTGCGAGCAAACTTTATCACGTGTCTTATTGCATCCAGTGGCGTAATCAATATTATTTCCAAGAAAAAAAGATGTAGGAAGGAAAAAAGAGAAAAGAAACAGGAGGGAAAAAAATAAGATAATCCGATAGAAGTACAGAAAAGGGATATTAAACGTATTTTAGATCGTTACATACTTTCCGCGTGACGACACTTGAGAAAAATAGTTAAGCGAGGAAGGCTTTACGGCGAGTTACGCGTGGAATTCTTGCCAATAATCCGACGTGATAATGATCTTTACACGCCAGGCGGTATTCTAAGAAAATTCCTAAGCCTACACGGAGAAAAATTTATATTATAAGTTTTAATACAATTTTAAAATTACATTTTGCTATGTCTTGTATTTTCGATGGACTCTCACAACATAATTCCGACTTAACTTTTACTATGGTAATACTAATTTTTATCACATAAATAAAGTAATTATTTTGTTAAGCCATATTCTAACATGAAAACAGTTAATTTTTACTATGGTACGCAAACAAAATTTGCTAGGTATGTTTGATTTTGTAATAAAAAATTTTTACTATAAAAAAGTGTAAAAATTACGTTATATTATTGTTTTTAAAAAAATAATTATAGCATTTAAACTTATAATTTACATGAAGACCGCAGCTACTACCACATTATAGTAATTTTAAATATAAAATTTTCTCCGTGTATGTACGCAAGTACGTACAGTTGCACGTTTATTAAAATAATAGTTAACATCTGACGTTTTCTTTGGTGACAAGGAGTCAGAAATCGATCCTCATCCCTTTTCAGTGACATTTTTTTCAACATTTGTTTGTTACTCATATCGTTAATTGATATTACGTGCTTTCGATTGATCCTCAAAGAGCATAGACAAATTACATAACATTATATAAGAAAACGTTTCTTTGATGATTTATACAAAATGTCGTAATAAATTGGCCGGATGTTTAATAGATAAACCGAGACAAAGTTATGTATATATGATATATGACATTACGTCGTATATACATAAATCTTTAGAGTTAGAAAACTTTTGCTCAATTTTTTATATACTTTTGTATTTTCCCCACAGCCTAAAAACTTGCAGCAATATCACTTACAGAATACTAGCCAATACTAGAAGATAATAATTAATTACCTATTTTAGACATTGAAAACACTATCAGTACCTTAAGTACTCCAAATAAGTAATTAATGTCTTTCAATAATAAATAAGTCAGTATTAATTTCTGTAAGAATATTACTGCAATATTTGTAATGTTAATATAATATTACTGGAATATTGCAAATGTTGCTGCAATGTTACTGCAGGAATTTCATTTCGAGCGCAAACAGTATTATATTGTAGTCACAAAGAATCCATTGATTCCAAATATAGTTGCAACTTTGCAATGGGTTTAGTGGTCGATAAAGTGAGCGTAACGCTTATCAATTCATACGCAACGTGTCGCACGTGGGTTTCGTGCGGATACGAGACGCCATCGTGTAAACAAAATTAAACCGAAGATCATGGGTCTTCCACCGCATCTACAAAGTTTGCGAGACATGCCGTGCGTAAGCGCGCATGTCCGCCCACCTGGCTTCGAATAACCGCGAAATTTCGACATCATTCTAAAAATAGGGTGTTTTCCCACTGGCGCATGTTTCGTTTCATAGAGTATAGACGATCATCTTCACGGTGGGACACCTCGGATGCTAGCTATAAGGCATCGTCTATCGTCGTCTGGCGTGCTCCGACCAGCTCCGACGAGCCCACGTTCATATTTTAAATGGCAATCGTTACTATCGTCACGACTGACAGCGCAAGTCCGCCCCAACCATTGCTGCGACATCTTTCGATATAAAAAGCAAACTATGTATTTTCGAGTCCCTCCAATTGAATGATATATCAGATTCTCACTTTTGCTTACGCAACTCTTACGTCGACGGCTTTGAAAATAATTAAAGCATTTTTAAAAAAGAAAAAAATTTCGTAGTACTTGTATTGTTGCCGAAAATATTTTTGTCTGTTTCCAACGAATTGGATTTCGATTTTCTTGTTATTAAATTTGCGTAATTTTTTTAACGCTTGTTTAATCTCAAGAAACGAATTTATTTTCGTGTGTATTTAATTTTGTTCGAAGCATATCGCTTGTCCGATGAACGCATCGCGATGACAGCTTTACCTTCCTCGCCGAGAGAGGTATGGTGGTCTCTCTGGTGTATATTGGAACATCGAGGTCGCTGACGCTGCTGCTGATGCTGGGTGCACGCGAATCGCCGCGTCCTCCGAGCGGTACCGTGAGATGCGTCGGTCTCAGCGGGTGCGACTCCGCGATGTAACCCTCGCCGAAGTCCTCGTCCTCTCGTTCCATCTATCGCAAAAGCAAATTTAAAATCGCAAAGTTCAGTCTTTTTCACTTAGGGATAAAAAAAGATTCTGTTAGATTGATAAATTAAAAAATAAGATAATAAAATTGATTCGCATCTTTCGCAGACGTATCGTATGTTTTTTGAATTTGCATAATTGCCGTTATTATCAATTTTCCTAATTTTCTGCGTCGTATGTGGCGTACGTAAAATTAGCACGAGTAACGTGACAACGTTACTCCCTGTCAAGTATTTGGCCAATGATCAAGGCTAGTAACCCGATGACATACTCCTCACACACACACACACATGCCTGCTCTTCTAGTTCTACAACCATTCAGGAACGATCTGCAGTCGGCGAATAATCTGACGACTACTTCGTCAAATCGATTCTACATTTGATTTATATTCTAGACTTTATTTCCAAGTATTTATATCATTATAGTTTTGTACGTGCAGAGTTCGAAGAAAATGCAACAAGGATATTTTTATCATTTTTTTCTAATAAAAGATTTTCTCTTGTAAGATAAATCCAATGCATATAAATGGAATCGTTAACGCATGATGAAATAATGTAAATTCCAGTCTAGCTGAAAAAAAAATTGAAAAATATACAGGCCTCCAGCATTCTCTTTCGAGAAACTCTGGTTGAACAGCGAACGATATATAGTATTGACATTTAAATCTCACGCAGCGTCCCGCTAATCCTACACATCTTTAATCCTAATTGGTGCATTGCAAAAATGAAAAATCTGCATTATTTCAAACTTCAATTGTCCTTTCTAAGTATACACGCTGAAAACAACATCAACTCGCAATGTCGTGATCTCCGCGGAAAATAACGTCTATTAACGTGTAATAACGAGAGAAGTTTTATAAAAACTATGCTGATGCGTGCAGTGATAACAGTAGCGATGAAAAATCCTAATAATTTTAGAATTGTGAACTCGGTTCTTGAACGACAAAGGATTACCTCAATAAAGTTCTTAGGTGAGGGTGATTGAGAGTTTCGATTTCGCGCGAATTTAACGTCTCGCGAATTCTCAAACGTTCAGTGGAGATTCGGCAGTGGGTGCGCGTCGCACAAAGAGAGGGTGGTTCACAGAAAAAGAGAGAAAATCGCGGCGGGGGATGTTAGTTTAACCGGCAACCGGAATGCATCCGTGCAGCCGGGGGATGCTCTTGAGACTGAGCTTGAGAGGACGCGGCGACTCACCATCGTCGACGACGTAGCCGACGGCCTCTGGCTAGATTTAATTTTAACGCTTCGCTTCACGTACGCGCCTCCGCTGTTCGACGAATCCCCGAGTTTCATCGAGAAGAGAGAAGATCGCCCGGCCCTCGTCCCGTCTCTTCGATCAATTGATCTGCCACGCGATGCTCCTCATAATTGATTTCACTTAACCTCGGGATATGCATCGCGACTTCGTTTAACTCCTCGAGAATTGTTTGCAAACTGCGATTCATTTCTCTGAGCCGCAATATTTGTCTCTCGCGCAAGTCGATGTTTTTTAAAAGAAAATCTAGAAAAAAAGATCTAAAGATTCAGAAAAGCTCTTATAGTGTGTGTGTGTGTGTGTGTGTGTGAAGCTTATAGTTAATGTTTAGGACAAAGATATGCACATTTATATAAACAAAATTGTCGTTAATTTTGTCAAAGTGTTCAAGAAAGATCTTTTACTTTCTTCATTATTTTCATACGACTCTTGTTATTACGACCCTATAATTTAATATATTATAAGATCACAAATCGGATTTAATATATTCTTGAATAATTGTCTCTCTTTTATACATACAATTCATAATTTCATTCTTATATATACTCACAATTACTCTTTTCCATGCTGTCATATTTTTTAAAATATTATAAAGCGTTTTATGTTCTTCTTGTCTAAATAAAAATATTATAGATTCATGTTTGCGTCAATGAAATATTTACGTCGCGACAAGTAGAGTAGACTTCCGTCGCGTCTATTTCGGCGTCACGTGGTTTATTTCCAAGTAGGAAACTAAATAATAACTTATAGAGAGTATATAATCTATACTTACTCACACAAACGTATGTCTAAAAGATTTTTCAAAGATGATTTATTGAAATGTTTTTAAAATATTATAAAAGACGTCTTAAAAATCACTAAACAATCGCTATTTTTAATTCCTAATTTTCGGAACCATAATTCCTAAAAATGTGAAAAATTCTTAGTATTTTGGTTTATTTAGTATATATATTTTATATTTTTATAATATTTTGTATTATTATATGCATGTTTTATTATATTTTCAAAAATGAAAAAAAATAAACATATTTATTGTTAAAAACATAGAAAAATTCAAAGTTAAAGAATTAACAATAAATAAGAAGACTCTACTAGGTCAATTCACTCTCTCTTAAAATTAATTATATTTATAAAATACTTGGAAAAGTTGGAACACCCAATATATCGAGCAATGCTATTATTTACACATAACTTAAATAAACAAACAGATGTTTTCGGCATGATATACGATATTGGCATCGCAAAATAACAAATATATATATATGATATATGATATATTATACAAAGTGCCATTTTCATTGTTGTGTCGCATACCTCTTATTAATAAAATTTTAACTTAATCGCCATCTAAATGTTGAAAGAAATATCTTCGTATAGTTTCCTACATGACACACATACAAAGTAAATATTTTGCAGTAATAATTACTAATAATACCTTATTAATCATGTTATGTAGTTAGCTTCTAGCCAGCAGAAATGAAGATTAAGGTGCCATCTAGAAATAATTTTGCCAACTTTTTGGTGGATTCAATATCGATCGATCGACAAACTCGGTGAATAAAGTAGTGCGTTTGAATGCAAGTATATATTTAATTTAACCTCTCTCGTGACAAACATGATGCGTATATTGGCTAATAAACGCAAGTAAATTAAAATATAAGATCGTAAGAAAATAATTACATACCTCGTACTAGACAACACCTATACAATGGTATTTTGGACACAAGTACTTTTAGCTTCAGTGAAAAAAGTGAGCAGATTTTATTGAATCAAGTATCACAAGTTACATGTATTAACTACTAAAGGAAACTTTTTGTTTTATCACAGCAACCAAGAAAATATCTACGTTCTAGATTCATTGACACGCTGCGTCTTCATGTAAGAGGAGGTACAGGAGGTGGTGGATTGTCTCGTTATGGAGGGTTAGGAGGTGCAGGAGGTAATATATATGTAGTTGCAAAAGATGGGCTAACATTGGAGAAAGTTGCCAATACTTTGAAGACCAAACGGGTCGTCGCAGATTGTGGAAATGACAGTTCAGCAAGGGGAATTATAGGTGCACCTGGTAAAGATAAAAATATTTCGGTTCCACGTGGTATTTTAGTATATAACCAGAATGGAGTATTGTTAGGTAGGTATAATTTTTAAAACTTTTTGCCCAAAGTTGTACAGTTAGTTACTTTTCTTTTCTCCTTTGTTAAAAATCTTATAGGAGATTTAAACGAAGAGGATTCAAAAATATTAGTAGCCAAAGGTGGTTTGGGAGGTACAAAAGACACAGGTTACTGTGGATTAAAGGGAGAATCTCAGGTGATAAAGTTAGATTTGAAACTGATTGCCGATATCGGATTAGTTGGCTTTCCCAATGCTGGTAAAAGTACATTCTTGGCAGCAGTTTCAAATGCCAAGCCTAAAATTGCTAGTTATCCCTGTAAGACTTCTTACATATTTTATTGATTGTTCGTTAATTTTGATCCTACAGTCGTGCTTTTTTTATTGTAGTCACTACCATAAGGCCCAGATTAGGTATCATGAATTACGATGATTTGAGAGAAATTACCGTTGCAGACTTACCAGGTCTGATTGAAGGAGCGCACATGAATATTGGGATGGGTCACAATTTTTTAAAACATATTGAAAGAACAAAGCTACTTATGTTCATCGTAGATATACAAGGATTTCAATTGTCGCCCAGGCATGGACATAGATCCTGCTTGGAAACTGTAGTCTTATTAAATAAAGAGATTGAACTCTATAAACCGGACTTATTAAAAATGCCAGCAGTGCTTATAATTAATAAAATGGACACTGAAAATGCTGATAATATTCTCAACGAAATTAAACCATCATTGCGCGACTTATCAAAGTACGTGTCTACATGTCCAGAGGAAATGCAACCTGAACAGGTGATACATTTTGATGATATTTTACCGATGTCCTTAATCTCGAAAGATAAAAATATACAAATAGTCAAAAACAGGCTACGAAATATATTAGATAAATATGAAGAGAGGAAACATGCTCTTGAACATAGTAACTTGGACTCCCGGCTAATGGAGAGGATAAACCGACAATTGGAAGAGCATACACCGACCATTGTATAAATTTATAACATAGGAAAATAAAATTTTTTTAATAACGCTAATGCTATTGTTAATGTAATGACTCGAAAAATATGCAGATTTAAATTGAATTTTTATCATAGGAGTTCGAGGTGGCAGACTGTATAGAAATTTGTTTAAAGCCTATTTAATTTTACTAATTTACATTTTATGTTTGCATCTCGTACTCTTTCAATCCAACTTTCTCCGAATGATGCGTTATTCTCAACAGATACCATTTCGGTTTCTTCTCTATCTCGGAGAACGTTTATGTTTGCCATCCACTTTTCCGCACCGTTCCACGCTATCATTACACCATTATCATTGCATAAACGAGGTGGAGTTCTAACGAATTTAAAGCCTCTTTCCGAACAAACAATTTCTAAAGTCTTTGCCAAGAAATTGTTGCAAGCCACACCGCCGGATATTACCTATATTAAAATAAATATGTAAAACAAAAAATCAAAAATTAATTAACATAATCTTAGGCATACCAAAGTTCGCTGCTCTTGTGGTATCAAATTCGTATTGTTAATAAATTCCATTGCCCTTTGCGTTCTGAGACATATGTGTTTTGCAAAAACCAGTTGTATGGCAGCGCAAAAATTATACACATTAGGAATTGCCGCACTATTAGCAATATCAAAAATTTCTTCTTTATCTAAAATATATTTAAAACTTCTGTTCCATATACCTGCAAAACTAAATTGACAATCTCTTTTTTTTGTTAAGATAGGCTCGAAAAAGAATTTAGTTGGATCTGGAGCTTTGCTTGCTGCACTTTCTATTGCCTGACCACCGCTCATATGCGAGAATTCTGGTATAGTTGCAAGTTTAAGTCTACGAGCAATCTGCAAAGTTTAAAACAAATATATTTATCGTTATATATTTCATAGATGTTTTTACGAGTTCTTTCATAAAATTTTACTGATAATTTATGAAGACAAAATTTTAAATCCAATAATTCATGATCAAACATGTGATAGACAAAAACTTCAAGATATACCTTGTCCAGAACTTCACCAGGTGCATTATCTAACGTAGTACCCAGTGTATAAAATTTATCAACATTTTCAACAATCGCTAATAAACTGTGGCCACCTGATACAAGCAAAACGAGATAAGGAAAGTTTACCTACAAAACATATATGAATTTTCTTTATGTTTGATGTCATATATATGTTTTATACATATAATTAGCTCTAACATACTTTCTGTACCATTCGGACAGTTAATGCATGAGCTTCCATATGATGTATCGGTATATATGGTTTGTTACCAATCCTAGAGAGATATTTGCCAAATTTATTTCCAGCGTCAAGTGATAAGAAAAGACCTGGTTTTGTTGTAGTTGCAATAGCATCTATATTTCTTAGTCTTAAATTCGCTGATTTTAGTGCATCCTCACAAACTGTAGTAATATGTTGTCTATGCATTTCACCGGCAATTGAAGGTATTATGCCACCATGTCTATAAATGAGAATACAGCTATGATTTGCTAGAACAATTTTTAACAGTTTTTAGATTTGTTTTTAATATTTTCTAATAACATACACAAGTCAATTTTTGTATATTTTAGATAATATAAAACAAATACTAAGAATATATAATATAAATTTAATAAATCTAGTAAAAAATTTTGTAAGTAGTTGTGATTTAAGTGTGGATTAAATTCATGTCAATTTCACATAAACAGTTTATAATTAACTAATTACTTTAAATGAGTAAGATGTTGCGAATTTATTGCCTCGCTCAATATCTTTCCTGTAGTATCTACAATTCCACATCCTGTATCGTCGCAACTTGTTTCGATTCCTAAAATAATAGCTGGTCTGTCTACAAATGTTCGTATCGCGTTTAATCTTGAACATTTAGGCTGGCAAAATTCTAATAACGTTTTACGCGATAAAAAATACGTACATTTGGCCATTTCGTCTCAAAATAAATAATCGCAAGTCTGAATCAGTGTACACTTTTGGTACTTAAAGTGAAATAGGTATAAGTTCGATATTTGTCGAAAGCGCGAGAAAGAGAGTTCTAGTGCAGTCTAGTGCAGAAACAGAAAACAGACCACATGTGAGCTAACCAATGTTAAGTAAACAGGTTAGGGATATACTAAAATATATATTAAAATCGCTAAAGTACACTTTCACCAGAATTTTGGCCTGTACAAATTTATCAATCATACAATGCAAAAATATGTTATTTGTTTGAATTATCTGACGTCAGACGCGTTCTTTCACGTTTCTCAAACGCGCTATGCATGCATTCTTCCAACGTGCTGATTGGCTGATCGAATAGGGAATTTTCAATTCCAGAAGCACTTCTCTAACCATCCTGAAGACCAATCGGCAGTATCGGCACGTTCGAAAAAACTGTGTGCAACAAATAAAATTTCAATCTAAGCACGTCGTTACGACATATCTCCATGAAAGTCTAGTAAAAATTCTACAACGCTGCGGACAAGAAGGAACAGTGACGTAGGATTGGCCGAATTTGAAAACATCGGTGAGGTAATCGATCGATCGAACCAACTGCCCATCCCTTTACTCCCATTTATCGATAAATTCTCCGAACGCGATTGTATCGCGGCCATCATAGGCTCAGTTCAGTGAGTTCGGTCAGTCGGGTTCAGTTCAGTTTCCAGTCGGTTCCAGTTGAGTCGGTGATGTTAACGTTGGTGTTCATTACGCATCCCAGGAAAGATCGACGCATAAAGGGCGTGTAAAATGCACGAGTGCCGGAGTTCTCGGACTCTTGGCTCGGTCACGGCCTCGGCCTCGATGACGCTGCCGGGAGCGATGAGCGCGTGGAACGCGAGTAGCAGCGTGCGGATACAATAGAGAGTGGCTTAGTCGAAAGCAACGAAAGCATCGTGCTGCCAGGGCAAGACGAAGATGTTCGCGTTCTAAGGAGCCGTGCCGTCCTAAGGAACCGAACCACGGATTCATCGATCTCGGCCAATTTCTTGTGATTGCTCAGCAGACGATGCTCTTTGAAAATCCCATGAACTTTTCTTAAACGAGCGCGTGTGACTATCGAGCATTCGGTGAAATGTTTTCGTCGCCGGCGTCAGCGGTGGGCGAGCCATCGGGCTACGATTTTCAGAAAGAGGAGAACGCTGCCAAGTGGAAGGGAGTGTTTGTCAACTCCCTGCGCAAGGTACATCTTTCGTTGCTCCGATTCTGCTCCGCTCCTTGTCGCTTCATCTATCTCTCTCTCTCCCTTCCCTCCTCCCTCTCCCACTCCCCCCTCCCCTCATCTCTTTCACTCGCTCGTGCTCTCTCTCTCTCTCTCCTTACCCGTCTTGTATACTTTGCTTTCTTGTCTTCTACTATCCCGTTCTATCCCCTCCACTTCATCCCCGTCTCTTCCCCTCATGTTTTGTTCGCTCCAACGCTCGATCATTTTTCGTCCCAATGATTTTACGTCGAGGCTGGATCGATCAACGACACTGACCGACGTCATCACTGTGCGCGGCCACCATATGATTTCTCAAATGCTTTTCTGTCAACATCAGCGATTGGTGGATTTTTTTATATCATACTCTCGCGCCTATCTCTATTCTCCGACTATCGACTCCTTTACCGACTTATCTGTTCCAAAGTGTTATATTTTATGATATAATCTTACGTATCCTTGGTTAGTGATGTATAATAATATGTCATAGTAATAATAATATATTGTAGATACGTTATATAGTCAAGAAAATATTATTATTGTATAGGTACTAGAACAAGTACATCCTAGTCTTGAAGCTCGGCAAGATGCCTTAGACTATGTGGAAAGTTTAATTTTAAGAATGCTAGGCATGCTTTGTGGACATCCACCTCCTCAGACTCCTCAAGATGTAGAGGAAAGAGTAAGACGAACGTTTCCTACACCCATTGATAGATGGGCTCTTCGTGACGCGAGAGACGCTTTAGAGAAGGGAAAAAAGAAGTCGCCATTAGTACTACCAGTTGATAAGATTCATCAATTATTACAAAAGGTACGTACTATATGTTGGTTTAGTCGTATTTTGTATGCAAATTTTAACATTCAAAGATCTTACATATCAAACATGTCAAAGCTGTATAATCATATAATACATTTTTTTTTAATAGGAAGTATTACAGCACAAAATTGATTCACAAGTTAGCTTGTTTGTAGTGGGCGTTTTGGAATACATTTCTGCTGATATTTTGAAGGTTGGTAATATTCTAAATATTAAACGATTTTAAGCACTCACTTATTTCTATTTGAAAAGAATTGTCTAGGAATTTAAGAATTTTTACTTTCTTTTCAGCTAGCTGGAAATTATGTGAAGAATATTCGCCATGTAGAAATTTCGTGTGAAGACATAAGAGTCGCGATGTACGCGGATATGGTAAGACATTATTTGTACAAATGTACAATTTGTGTTGTATCTCTGTATTGCACCTTCATTAACATACACTCTGTATCATGTCTTACCATTTACATTTTAAGACTGATTTGAGTTTATCCACATACATACATGTATACATACGTACATACATACGCATATACATACCTACATACATAGATACATATATACTTACGCGCGCGCACGCACACACACACACACTTAATTTGTGAATATTATACATATACAATATATATATATATATATATATTTATATATGTATAGATATGTTGTGTAATTATATAACGATAATATATATAATATGGTTTTATCATGTGATACTTCATATTTTCAATTCAGTCTTATGAAATAGACACACACAGTGGTATATATAGTTTATGAGGCTTGTACAGAAAATGTAAATTAAAATGAGTGGTATTACATTGCATTAAATAGACAGTAAATGCAGTAGAAGAATATGATATCTTACTAGTAATAGTTTATGATTTATTGATCAATAAATTAATACCTTTGTAAGCCATGCACTGGATCTCGGTGTGAAGTATTTTTTTTATTTAATCTCTCGTACAAACTCCAAACGTTTCGATCCTAATTCGGACCTTTTTCAATGTCAGAAATTTACATTCGCGAAATCATTATGTTTCCTGATACTCATCAGATGAGTTATAACTGTCGTTTTGTTAACATGTCATTCCCATTACCTTTGACGAAACTCATTGTATCAGGAAACACAATGATTTCTCCCCTTGACATTGAAAAGGATCCGAACTAGAATCGAAACGTTTGGAGTTTGTATAAGAGATTAAATAAAGGAAATACTTCACACCGAGATCCAGTGCATGGCTAACAAAGGCATTAATTCATTGATTGATTCATCTCAAAGGAGTCTTATTCAAAGTAACTCTATTTATTTGGTTTATGATTTATTGTTTTTAGATTCAAGTTATTTTTTTGTTTTATCACATGTTTGCTTAATTTATATTAAAATGCATTACAAATTGTCTAGCTTGGTTTAATTTGATGGAAAAAAAAATTAAAATTGTAATTTGTACCATATTTAAAATATCTACTACTAGCAACAGGTAGTGCACTAATAAATTCCAAAATTGATTACACTAGGCTAATTGTGGCTGCATATATTTTATGCTTGGTTACATGCTTTCCACTAATATATAACAACTTCAACCATGCTCATTCTTCGCTCACGCTGTTCTAGGTGGTACGTACTCGTGGTTGCACAGAAAAGATTTAAGGTGTTACAATATTTTTCTGCTACCCTTGTATCGATTTTATAAAAGTTATATTTAATTTTCTATTTCCTTTTTATTTTTCTATTACTGTTCCTCAACTTAAATTTTATATTAAAATTTAAGTATTAGAAAAGTTGACATATTGATTGCATTCAGTACTACTCACTTAGTGAGCAACTGTAGTTCTAAATGTATCCATTGTAACTTTTGTTACATTATGCAATTAATATCAATATAATATAAGTTTATATATAAACAAAATGTATAATTATAATGTAGCAAGATATGCTCAACATATAATCTTTTTTAAATCATTTTGATTATATCTTTCTAATTTGTAAACATTAGAGGAAATGCAACCTGAACAATTAGAGGAAATATATTTAAAAACAGAGTTAAATCTTAAAAATTCTCGATAAATAATACTGGTGATACTAATAATCCTGGTAATCTAATTATTTTGTGCGTCAATATTAAGTCTGTTTTCTGTGGTTGAACTAGTTTACACTTTTGAAACTTAAAGTGAGATAGATACACGTTTGATATTTGTCTAAAGCGAGAAAGAGAGTTCTAAAACAGTCTAGTGCAGGAACAGAAAACAGACCACTCGTGTATTTCGTTCCTGTTAATTCTTTAAAAATATGTAACTCAATTGTTTAACATATCTCGCTTGTTTAAAAAACTTGCTTGTTAATATATTTATTTTATACATGTGCAGAATATTTATATCTTAGCATCAACATCAAACGTTAGAGCAAATTAAACATCAGTAAGCTTTCTCTTAAACTTTTTCATATTTCTCCCCTTTTTATAGCCAACTGTAGAAAAAATATAATTTGTTCAAATTGCGTGATCTCCTCTATGTGCTTTCATCTCTTTTAAATGTAGAGAATTAATATAATAAATCTTTTTTTTATATACGAGTATTATTATTTATACTATGTTTATGCTAATTATTGTAGCATGCATTTAATAATATTTATGTGAATTGCAAATATATTGACAGAAAATGTTTTAACAGCATAAATTTTTATAGAAAATTTTAAATGATTTTTAAGATCTTTTTTAATTACTTCTGTATTTTGTGCTATTATGGTGGCTATTTTTGTTATTGGTAAAAATAATGATAAATATTCTAACTATTAAATATTTTATTTATTATTTCTTCTCTTGATATTGATGTTTAAGCGTATAAAATAACGGAATAATTATTCGTAATAATGATATTTATAGGTACTGATGGACATGTTTTATCAAGATGATTGTACAGAAGGTCAGCAAAGTAGTTTGGGCGCAGTTGTTTCGCAGACTTATGAAGAGTCTGTTCGAGATCTCATTCATGATGAACGACATTATATCCGTGACTTACATATGATTATCAAGGTAATATATCATAAATGTTAAAGAATTGAAATTTTATGGAAAAGGACTAAAAAATTAGTTTCCATTATTAGGTATTTCGTGAAGAAATTGCGAAGTTATCGCAAGATAAGAGCGAACTTGAGACGCTTTTCAGTAATATTACGGATATTTATGAAGTTACTATGACATTACTCGGCAGTTTAGAAGATATAATGGAAATTACGGAAGAAAAGCAAACACCTACGGTTGGTTCGTGCTTTGAAGAATTAGCAGAGGCAGCAGAGTTTGATGTCTATATAAGGTATATTTATTATATTATGCAATATATACATATGTTGTAAAATTCTAATTAATTATATTATATTGTTAGATATGCAAAAGATATTAATAGTTCAGCTAGTCGGGAAGTTTTAATAAATTTATTGTCAAGACCGGAAGCTAGTACAGCTTTGCGAGCAGCAGGCCATGGTTTTAAGGAGGCTGTTAAATATTATCTGCCAAAACTATTATTGCAACCTATATGGCATTGCTTCCTGTATTTTGATTATATAAAGGTAGCTTTACATTTGTTGCGTATATATAGAATTATTTCTGCAATGATTTACTTTATGTATTTAAAAATCTTAGGTTTTACACAAACGCACAGCTAATACAGAAGATAGCGAAACTCTGGAACAGGTGCAAGGTTTATTGAGACCACTACAAATGGAATTAATGCAATCTGTAGCAAGTCTTCCGAAAAAGGATAAAGGCTTGCGAATGCAGAGCAGGGCAAGGAGACAAGCGGCACTAGAGAAAACTAGTGAACTACAAAAGACTGTAGATGGTTGGGATCAGCGAGATATCGGGCAGTGTTGCAATGAATTTATTAGAGGTAACAAAGAAATACATCTTTTTATTTCTCGATACTCGAACATTTCTTTCAATTGTTGATGATTATATATCGATAATGTTTGTACAGAGGATACATTGAAAAAGGTGGCTAGTAATGGACGGAGATTAACAGAAAGAAAAGCCTTGTTATTCGACGGTTTACTAGTATTGTGTAAACCAACTGGTAGTAAAAGAGTCAGTGTTACTGTTGCAGCAGGTATTGTTGCAGTCGGTGGACATTCGACTCATCAAGGTGAACTTCGATTGAAAGAGAGACTTTTTATTAGAAAAGTCGATATTATCGATAGAGAAGATACCGAAGGTAAACTCATGTATAACTTCATTATAATTTTGTATTACATTTGTAATTTTTCACATTATAATTAAAATATTTTTATAGAATTAAAAAATGCTTTTGAAATTGCACCAAGGGACCATCCTAATGTTATTCTTGTTGCCAAATCTGTCGAAGATAAGAATAATTGGATGGCAGATTTAGTGATGTTGAATACAAAAAGTATGTTAGAAAGAACTTTAGATAGTATCCTCTTGGATGAGGAAAGAAAGCACCCATTGAGGCTACCTCCATCTCACTTGTATAAATTTGCTGAACAAGATAGTCCAGAAAATATTGTTTTGGAGGCCAGGGAAAATGGTGGTGTTCCCTTGATTAAGGGTGCAACTTTGATAAAATTAGTAGAAAGATTAACTTATCATATATATGCTGATCCAGCTTTTGTAAGAACATTCCTTACTACTTACAGGCAAGTAGAAATAGCGTATTGTATTAATCCCTCCTTTTTATATGATAAATTATTCATTATAATGATTTATTTTATAGGAGTTTTTGCTCCCCTCAAGAATTATTAGCTTTGCTAATAGAAAGATTCGATATACCAGATCCTTCATTAGTCTATGGTGAAGAAGAAAAACCTTCTGTATGTAAGACGGTCAGAGAAGATTGGAAAAGATATAGGAAAGAATTTTGTCAGCCAGTACAGTTTAGAGTTTTGAACGTTTTAAGACATTGGGTTAGTATAACATTTTTTAATTTTTACTTACAGATTCTCTTAAAATTAAATTTTATTTTTTTACATGAATTTTCTTAGGTGGACCATCATTTTTACGATTTTGAACGTGATAGAAATCTTTTGGAAAGATTGCAATTGTTTTTGGATACAGTTAGTGGTAAGTCTATGCGGAAGTGGGTTGATTCAGTAATAAAAATTGTGCAAAGAAAATGCGAACCGTCAGAACAACGACCTATCACATTTAGTTTTGAACGATCTCCTCCATCAATTGAGTGGCATCTTAAAGTTCCTGAGGATGAATATGGAATACTTACGGTATATACATAGATGCTTTTACCCTCAATTTTTTAATATTAATTATCGAAATATATAAAAATAACTTGTGTTAATTACAGTTACATCCTATCGAATTAGCAAGACAGTTGACGCTATTAGAGTTTGAGTTGTATAAAACAGTAAAACCTTCCGAATTAGTTGGATCTGTATGGACAAAAAAGGATAAGGAAAAGACATCACCGAATTTGCTGAAAATGATTAAGCATACAACAAATGTAAGCTTTTATTTTAATTAAATCATTGTAAATATATCGTGAGATAAAAAATGTTTATTGTTTTATATCACATTAATTTGATTTCTACACGGTTTGTTAGTTCACAAGATGGTTAGAAAAGACAATAGTAGAGGCTGAAAATTTTGACGAGAGAGCAGCCATTGTATCACGTGCAATCGAAATAATGATGGTGCTGCAAGATCTCAATAATTTTAATGGCGTTCTGGCCATTGTCAGTGCCATGGGATCGGCTTCGGTTTTTAGATTAAAATTTACATTTCAAGTACGTCCAATTTATAATACATAAGTAAAATCAAATTTCTTGTATCAAACGGTTTTTTACATATTTATTTTTACAGCAATTAAATGCACGATTAGAAAAAGCGTTGGAAGAAGCACGAGAGCTTAACAATGATCATTTTCGAAAATATCAAGAGAAACTAAGATCTATTAATCCACCTTGCGTACCATTCTTTGGTAAGTCATCACACAAAACATAAATAAAAATATTTTTTATTATTAAAAATCATAAAAATTATAAAAATGACACTTTTTTCTCCATTCTTAGGAATGTACTTGACTAATATTCTGCATATTGAAGAAGGAAATTCGGATTATTTACCGGGCACGGAGCTAATTAACTTTAGCAAACGCAGAAAAGTAGCGGAAATAACTGGTGAAATACAACAGTATCAGAATCAACCCTATTGTCTTTCAGTGGAGCTTAAAATAAGACAATTTCTTGAAAACCTGTGTCCTTTCGATCCCAATATGAAAGATGCGGATATAAGCAATTATTTGTATAATAAAAGTTTAGAAATAGAACCAAGAGGATGTAGGCAGCCTCCACGATTCGTAAGTATTTCTTTTAATACTCTGATATAGTGTAAAAAAATTGTTAGTTTTTTACATTTTCTTAAATTTTTGCAACAGCCGCGTAAATGGCCAGAATTGAATTTAAAATCGCCAGGAATTAAAGCTAGAACCGGAAGACCAGCTCCATTACACGTAGTAACATCCAACATAAGATTACATGATTCTTCAGCGGACACACTTTCTCACGAATTACCGGAAACACCTCCACATGGACCACAATTCACCACAGTTCCACATATAGTGGACCACAGCGTTTTTGCGCCTGTTATGTTTCCTGGTATGTATCTATATTTAAATCATTATTAACAATAATTATTATAAAATTTAAACAAAAGATATTAGAGGTGACTCGATAACATAAAATATAAATAAGAAAGAGCATACAGCCACGCACGTAAGATGTTTTTCGCAAAAGTCATATATTTAAAATTTTATATGTAAACGTTTCGGTCAAGGGACCATCATCAGTACAATAAAGAAAATGTGAGATGTTAAATACTAAAATTGCGCATTAAGATGTCAAAATACAAAGAGTACGAAAATTAATCCTGTTTTCTTGATCTTTTTGACAATGAGATTTAAACTTATTTCTTGATACTTGTATGTTAAAAACACAGGATTATCACATTCTAATAAAACAAATTTCTATAAGTTGTTATCATTCAATTAATTTGTTCAAAGTAATTACTTATAAAAAACTTACCCTTGTTTCCACAACTATCAAATGTAACGTTATAATGCGATGTTATTTGGTATGAAAAATATTAGTTTAGTTGGAAAAATTTTTTAATCCGATAGTAAGACTGCTATGTATAAAGTTCGTATAATTACAGTGACATTGTCAGCAATTTTCGACAGTATTTACATATATTGGGAAAAGAGAGGGAAATTGAAAGGTCGGGATGATATATTGGTGAAGTGGAACTATTTTTTAATTATAGGTATAAAAATTTCAGGAAAGCGCAATGTGTATCACTTTATTTGTTTAATCCTGACTCTTGCTTCTTTATGTGTATCATTTCTGAAATCATTCTTTTATAGTATGATATTTCTGAATTTATTAATATAATTTTTGTGTTGTCCCAATCAATTTTGGGATCGTGTTCTAGCTGGTGCTGGGAAACTATAGATATTATATTAGTTTTTTTATGGCGGTTTTGTGTTCTCTCTCTCTCTCTTTCAAACGTGTGTTTCCGTTTAGTTTTACTAACATAAGAAGCGTTACAATCGGAACAATTAATTTGATAGACAACATTTGTGGACGTTCTTTTTTAATTTGATCTTTTCCAATTTTAATGAAATGATTTAAAGAGTTCAACGGTTTATATGTAATATCAAAATTAAATTTATGTATTATGGTTTAAAATTTTTCTGAAAAATTTTTGAAATATGGTACAGTAAAAAACTTCCTATTTTTCATGGGATCAGAAATGGCAGTATCATTAATTTTGATGTTATCAAAATTATTAAGTGACAACGCTTGTATTCTATTGTTGATAGTAAAAAGGAATTCTAATGGATAACCATTAATTAAGAAAATATTGATTAAAGAATAAATATTTCTTTCATGAAATTTAGGATGTGCAAAAAAAAATTAAATTTTGTCTAGTTGTCCAATATAACTACACCTTTCTTATGTTCGATGATTAGAATAGAAGTACCTACTAGAATTTGTAGGTTTTTTATAATTATTAAAAATAATCGTTTTATAAAATTTTCAAAAATTATTATATAACTCGTCTTTCTATAGCTGCGCCACTTCCGGCATCACCTAGTCCATCTGTCAGCATGTCGGCGCTTTCGATTGCTTCGTCGAGTAGCCCTCAATCGCCTGGTCCTTTCTTTACTCATCAAAGTAATCATTTCATCTTTAATACCAGCACTATAAACATGATAAGTGCTCCAACGTGTCTACCGTTGCCAGGTGGAAGTCCCAGTGCAATACCAACGCCGTCGTCGCCCGATATACCTCCTAATCAATCTCCACCACCTTTACCACCTAGAATACCATCTAAACGACGAGAAAATTCATGTAGCGAATCACCACAACAAGTAAGATTTCAAGATTAATTAAGACTCATCTAGGTTAAAAGTTTTTAAATCATATTATTGCTTGAATTCAATAAGATATCCTTATGAAATTTGAAAATATTGTGAATTTAAATTTTCTCAGAAAAAAATGTCTAAAGAAAATTTTCTTAAATTATTTTTATTTTATTCGATATCTATATTTACCAATTTTACTTGTCATATTGGAAGATATCGAATTTTCAAACTTACATTACTTTAAAGCAGAAATATTTTGCATTGAACTTCATAACAAATAGGACATGTTATTGTAATTTTCTTCGAAAAAGTGAAAAATTTGTTTCAAACAAATGTAGGTAAAACAAGTTCCAAACAGACCAATTCTTCCTCCGAGAGATGATATCTCGCCACCTCCGTTACCACCACGACTTCCAGCAACTCTAAATCCAAGTAGTTCGGCATTACTGACGCGCCGAAATTCTACGTTAGAAAATACAGGCTGTACTGTCGTTCATCCACGGAGACATATGTCTTTCAATAGCCCTAGCCCTACAAAACTTCCACCAACGCAGCCTAACGGTGAGATATTATATCTGTTCGCAAATTCATATATGTTTATATAACGGATATTTATTTTTATATTATTATGTCTCAGGATCAGTGACACCGAAGTTACCACCAAAACCTTTACCTGGACGTCCACCTACTACCATGTTTAATTTCAGCGCTCCTCCCGGACCTAGCTAAGTGTTGCCTTCCCCAGTTTTATTTTTTTACCTTGTTGAAAGAAACATTTTCAGTCGCAGCTTAGTCGATTCGGTAAGTAAACTGAAATCTTTCTTATCGTACAAATTATTAAAAGAACAATGTCTATATAATAAGTCGATGGATTTCAAATAAAAAATAATGAAATGAAAAGAACGTCAAAAATGTAATATTATGAGTAATGATTTGATAATTCTGACAATTCTCCGGATAAATTTTTAAGTGTGTTGTTTGAAATAGTGCTTTGTATTCATCATATTTTATGATCTTACTGAATAGACTACGCTCAGTATCTGTTACCTGTATGGCTTCCTTCCTTTAAATCCCCGTCTCTCCTTTAAACACAACTGTGATATAGTTTTCATTAAAAAAATATGTTAATGTAATTATATATAAAGATAGATTTTAAAATAATAAACGTAAGAGAGAAAGTAATGTGTATCGAAATGAACATATATACAAAACATCTATACATATATATAAATATATGTGTGTATATACTATTATTGAATCAATATCAAGAAAAGAGCGTATATGAAATATATATAGGGAAAGAAATAGAGAGAGGGGGGGAAGGAGAAAGAAAGAAGATACATGTATATTATTATAAATATATTATATATATATATATACATAATATAGATTGTAATAATTTCTAGGAAAACAATATGGCATTATGTAAAATAAAAAAGTATATTGTGTAACAGTATTTGCAACTCTCACCTTATATCTGCGTTTTTTTACAGTGCATCTGGTAATAACAAGATGTTAAAAAGCGTAAGTGTAAGTTTATTATAAACTTAAACTTAAATCATTTGGAAACGATATTGAGAATAGGGAGAAAAATGTTTAAATAGAGAGAATTTGGCTTTATTTTTTTCTTATTCTCACGTAACTCCGATTTTTATGAGTAGAATGTATATAAAGTAACGCGTTCGATTTTACGGGACTTCCCATACTGTAGAACTATCGCTGTGTTTGCTATGCCTTACGTCAGCGTTAGTATCTAGAACGTCGCTCAATTTACTGAATCGTCTGGCCCAGTTTCCTCTTCCGATGCTTCCGGCGTCTCTCAAAACCGAAAGTAAATCATCTTCGTCTTCTTTCCCCCTTATTTCCTTATCGTATTTTTCTTCCTGAGCGATCAGTCGTTCGCGTTGCATCTGAGTTGTCAGAGAATGCGGTACAGCTGGTATTATGTAGCTCATAATGCCGGTAAGTGCGAAAACCTGTAAAAAAAAATTTTCCTTGCATCGAAGCTAATTTATTGCTTAATTAGTAAAAGAATGAGTGTGCCAACTTACAACGTGCTCAAAGACAACGACGAAAGCTAAACGCGCGGCGAAAACGTGCCAATACTGCGGACTGAGTCCATAAGGCTCAACAGGATCATCTGGACCGTTTCTGTAGCCTCTATACTGACACGTCTCCGGATGTTCCTCTTCTACATCACTCTTCATATCGTCGCGATAATCGGAAGTATTGAATTCTGACAGGGAGCTATCGATGTAGCCTATCAAATTCTCAGTTGGCGAATAAACGAACGCGTACACGCTTCGTGGAATAAAGTCGGATGTGTACGCGATAACAAAGGCCTAGAACATGTATATTTCGTAATTAAAGGCTAGAGCGATTTGTACAACTTGACGAATTTATATGTGCGTGCGTACATTTGATACTACTGCCACGTAAGTTACACCTCTAAGAATACCAAACCAAGCGCCAATGTCTTCTACTCGCTCGGCTAATGGTCTTCGAGCCTCCTTGATCATTTTATATGCGTCCAATCTTATCTCAGCGATATTATTCAATAAAGCGAATAAAGGTGCTAACGGAAACGCTGCCACAAATAATGTTACAAACCCATACTGCAGAACTATATAAACATCGTAAAAAGAAAGAATAATGTCTGTAAAAAAATATTCCTCCTAAAATTAGTAGTGTGAGACTCACTCATCTCTAGATACTCCTCGAATAAAGCTAATCTCCCCGGGTCTTGAAGTTGATAATCTTTCTCCCAACAGGTATATCTTCTATCGTGATTCTTTGTCGCCGCGATTTGCGTTCTCTTGCGCCACCAATTCCACAATTTCGGTGATAATATTTCGACAAAGTTATTAAAGCATTGCTTACCAACCATTATAATCGCAAGTTGAATACAGACTTCTGAAAGGCAACCAGCAGGATCGCATACATCTGTTTTAATACGATAAAATTCCGAAGCTCTTGCATCTGCATCGCCAGGATGAACGAAAAATCTCCCCTAAAATAAATGAATGTGAGATTCAAACGAGTTCAGTATGAGTTGTCGTTTAATGTTTTATGCTAATATACCTTAAAAAAGGCGATGTAAATCAAGGAAGAATAAAAGTTGACAAATTCAAATAAAAAGATTTTAAATGTATAACTAGATTCGTATTCCGTCTGCGTTCTCGGATTTTCCAAATTAACCATCCAACGAGCCAATCGATGATATATTCGTGTAAGTATCATTATTATCACCAAGTTAATAAGGGCGGCGGTCATGGAAGTGAATATCTTTGCGTGGTTTTTTAAAAAACTACCACCTCCACCGTAAAAGACGGCAACTAACGAAATACGGTAGACGATCGTTCCTAAAACCGCGCCGAGGACTATGCATATCTGCGCAAAAGTAAAAATGATGATAATCTGTGATGAGATATTGTATATTAAAGAAAGGAAGAAATGCATGATATAATTACCATGAAAAATACTATCGAGCCAGTAGCCAGAGATCGGATGGCTTTAGACGATACGGGTAAATACGGTTCTTTTTCCTTCGTCACGGGATTTATTCGGAATGTTTTCACAGACGTTTCGAATTCAGGTCTCGGCTCTTCATCATATTCGGCATTTTGAAGATCCCATTCCCAAACAAGCACAGCTTGTCGTCGTTTCCATAGCTCAAGAAACGTAGTAGCTATTACACCACACCGAAAAAGTTAAATCTTATAGGAAAACACGATTGCATGGAAGAAAATATTTTACTCTTTTTCAAATCTTACCCCAAAAAGACATAAAAATAGCGAAGAAGACAGTCGCGGGATTGTCAAATAAGTAAGTTAATTTTGAGAATATACAGGAATCACCGAGTCTTTGATAGGTACACGCTTTATCACAAAGAGGGCACAAAGTGATATTTCCTAAAATGTTGCATTACATAGAATTAGAAATATTATAAACATTACAGAATGATTTGTCAACAGAAACGTTTGTACAAGTATATTCTGTATAATGAGAACATTTACCAGCTTTGTTAGAATCGCATATTTCCTTGCTGGGAATATTATCTTCACCATCCATGCTTCCAAGACCGTAAATAAAGCATAAAAGTCCCACCACTGCTGGTGGATATAAACATTTTGTATAAAATCCTAACCATGCGAAGTAGAGAGCGACTTTTTCACCGAAATATCGTCTTATTAACCATAATGGCTGTTTTTTAAACCTAAAAATGTATGCAAAAAATTTCGCTCAAATAGTATGCAATATAAGATAGTTGAAGTTATTTTCTATTACCATTGCGCGGGCCTCGCCCATATTAAGTACAACAAGTATCTATCGAGAATCTCTCCGTTGCGCATGGGTTTATTATAAGGACCCTCGTGCAAAGGAAAACAATCGAGATACGTTCCGTCCGCTAAAAGCCTGCGAATACCAGATTTCTCATGATTCTCGTCATATCTCGCTCGTAATAATATTTGCATTACTATTAATGATCTCTGGGCGGGCGTATAAGCATTATCCCTCTCCTTTACGATAAACCTGTCAAACATCAAATTCGATAATGAAGTTCCATAATAACTATCTGATTTCTTTATTTAAATACCTTTCTTCGCGATCGCTAGAATCTATGTAGTCATAAAAATGTGGTTCCTCTGGATATTTTGACGTATCCCAAGTATGTATCTTATGTAGCCATTCGGCCCATCGCGCCCATCGTGCCCAGAATTTCGATATTTCTTTGGTATCATCTGCATCCTATTTAAAAAATTCAAATATTACGTGATACAAAATGCGACGTTTAGAATGTGCCTAATGTCTGGTTAAAAAAAAAAAGACGTACCCAAGTTTTCACAGGGATCGTTTTGAATCTCTTCGTAGGTAATTTTAGACCTATTACTTCGGCATATTGCACCTTGATTTTCCAAGGTATATGTAATTTTAAGAAGTACGTTTTTCCATCAAATGAACTCTCCTTCGGCTCGAGCTCTAATTGTAGGCCTTCTTTCAAAAGATTTTGTTGAAACATTCGTCTCTGCTCTCGTCGACGAGCTTCTAGTTCAGTCATAACTCCTTCATTTTCTTCCTGATAGACTAATACCATATCGATTCTTCGATGGCCGTCGCTAAAATTAAATTGAATCGATTAATATTACTCGCGAAACATCCTTTTGAAAGATGACCTAATTTGTAGACAATTATGTTTTTTCCCGTACATACATATTTTATACAAACATGCTTTAGTTTCTAAAAATAAAGCACTTTCGAACTAAACGACCCTTCGCATTTCTTTCCCTGAGTCGTTTGCTTGCGCATGTAATAATAAAAAAATGATAAGACTCGCTAACATTCTAGGTAATTGTATTAAACTTGTAATAATAGAAACGACTGGCTACGTCCATCTATATATATACTCGCCTCCACACTTGATTATCTAAGCCTAAACGAAGGGAAACTAAAATAACCTTGTGACACATTACCATAATAGACAGCTACTTACCGAAAATAAAGTACTTCAAGATCGACCTCCGTTTCTTTCGGTGGCAATAAATCCCCGGCAGTTCCAGCGAAATCCAGTGAAACTGGCGTATCCGGTAGCGAGGGGTTGATATCCGGAGTAGCGGGTGCCGCGAGTTTGGGACCTTGTCCAGTTTAAACAAAATTAAAAAATTAGCATACGTTTATCGCTCTTTTCGGATTTTGACTTAATTAGTTTTGGTTCAACTAATTCTTCTTTTTCTAAAAATTATAAAAGATGAAGAGCAAGTTAAACCGGGATTAAAGTTATAATCTACATTAGTAGAAACGGGCATTAGCTAACTACGTTTTTTCGGTCATTTCAGTGAAAATACCATATACTTGGCAAATTACAACGAATTAATAATGTACATGTTGTAAACTTTTTATTTCAAGTCATCGCTCAATTTGTTTCACCTTGAAAGCGTTCTTATAATCTCTATAATTTCGCAAAAGTGGGACGCTATTACGAAAAAGAGCAAAAAGTTAACTGGGAAGTTAGAGCGCACATTTGTAGGATAATAATCTACAATACTAGAGCCGAGTCAAACGGTGCATTATTAATATCCGATATTCGTGACACGCTGACATTCGTACGCATATTGATCGAGGTTTACTGACATAGCTTTATTACTGTTATAGACAACCGCACGTTTCTTGCGATTCGTTTTATTCTTTACATACTTCGCGTAGATCGTATTGCATATCCGACTTACTTATGTCTAACTAACAAATTCCATTAAAGCATAAGGGCGATTAGCTAAAATTAGTTTCTCTATATTGTTGAGTAAACGGAATCTCGCGTGTTTAAAACTTTTGGGACGACTCGAGAACGTTGACAATCGTTCATTATCGAACGTATCATATCAGCCTTGCATCAGCCTTGAAACAAAATCCCGCCGCTGCTTAGTGTTTCGGTTAACCAAATTAATTCTTACCAAAGGCATCTTGCGCGATCAGATTCGTTCCAGATGGATACACGCTGGCCCTCGACAATTTTCTCTTGACACTCGCCGGCGTTCCACCGGCGACACCGGCCAATGAACCGTTTTTATCAGACTCATAAATTATATCCTTATTCGGATAGACGGAGGAAGTTAACCCCG
This sequence comes from Trachymyrmex cornetzi, assembly GCF_001594075.2. Taxonomy (NCBI): domain Eukaryota; kingdom Metazoa; phylum Arthropoda; class Insecta; order Hymenoptera; family Formicidae; genus Trachymyrmex; species Trachymyrmex cornetzi. The sequence goes on along the minus strand of NW_017300169.1, from coordinate 2,644,372 downwards.
GAGATCTCGGCGCATTGGTCCTCGGCGTCTTGGTCGATCTGGCTGAGGACGCGCCAGAAGTGTTTCCGGAGCCGCTCGATTTCTCGTCGTTTTGATGCTCGACCGGACTATTATCGTCGGGATGAAGAAAAGTGCTCCAACTGCTACGCCTTTGAATGTGGTTATGCTGAAATTATTCAGATGCTTACAGCATTTCCAGTGAATTATTACCTGCCAGTTCATACCACACACACACATGCCCATTTGTATCCTCGCTCGTAACGAAAAAATATATCATATAAACGTCATTGTCGAAGCTTTAGTCTTATATATCTAATGGAATCAGTGACGATACGAGCGAAAGATAGAAATGAATTAGCGAAGAATAAAATTGTCAGAGGATCGATAACGGCCTTAATCGCTTTTAAAAATCAAAAATCAACATTAGTTTCTGCTAATGTACTACGTAGTAGAAAAGGAATAGGTATTACGCTGATTATACTAGTAATTAGACTCGGCAAATGTATACATATGATCTATCAGGCAGAAATAAGTAAGTTACTTTAGGTGCGTTTCGATATTCACTGCCAATACTAAAAATCTATACTTTGCGTTACGTGCACTACAGACTTTCAGCACTAACAGTAAATATCGAAATGCAGCCTTTGTAAAAGTAACTAGTTACGGTTATAGTTCTTTATTTCAAAAAATAACTAGTTACTGTTACAAATACTAATTTTAAAAAGTCACACGTTAAACTTGAGACATTTGAAAAGTACAAGCAATAGAAACAGGAAATAATTTTATTTCCTGTTCCAGGTGTTGTTATTGCCTGTATTTTCAATTATGTCTTAGGCTTTTACAATTATAATAATTTTAGAAAATAATGTTATTATTTTTCAGTTACTTTTCAGTTAAGTTTTTGTAATTTTTGCACTATTGTTTTAAATACAAAAATTTTACATTTCTAAAATTGTTAAATCACTTCACTTATTATACTTAAACATTCGGTCATACGCTATAATATTTCTAAAAAATTAATATATATATATATTTCGAATCAAAATTACGAAATCAATATTACGACACATTCATATTAAAAAATGTTTCGCTTAATTCTTAATATTAATATTTACAAAGTGTGACAATTATATTTTAGTTAAAAAAATTTTATTTCATTTAAAAATATATGTAAATATATGTAAATACACAGAATAAATTATATAATATATATTCATATGTTTCTTTTTGTAAATTGTATTGTTTGCTAAAAAAAAAAATAATAATAAGACATAAAAAATAATTAAAAGAATCATTTTTGCATTCTCTTTCTCTTATTATAAAATGTCAAATTTGAAGAAATGAGAAAAAATTGCTCAGATATAATTATATCCTATAGAGATCCTACATTTTAAACAGTATCTTTCAAAATTTTATTTTATTTTCATTTTGGAGAAAAATGTCTTAAACACATACAAAAATTATATGGTTTGAAAAGGACAAATAATGGTAAAAAATTTTAATTTTCGAAAAAAAAATCATTTTTTTACGATCATGTGAAAAGGTCATGATCATTTTTTAAATAGAATTATATAATATTTTTACCTAACATGATTGCTATAATTATTTTGCATATAAAAGTATTAAAGTGAAAATATAAAAAAATTAATAGTTTATAAGACGTTTTATACTTTAGTCAGACACATTTTGACATAAAATATAAAATATCTCGTAAAGATTATTACAATATTTTTCTTATACCAAACAGTTTTGAAAGAAAGAAACATATGTGAACATTTTTCGTACATATATCTTTTGATATTATTTATATTTAAATATAATGATATACGCATGCTCTTATAAAAAATTTATTACCATCGAGTATCAGGGATAAAGGTATTTTCCAAGCACACGCAATAGTTACAGACTGTTCACTGAGCACTTTATTTTCAGCCAATATGTTGACGAGTTTAAATTTAGAATATAAAAAGTAACTCTATGAAAGTAACTATTAAGTTAGAAAACGGTTACTAACAAAATAGCTCTAACTGTAACTTTATTACAAATAACAAGTTACTTCCTGAACCTGTATATATAAATTTAAAATAATGAATACTTTTTTGCTTTATAGTACCTTCATGAGATGATAGAGATATCGACTCAAACTGTTTTAGGTGTATCATTAAGACCACGTGCATTCTCTATTTAGATGGATTACTTAGATATTGAAAATGCGAACTCATAAATATATAAACGTTTCGTGTTATCATTCGTTTAATTTTTTTCTTATATACGTGCTCGTTCTACTCTTTGGGGACGTAATACTTTACGTATTTATATATATTTATATTACTAAACGATAACTCACTATGAGAAATATTCTCACATGCGCGGGATGCAAAACCGATTTTTGGAACGGTGCTAAGTATACCTGGCTGTCATCGTCTACTTGCAGCTTGTTATCGTCCATGTTGATCTCTTCAAATTTCTTTTAGGATACGTTCGCGAAGACTTTCGATGGACAATGTTCGAAACGTCAATTGGTCCGATAACATCTTTTCTCTGGTCGAAAACAACAATTTTTCATGAAGATTATTCCAATGATTATTTATTGATCTGCGTACGATGAGTAGAAAAGAATTCATTTCCCAAAAGAATTATCTCAGGAATCTAATATTTCCCTAAAGTGTTGTTTAGATATCCATCGAAGCGCTTTTAAACACTTTCGACGAGCTTTCTTGATCGCATCTTATAATTAATCGCAAGAAAAAATGAGCATCGATCAATGTTGATAGCTTAGATAATGTCGGTGACCTCGCATAGAAGAACAATTGTTTAATTATGAATCGAGCACGAATCAACCTCGCTCAAAGAAACAGTGATGATCACCGTATTGTATTCGAAATTTTTTTATGAAGATACAAGAGAAGACACTTCGAAGAAGCCTCGTCCATTTAATCGTCTCGAGAGTGTTTTTATGCAGCAGAATATGATGTTGGATCATCATTAATGCGTTTTAATTCCACATTGCATCGATCTTCCTTACTTTCCGAATTCACATTTGGATTAATCAACGGATAACATTGGTATCCGCTATTCGCCTTCATTCCTTCAACTCGATCTTTTAATAACTTTGAATTTTAACAATATTTTTCCAAATTACTGTTAAAATTTCATTTACTTATTCCTTTTTAAACCGTCTCTCTGTCTGTGATCGCGGCAGGCAATTAATTCATTTCAATTAGTTGAAACGAAGAGAAGTGAGAGATTGAACGGTGAAATTTACGCTTACATTCTTAAATCTTTTTTTTCTTTTTAAACTACTTATTAGAGAACAAATTCATATGGACGAATCGTCCTCAATCGAATCGTTCTTTCGCGACGGTAGTATGAGATATACTGACCACAGAGGACAACAGGAACAATACTTATATGTCGCACACGTATCGCCCCGACAGTATCCCTTATCTACGTGGTCGCACATATTCTGCGAGGGTGTACGTATGTATTACCTTCGCCTTCGAAGGCGAAGATTTCACCCGTTGCGGGGGTGAAAGCGGTCGAGCAGTGGAATGTCGAGGCTTTCGGAATTGCTATGGTTACCCAATGGACACAACATGTGTATAACATATGTCGCATTAAACGTATCATCGACATCGACTCCTCTTTTGAGCTTGAACTTGAATCGTCGTATCGGTTTCATATATGGATCGCAGACAGAATAAAAACGCGCATGTCTACACGACACCCACATTCGCCGTTTTGTCACAATCGAGCAAACATTAATAACCGAAGGTTACTTCTTCACGTTGTTTTCTTTATTTATTAAAAAAGATTACATTTCAATCGAACGAGTTCAACACTGATTTCTCTGAATTAGCGTTTATTTGAGCAAACGTACGTTATACTTTACTATCTTGATTGTTAATCCTGTATCGGCGATTGGATATATAAAGATTTTATCAGACTTTTTAAAAACAACCTTGTTTAAGTCTATGGAGAGGAACTAGAATTATCTGAGATTACTTTCAAATTAAATGTAGATTAAAATCAAGTTTTACAAATTGATATTATATGAAAAATATGTTTATATAATAAATTAAGATCGAGCCATTATTTACGTGCATTAACATTCTGATGTAGTCAACATTTTTTCGCTTATCATTTAATACAAAGCATATGTTAACTATATAAGGTTCATAAATTTTATTAATGTTACCTAAAAATATATTTAAAATTTTCTTTTGTTTTGCTGTTTTTCCTTTTTTCATTATTATTGGCTAGTGTATATATGTATCTAGTTTTATTTCCACATGTTTAAATATAGCAAAAGGATTTTTCTGTCTATAAGTATAAAAATCAAACATAGATATAGGTTAGGTTATAGGATTGAAAATAATATAATCTATTACACCGGAATTTTTATCGAAATGTAAAGAGTATAAATTTTCTTTTTTATGATTCTTTTTCAAAAACTTTACTTGCAAGATGCACTTTCAAACAGTGTAAATTTAAACGAGACTATTCAAATGTTCAAATCAATCGCGAGAATGATCGAGTTGCGTCAATAATTTATGGAGATTATTTGTAAAACGTTATATCGATCAGTTACAATTTTGTAATTACCAATCGCGATTTTAAATTAAGTTAGGTATATCAACAATTGCAGTGGAAATCTGAATTAGTGATGGAGTAAGATTTCATCTCGTACTTGACTAAAGACGTAGCATCATTCGCCATGTTTACCAAGCGTGTGGTAAGTTAACGGTCATCTGGACACTTTGTGCGTTTGTATACGCCTACAGAGAAGAAGTTTACGCGCGTTACGTTTTCTCGTGCTGATCGTAATCCCTCGTTTCACGATAGTCAAATGTTTGTTTGAATTTAAATCAGAAAGGAGGAAGGATTTCTTGTTCGAGAACGCGAGAGCGATAAACGCTTTTTGTAGGAAACAGCTAAACGCTCCGGATTGAGACTAAAGTACCGTGCTGGGTGTGTCATAATGCATAGGCGTGTTATTCTAGCCTTGATATGCGTGTTTCTGCAAACAGGTACGAATATTTGTTGAACACAATTTCTCACGCACACCATACACATGCATCACAGAACACACAACAATTCCGATGATAACGTCATATTCGAACTGGAAAATTTCCTTTTGTCATTCAACAATACACAGCCATACAGCTTGATTTAGCCTGTATATGATAAATCATAGATTTCACGTTGTTTTTCAGTTGCGGCTCAGCGTAGTCCGACAATATCTTACATATCGCAGGAACAAATTAAGGATATCGGAGAAACTGTAGAACTAGTGTGCTCCGTTCAGTATGCGCAGGATTATCCTGTTTTGTGGATAAAGACTAATAAAGACGCAGCAAACGAGCAAGTCGCACTTTCTACTGGCACCGCATTGATAATCAGAGACAGTAGATTTGCTCTTAAACATGATACAGCTTCTAGCTCTTATATTTTACAAGTAAGATTTCATTTCGAAATGTTCCTAATTAAGGCGTTCATTGTTTAAAGTATTAATAATGTGGAATTAATACGCAATTAACGTTTTAGATTAAAGATATACAAGAAACAGATGCTGGAGATTATCAATGTAGAATACAAATATCTGTAAGCAATCTTGTAAGTGCAGAAGTAGAATTATCGGTTCGTAGGCAACCGATAATTAGCGACAACTCGACCCAATCTCTGGTGGTTAGTGAAGGACAACCTGTCGTACTGGAATGCTATGCCAATGGCTTTCCGCCACCAAGGATATCGTGGCGCAGAGAAAACAATGCTATTTTACCCACCGGAGGCTCGATCTATCGGTACGATAACTAAAATAAATTATTATCATTATTAAATACCTAGCAGGCAATATTTTATGTATTGTATAATTTGAAAACATTGCAGTGGCAACACGTTAAAAATATCTGCCATACGAAAAGAGGATCGTGGAACGTATTACTGCATCGCTGAGAATGGTGTTGGACGCGGTGCTAGACGTAATATTAACGTTGAGGTAGAATTTGCACCAGTAATCACAGCTCCTAGGCCACGACTCGGACAAGCTTTGCAGTACGATATGGATTTGGAATGTCACGTAGAAGCATATCCTCCGCCAGCTATTATCTGGCTCAAAGACAACGTACAGTTGTCAAATAATCAGCATTACAGCATATCACACTTTGCGACCGCGGATGAATATACTGACACAACGATTCGAATTATTACCATAGAAAAGCGGCAATATGGAGAATACATATGTCGTGCAGCCAACAAATTAGGCACTGTTGAAACGAAAGTCGAACTTTTCGGTAAGAGAATGTAAAAAGAAATAATCTGTTGTGTTTTTTATGTATTATATGTTAGCTGTAGACGATGTCTATAGCTGGAACGATTTACTATCTGTATCGTGGATACAAATTTTTTATCAAAATAGTAGTTGTGCACGAAAATAGTAGATCACCGCGTTACCTCAACTATAATTTTAAATCTTTAATTTATATCAGTGTATATTTTTTATATTTTTGTTAGAAAAATAATTTCTTATTTTGTGATTTTTCATCTTTATCCCTTAGCTAGTCGATTTTTATTTTTATAGCTAGCATGTACTAGATTTGTTCCCTCTTTTGTTTCAACAGAAAGCATTATCCCTGTTTGCCCGCCAGCTTGTGGTCAAGCTCATCAGGGAACTGGCGCAGTTCCAGTTTCTTCTGGACCTTTGGTAATTTTAGTTTTGTTAGTTACAATGTTAACCAGGTAAGTCATGTTTTCACGTGCATTTTTCTTACAGCGCCACTATCCAGCTACGAAGTAAAATAGTGACTTTTTTGACGATAACTCTTTTTAAATGCTCGCGCATGGTATTTAGTTTTAATTTTTTATTTTTATACTTGCTTAAATGCCTAAATACTTATAAATGCGTACAATTAAAATCATACTATTATACTTAAAATAACTCCTAGGTAATACAAAATATGTAATGACAGCTGCTCATAAAATAAGCGCAGCGAGAGAATCAATCGCGAGAAAGGATAACAATTAGGGATGGAATACTCGAAACCTTCAAATCTCTGGAAAATTTCAAGTTTTGAGTTTGTTTTCGAAACTTCGCGCTATTTTTGTTAACGAAACTCTCGAAATCTTCAGATAGAGATGTTAATTTTGGGACGCAACAGAATCAGCATGTTGGAGGGATACAGCACGTAGAAAAGACGACGTACACAACGAGCAATCGGCAGTCTAGTTAGTATATACAGAAAGTCTGGTGATGTTAAAGTTGTGAATGAAAAACCTGCTCTTCAACCAATTCAAAATTTTATCATTTAGTTTTGGTTTTTTTATACTCAAAAATAATTATTAGCTAAAACAATTTTTATCTATAATTTTCCATCTCTAAATTGTGTTTAAATTATGTTTAATAAAAATTTAGAACCTGATTTTCTAAATCTGAATTTCTGAAAAAAATGTTGCATTTTTATTTTTTAACAAAAATATTCCTTTTAATAATTGTGCATAAAACAGGCTCCTGTATATTTACGCTTTTATAAAAAAAAATTAATTTCTTCACATCTAAAAATATGTCGATCCATACTTAACAGATAAATACAATTATTTTTATTGGCAGAAACAATTTTATCAGTATTTTGGAAAATAAATCATTTTAACAATTTTTTGTTTACTACCTTATGAATCTTATGCACAGTTTTTTACACCTTTTTTTCTTAATTAACATTTCAAATTTTGTAAATTTCAAGTTTCGAGAATTTTGATCTCGCAAAGTTTCGAGGGCGTAAAAATTAGATTTCGACTTATTCTTAGAAACGTAATACATCGATAAATTCGATATATCGATAGAAATGGAAAAGGAACAAAGGGTAACTTTTCAGACCAGGGTTGCCACAAAAAATGAAATTAAAAATTCCCTGACTTTTCCAGGTTTTCCAGATAAAAATGGGAAATTTCTATGACCAATATAAAATATGTAAAAATTTTAACATTTAGAATCAAGGATTGTAAGAAAAATAGCTTATATTATTAAAAACGAAAAAAAAAGCATAGTAGCATAATAAAATTTTGGGGGCAAATTCAAACCAACAAAAAATAAATTAGTATTGGAAAAAAAAATGTAATTATGACGAAAAAAAGCGATCAAATAAAATTACTGAATAAAATATAAATTTTAATTTTTTTTTTAAATCGTTTAAAGTGTACGTTTTTAACATATTTGACTATAAATAATTGACGTCATATATAATATTTAAAAAATTAAAAAAATTATTAAATTTTGGAATAGAGGAGCAGTTTAAAGAATTGTGAGCAAAGTCCAAAATTTCAGTCTCTTTTATATTTTTCCCTAATTTTTCCCGGTTTTTCATGACTAATTTTAATTTCCTTGATTTTTCCCGGTTTTTCAGGTCTGCCTTTCAGACAGACTGCCACTGATATACAAAGTGTCTTTGTGCAAAGATTTGCTCTCTTAATATTTTTATCTATTAATCTTTTAATCCTCAGTAGTTGACGATGGACTTATAAATCTTTTTGTAAAAAATATCAAATAATTAAGTTTTCTTTGTGTTACTTCTTTAAATTTGGATTATTCTTATTTACTTAATATTTATTCTTTTTTATATGAGTTAATGTCGTTTTGATTCCTTGAAATTAATTGTCTTTTAATTAACATATAATAAATTAAATAAGTTTTACAGACTCAGCCGACTGTCAACTTTGACAAGTAATTCAGTGCTAGATGTGGCTACGTTCAGGAATCGCGCTATCAGTATTATTATGTCATTCTATCTTTATCTTTATTCATTAGATATAAAACTAAGATAGAATAGAATGATGCAACAGCGTTGATAGCACGCTTTTTAAACGCAGCTATGTCTTCGAGCTGATTGCAAAAGGTCAAGCACAAACTTTTTTTTGTACATTATTTAGCGATCTTTTTCATCTTTTTTCCGGCAGTATAATAGATTATCAGCCACGTCGTTTGTATTTAAGCATTTGGTTCATGATGTAGAGTAATCAGATACTAAAAGATTGAAATTATTGTTACTCCCTTGGTTATCCTTAAAAAACAACAGAAATTAATTGAACAGTCGGAATCTATTCCAAGTAGTTCCATAATACGTGTCCAGTACTCACAGTGAGCGAATAGAAATTTGTTATTAAAAGAGATAACAAAAATACATATAGAATCTTAAATTTCATATAAGGTCAAGAAGAAAAAGTGGCTATAGTAATCAATTTTGATGACTTAGCAAAAATGGTGACAAAAGACTAAGTGACTGGATAGTAGCGCTGGCAGTAATGACAGTTTAGACATCGTATGATTGTAAACCTTGAATTGATTTCTATATGCATATTTGTACATTCACGTATGTTTGATATTTACAGAAATTTCTACGCCAAATATTAACTATCCGGGCCTTCGATGGGCAGGGGCAAGTCAATGTTACTTCATAAAATGGCTCTATGCAACCCTCAGTTTTATTGTTATTGCAATAATGGCGTAAAACCAATATCTGAGCTGTAAGGTACCTCAATTATGGTTTTACTAAACTTACTTTCTATATTTGTATCATGCAATTATTTTTATAATTATTTATAAGTGAAATAATTTATCATTGAAAAACGTGCATATCGTGACACGTCGTGTCACTACAGTTTGTTATAGAGTTCTATAACATTTATTCTATAAATGTGAGAGTACTGTAAAAAACCAAAGCGTATAAGTAATGATTTAACTTATCAATAGAAATTTAGACGATTCTTTTAATTTTTACAACTGACCCCTTTTTATATATAACTTGCGCAATAACGCCGCTCAATTTTTACATCGAAATTTTAACTTTATTTAAATATTAAATGTAATTGGAGGGTTCAGTCTGATAAGACATTCCAAAAAAAGGGGCACGACATGATTCTAAATTTGTCACGCTGATATGATATTTGTTGACATTTTAATTATATATATTAGAATAAAAATTAATAATTCATGTACTCTTATGAATATAGACACCAACGATATACAAATGTTGGAAACATACGAACTAACATACCAGTACACATTTATGATAGCATCCGATGTTATGTAACGTAGCATAGACGTTATAAGCCATGTTCCGATATACATTGTAAGTGCTAAAAATCTACAGTTTATGTTATGTATACTATAGATTTTCAATAGTAATATATCGGAATACGGCCATAATAAGAACTTGGGTTTAATACAACTGATAGACAATGGAGAAGTAAAACAAGATAATGTTACGAAACCTATTATCTTATTTATAGTTATTAGTAGTCACAAATCGACAATACCGGATTTGTAAAATTATCTATCTATCCCGTTACAATAAAAAATTTGGAATGTCATGAACAAAGAAAACAATGTTGATGTTAGTGCCTTGTTCGTGATATAAAAAATGTAATTTATGTTAGAAGTAAAATTATGCACATGTGTATAATGTAAAACATTACCTATACGTGCATTACTTGTACGTATGTAACATAACTTTATGCATTTTATCAAGCATGTATTTCTACTTATTGCACATTTATAATCGTAATCGCTTTTAACAAAACGTATCACATAGATATATACAACTTGATAAGAGAAAGTAGGGAACAGGAATTTGAATAAAAAGAATCTCAGTAAGTTTTTATACACTCTTTACAAATTTCGATAAAACTACATAGCAATGCCGATCTCACCGATTTAAATAATTTTGTGAAAAAATGTTGTGAATGACGTGGCTCTAAAAAACTTTTAAAAAGTTTTAGCTGTCGTTTGTTATCTATTAAAGTTATTAACAATCAAAGTTAATCACTTTCTTATACATTATGTTTCGACAGTATATATTTTCGCAGATTTTCGATGTTGTATTAAAAAATAAAAGGAAAATAAAAGGAATATTTTATTTTTTAATAACTTTGACAAAACAATTTGAATATATATATATATATACAATATTCTTTAAGTAAATATGCTTCAAGGGGAGAGTGACGGAGCCAAAAAGTGTTCCATGCTCCTCCAAACCCCCCAAAAATTAACTCTAACCTAACCCAAACTTATGTATCTACTTCTAACTTAAAACTAAAATTAAGTTTTGATTAGATCGTTTTTGGAGTCCCACTCCTACTCAATAATTTACTTAAATATGTATATATGCTGCAAATAACATAGAATTTCTATTCAGTAAATTATGTTTTTCAATATACGTACGTTTATTACGATCCATTTCATTTGTTAATAACTTTTTAAACAAGTTAAAATTTTTTGTAAATTAGTCAGAGCCAACAACATATTACAAGATCGTCACTGTTATACAGTTTTATTCGAGTTTCCAATTTTATACTTACTAATTTAATTGCTGCTGTAATTTGTATTTAAAACTCAATACTATGATACTCGTAATATTTATAATAATTGTAGTATTTATACATCTGAACAACTGTATATTATTAGACATACCATGGATATAACAGTGGTAAAGTTTATATATATATATATATATATATCGTATTCGTTTGTACTTATGATATTACTTATGATAAAACTCCATCCATTTATATACTTTGCCAAATTTATGTATAGAGTAAGTAATAAAATTTTATAAAAAGAAGATATTTTTCATCTGTTTTTATTATACGTACAAAAACTTGTTAGCACAAACAAAATTTTGTTTTATAACTTGAAAACAGCTTTGCTTATGTCGCCCTTCTTCAATGCGTCGAGAGCTTCTTTATATTGAGACAAAGAAAATACCTTGATTCCTAATTTATTGTAATTAAGATAATTTTCGGACATTGCTTGCACCAAAGCTAATCCTTTAGAAAAACTGTAGGGATTTACAATTACGCCAATGATGCTCAACTCTTTTTTGTAAATCTGCATAATAATTATAACTTTTAGTAAGAAACTATTAAAACTTTATAACTCTTAGAAGACTAAAGTTTACCTGAAATGGTTCAATCGATAGTTTTGCTTTCGGATTAGCGACACCGAATACGCATAAACGACCACCGTGCCCCAGAAAAGACATGGCCATTTCCATGGCTGGAGCACTGCCACAGCAATCCACGGCTAAATCAAACTCTTCTTTTAATTCCGTCGGATTTTTGACTTTATAATCGAGATCTATATACAAAAATATATCGTCATTAGAGAAAGAGAGAGAGAGGAGGTGGAGAGCTTTTTTAAAATGTTCCATATTCATTCAAATTTTTTATCATTTATATTACCAAGATTGGAGGCAAGTTCTCTCCGTTTTTGTTGCGGTTCACTAATAGTGACAGTCTTTCTAAGGCCGTGCAAATGAAGTAGACAGGCCCACAATAAACCTATGATACCAGCGCCCATAACCAGAACCCTGTTTCCTACATTTACAGGATTTACTCTATCCCAGCCGTGAGCCATGCATGACAACGGCTCAGTCAGCACTGCTTGATGCATTTCAATTTCATCCGGGATTAAGTATATCTATCGTAAACACCGATAATATCAAACGAACAATATAATATCATAACGTAAGAATGAAACAGATGATTAAAATAGAATGAAAAATGGTAAAAATGAAGGGTAACATGCACAAAATATATTTTATTAACGATGAATATAAATATCGCTTTGACCAATTTATATAGATAGAGTCGACTTTTTCTCAATAAAAATATCGCCGCCAATTCTTATAGAAATTATTAATTATACAATGATGAGACTTCCGTACTCCTTTTATTAAATGGATGATTTGTTCATTAAGCCGTCTTTGTTTAATTACATAAGATTTATTGAGTGATATAAATATTTCCGATCGTCTTTAGATGATATGTAAATAAAACTGCCAAATGTTCTCTTAAAATATTAATATTAAATGCAATATTTTTTAATATTAAAAAATATTGCATTTAAAAACGATAGCTGATTAGTTTCAGCACTTTTAATGTACATTCTGTATTAGTGCTCAGATATTTTTGTTAAGAAAAAATCAATACTAAATTGGTCGAAGAATCTGTTGTTACATCCGGGCTTTTTGAAAGTGTTTTGTATGTATTGCGTACCTGTGTTTCTGGGACAAGCACGTGCGTAGCCCATCCACCATCTCTGAAAATACCTATGGTATTATTTATACCACCGTATGCACAATAATGATAATTCGCGTTATGACAATGATCGCATTTGTTGCATCCATTATTTGGATCGACCGCTACACGTTGACCGATTTTAAAGATAGTCACTTCCGATCCGACTTCATCAATAGTACCTGCAAACTCATGCCCAAGAGTCAGAGGTCCATCCTCTTTACAGGGAAAACTTCCCTAAAAAATAAGTTATTTCAAAATCAAAGTGTGTACGTATATGTATATCAGTATATGTGTATACTCGTGTGTCAGGCAATACATTATGCGCTATGAGATAATCAATAAAGTTTTAATCTTTATCTTAAATCACGTTAGTTCAAATAAAAGTACAATTATCGGCCTATAATAAAACGAACAGCTGATTGTGACTCGAAATATATGTTTTTTCTACTTTAAATACTGCCAAATAATTTTCAAGTGATTTAAATAATAAAACTATTAATTGTGTCTTATAACTTCCCATACAACACAAAGCTCCGATTAAGTTTCCAGGGAGTTCATTTTGCTGAGCTTTCGGCGAGCTTATAAAATTCGACAAAATGAACTCTCAGGGAGTTTATATTGCTGAGCTTTCAGGGAGCTTACAAAATTTGATTAAATAAACTCTCAGCCCAGCCGACACAAATTGAAAGTAACATATAAGGTCTGTTCTTGCTTACACTTTTTACACTCAGCAGCTTCGCTTTCTCTCTTTTCAGCGCCATATATATATCTATCTCATTTTAAGTGTAAAAAGTGTAAGCAAGGCGAACAGACCTATAATGACAATGTTATAATTTCGTACTCGACCACAATATAACTTTTGATAAATAGAAGGACTCTTTTTATAAAAATAAATTAACAATAAAAAATAAAGGGCAAAGTAAGAGTCAGCAATCATATAAAAATAAAAATCAAATAAACCGTCTAGTTTTAAATATAAAACATATAATTAGTTAGAAATATAAAACATCAGGTACTATCAATATAAATGTATATAAACTGCAATATAACTTATGTGACACAACGTGTTATATTACATTTATATTGTAGAGTACGAAATTCCCACGGAGTTCTTTTTGAAGTTCTTCTTAAATAAAGTTATAAAAATTTTATGAGATTCCTATGCTATGTAAATTTTGTCTGAAACTTTTATTTTAAGATAATAAAATATTTTTGTAGCATAAATTATCTCCTACGAATAAGCAATATCGCTAATAAAAAAAATGATATTGTATTTACAAAAATTATTATATTAATTGTAGAACGTAAAAAGTTACAATGATTCTAAATAATTGTGATAATTATTTAGAATCATTGAAACTTTTTACGTTCTACAATTTCAATAATAAAAATAACCTATTTTTACAATTTTTACAATAATAATTAACATACTTCCAAAATATGAAGATCTGTCCCACAAATCCCGGAATATGCAACCTTAATTCGGACTTCATTTGCAGCTGGTTTTGGAAGAGCATCTCGTTTCTTTAAAGTAAGCGACTTGCTTGAAAAATTGAAGCTTAAAAATTCCATTGTACAGTCCGTATCTCCACTTGAATATCTTGTTACGAGAACACTAAGAAAGTTAACTGTCGTCATCCGATATTTATACGCGAACTGACGGCGTTATGTCGTAAACATCTTTAACCGATAACAATAAAGCTTAGTTTACAATAGCTGTAAAATGTAATTCGCGAGTGACTGTAGTTGTAAAAATTGACCAATCATAGTCGAATGTTCTCCTCATGTTCGACTGTGACTGGTTAATTCTTATAATTACAACTACTTACAACTATGCTTACGGCTGTTGTAAAGTAGACTTAATATCTTATCAATATATAGTGATTACGCAAGACCGGCAAGACGTGTATGCATATAGAGATAGCAATTGTGGGCTCGATGTCACGCAAAGGTCAGGGCAATTATAAGTAGATTAGAGCGAAAATAAAATTGTTCAAGCGCAAATAAAATTATTTAAAATAATTTATAGCAACGTTGCAATCTTGCAAATCGCAGTGCAACGTTGCAGAAATACGTAAACGTAGAAATAAAAACGATTGTGATAATATCGCCTTGTAGAGTATTAAAAGCAAAATAAGGTGCCACAATATTAAATCCTACATATACTTAGATCCGATTTATTATTAAAAAAATGAAAAAAGCGTAGTCTATAGAAGATACGTGAAAAGTCTTTAAAAAATTTAAATTTTAATCATTGATTTTAATCTCGCGGGATAGATACATGTTTGGAGAAGCTAATGATTTATCAAATTTATGTTATCTTGATATGAGATTTGGAATTTTTAGAGAGAGAGTGTGTTCAAAGTTCTTTTAGGTGCGCGTAAGTTATAAAGAATATAATAATTACAATGAAGATAATCGTAAAAATTTCCATTATAATAGATATCGCGTTACTTATACGTGGAATGCGCGATTCAATCAGTCGCTACTTTAAGCGTAAGTTTTTTTCCTCACCACGAGAAAATAATGATACTGAAGCGGAAAATTCATTCATGCACGGCAGATCGACTCGTTGTGAACGAACGTCCTTCAATTCATGAGAAATTTCGGGTCAACGGGACACGGAGCTGGATAACTGGTTGCACCGGGAAACCGGAAATGGGGTCGAGAATGACGTCATCTGGCTTCAACTCCGTTTATTCAACCCCCAGGAATAAACTAGGTTACTAGGACAAGCTACCCCTCTATGCTGATCTTTTCATAAAAAGAAATACTTCACTCCAAAAAATACGCTCTGAATTACGTGATACATGTGAGTTTTTTATAAACTATAATGCTATATAAGCTAACTATTAACAGAAAACGTCGATTATAATATAAGAAGAGTAATTATAAATATCCCGATAATTTAATTTAGTATTAACGTAATAAATTTATGATTATAATTTTATTAACGTCATCGCTCTTAAAATAAAGTTATTCCGGAATCTTCAGTTATAAAATAAGAAATATATAATATCGGTGTTTAATATCAACGTGTTAAAAAATTTCGCTCTTTTAGAGTATTTTCCAGATAAAAATCATTCAAGAGGCAAAAATCTAATTCATCACTCTGTCGCGTTTTCCTAACGATATAAGAGAAACGATCAAAGCTTTAGCGACCCACGGAGTGACATTTAAACAAAGCAGTACGAGCAGAATAATTTAATAAACGTGAAATACTCGTAAACATTTGTGTCTTATTTTTATCCTATTCTGTCTCGATCGAATGTCGAGTGATAAAATAACGCGAGTAGATACAATAAACATTAGATATTTCATGGTACGTACATATTTGATATGTTTTTCGTAGAAATTGTCCCGGCGTGTATTCATAAGTGCCAATGATGGCACGTGCTTTGATTTCTGAACGAGCTGCAAGGTGAATGGACCGTTCAACGTCACAGCCTCAAAGTAGGTCGCCGTGGTCGGCTCTGGGTCGCGTATCGCCTTGTCCCTTGTACTGCCACCAGCAACGGCAGTACAGTTCATTGAAAAACCGGGACTCGATCAATATCTCCCCCGATAAGCACATTAATAGCAATTTGCGATATGGATATCGAATTCTAGACTCTTTGTGCAATAATCATTCATCGAATTGGGTCACCGGAACTTGTATCGACTCGTATCTAAGAGAGGAAAACGATCGAAAAAACGTGGAACGGAAGAGAGAAAAGGAGGAAAAAAGAAGAGGAGACAGACGCATGAACGGAAAGCGGAAGCAGCCAAGTTGCTCAATGGAAGAGCTCAATCCCTGCGAGCGGATGCGAATGGGTAGGCAGCCCATTGAAGGTTGCACGGGTATATTCGCATTGCGTATGCGCAGCTTTGACGTTTCTCTTTATCCAGCAAAACGATGTGAATACTCGCTTCATGTCTGTTTCTCTTCATTACGCCACACGAGAGAATCTCATCGCAATAACGAAAAAAATTGCTATTGTATAGATGTAATCTCACCATGAGAACTTCCAATTTCTTTAAAAAGAAATTATAATATGAATACAGGATATCCCAAAATAGAATATCAGACCTTTTTGACTTTTTCATGGCAAAATATTAAAATATAAATAATCTTCAAATTATAACTGAAACTATATTTACTTTCTCGAAAACTAAACCGATTAACTAAATTTCATTTCATTTCTTTTCAGTCCATTTACATTAAGCAAAGTTTACCTTAAGGATGTATGTGTCATATCTCAAAGCATTATCAAAAATATAAAATTTTCAGCTTGTTCTATTATTACGTTTGAATACCTGTGCAAAATTTGAGCATACTTCTTTTATTGGTTTATACGTTATTTGATTTTCTTGTCAGTCTTAATTCTTGTACAAAATTATTGTAATTTTCTGCAAATTTGATAAAATCTTAGCATTACAAATTAAATTAAATTTATCGCATATATTAATTCATGCAAAAGTTTATTTCAATCTACTTACTCGTTCAAAAGCTATATTTATCTAAAATTGCAGCAAAATATGATCAATGGCTACATAAAGTCATTCATCAACTTATTTTGTTTAATTATTTCGTTTAAATTATTTATTATTTTTTTATTAGTTTTATTAGTTTTACTTTTTTTTTTCGGGTATTTATGACAAAAAATTGTTGGCTGATATTGGTTTTTAGCTGAATTTGTGGTTAATACTTTTAACTGATATTGTACAGTCAAAACATCTTTAATAAAATTTTAATTTTATATTCTGTTACAAAGATAGTATAATTGGAAAAATCTAATAAATAATAATTTATCCCGATATTTTCGCTGAGAGACAATTGATTATCAAAGAATCTGTTGTTAAAAAATAATGTGTGAGATGACATTTTATTTATAGCAAAAAAAATTGTAAAGATATATTAATTACGAATCATTAATATACATAAGTATAATGAAAGAATAAATGTAGCATAAAATGTCTCATTAATGTTAAAAAATACAAATTAGATACGTAAATTGAGACTCGTAGACAAAGTTTTCTTTTCACTTATTTCACCATTACGACTGTTACTATGTTTCAAGTTTTTCTTTGTAAATCATTGATTATTCGCTTAAATGAAACGTATATCGAAAACTATTGTTTTTTTTATAGCTCGGCTACCGGATATGACGTAGCTGTCTACGATTTTTTAATATCTTGAGATGTAGAAAAAAACATCTATTCTTCAACAAAACGGAGTAAAAGGCTTCTACAAGCGACACTTGGAAAATTACACCTTTCGCGTCTTTGTTTATGATATTTTATTTTTCTCTATTAAATAAGTTTTACGTATATAGTAAAAATTATATATAGTAAAAATTATATACTAAATGATATTACTACATAAAATGTGATTTTTGTGAAAAGTAAATGTCCAAGAATATTACTAAAGCTAAGCTTTCTCATGTGCAATCATTGGATTTGATTAAATAAACTGTTACGAATGATTACGTTCGATTATTACCATGTGTTGCAAAAATAAAAATATCGATATCGAGTGTCATTAATAAAAATATAAAAAAATGGAAAGTACAAATAAAGACTAAATTGAAAATTGACATTGTATAATTCCATCAATATATTTAAACGTTTCTTATTAAGAAAGTAACAACTTCGAATACATTTTGCATATAATTATCGTTAAATCTGTCACGTGTACAAGATTAATGTCATTATCATGTCCACAAATTATCTAATATAAATAGTTAGGAATACGTATTCAATTCTAATTATTTTCATTAATTGTAACAAAAAATGTAAATAAGAAAGTGTGAATGCATTTTGATTCTTTCTTTCTCTATCTCTGTCGTTGGTTCGTTTGTGAAATTACGTATTTATTAGTTAACTATAATAAAATGTAATAAAATGAAAGATTAACAGAACGAGAGGGCGTAGAAGTTTGCTGCGTAAGTATCGATTGGGGACGCTGTTCGCCAACGAGACTAGCCTACATTCTGTCTCTTTTCTTCACCCTTCCGAGTTACGAAGGCCGATTTATCTCCCTCTCTCCATACCCTCTCAACGACCTAGAAGTTCTCATTCAACGCTCCCTCCTCTTTGCTCTTACTTAACCTTGCCACCCTCTATCGTTCTCTTTTTGCTTCCTCTTCTCTTGCGATTGTGTTTCGGTGGACGTTTGAAAAAAATAGAGATATATAACGAATATGTAAAAAGGAGTAATAAATATCATAAATAATAGAGAAAATATTAAGTGGAGAAAAGATTAAATACCACTCATTTAAGCTATAAAACAGAAAATTAATATACATAATAATAAATACACAAATTTATATCTCTGATTACAATTATTGCAATATAGAGCGATTATTGCTACGAAAATACTACTTCTCGTTGAACGGGGATTGAGACGATTGAACGAGTTGGAAACATAGAAAGGGAAGGCGAATCAATGCTGGAATTGTGAATGTATGTGAGGCATTTTATTCAATTTCTAGAGTTAAATTTCGTGATAAATATGGATTTCTCAATTGAAATAAATTGATATAAACTTCCACTGTGAAACTTTAAATCATAAACATCTCAAATAAACGAGATTAAATCAATATTGCAACACAATTCAATAGTTTTAACGATCTCGAAGAAGATTCGGTAGGGCAGTGATTTAGTGATAAAATTTTTCCCGATGAATCGTATCACCGTCGTTCATGAAGGGTATCGTTGGATGCAGCGATGGTACGTACATACATACAAGGGGCGAGGCCACGTACCGTTACAGAGGGAAGGGTGGCTCAGTGAATCGTATCCGTGTCACGAATGCGCGCGTCTGCTGCACTCCATCCCCTCGCTACCCCTTCGCGGTCAACGCGAAAGAGGTGAATGCAGTTGGCCGTCATTTTGCAATCTGTTCAGACGCCATTCAGATGCGTTCGACGCGAGTCCGATCCGTCGCAGTCGCGAAATTTATCTGCGGAGCTACGTATCGTATCTTATCGTCTGCCACGATGTCAATGTGCGCAGGGTGATGCTGTCTATCACGATAACGTCTTAACGAGACGTAACAGACCATCTCGAAAGGAAGAGAAGGACCTTCTTCTCACTCGCCTCGGCAAGGTATATGATCAATGCAAATGCGAATGTATGTGTGTTTCTTCGACGTTATCATCTCAATGTGTTATCAGTAAAAGTGCAATATCGTTATTATACACTGCGTCGAAAATAATATAATTATCAGCTCTTTGAAAAAAATAATACGATTATCGGCTCTTTCTTACAAAAATTAAACGATTGAATTCTATTCTTGTTAAAGGAAAATAACTAAACTTCGTTATATGTTTATATTTTAATATGAATTAGACGACGAGACTTAAATGGATCGAGTAATCTATCAATTATGGCTAATGCGAAATGTATTCGATAGTTTACAAATATATTGAATACATGTTCATAAGCACAGATATAGTTTTTGAATCAATAGACTTATGTCTAATAGTAATATATGTTGCGACTTTACGAGGGACTATTCTGTTCTACGATTGTACATACAATGAATTAAATAATTTGATTCTTATATTATATAAGTTACGACAAAATATTACAAACTTTAAAATCTAAGAATCGATTCGATGGTATTTTTTTCGCGTGTATTCTTCTCATAATAAATAATTCACTCCAAAACATTCATAGAAATAGAGAGATAAATAGATAAAAGCATTCATTTCTAGATCAAGCCTTGTAATTGAGAACATTAACGAAAAATAAAGTACAATAGAAAAAGAAAAAATATATAAAATAGTAAAAAGTAAAACAGCAATAATAATGAGGAATAAGAAAAAAGTAGAGAGAGAGAGAGAGAGAGAGAGAGAGAGAGAGAGAGAGATAAAGAGCCATTTATCAAAAAATAAACACGGAAAGAAAAAATTTGATAAACACTAATCCTATGTCATAACGGCAAATTCCATTTGCAAATGTAGAGATAGCAAATTATTTGCAACAAGTGCAAAATCTTGATCAAATATGCAAATTTATTTGATACAAACAAACAAATTTGACAATTAAATTTTGCAATGCCTTTGCGTTCATAGCAAAATTATTTTTCTCAATGAAAAGACACTACTTTTTACCAAGACCTTATTTATATCTTTTATATTTATTCGCTAAATATTAATCTTATCGATATTTTTCGATACAAAATTTTTAAATTCAAAAATTTTTATTATTTAATTGTTAAAGAAATTTATGAAAAAAAACAATCAAATTATAATTATCCATATATAATATTTGAGTTCCTTTCTTCGATCAATCATTGTAACGTATAATTTTACGCAAGTGCGTGTATCGATCCCCGAGTGCGTGCGCTCTATGCGAAAACTCGTAAGCTTCCTGTGGAAGGATGAATGGGGATCAATTCAGTTAGCAGCGCGAGAGCTACTCTAACATTCGTCCAAGCTTTTTCATCGTTTAAGAATACGATACAGTATACTAGATTTTCCCAATTTTCGTGTTTAGAAAATTTTTTTTCTTGCGTCTTACAATATAAATCACAAACGCGTGAGTTTGAAGAAGAGATTTTTCTCAATAGCCATATGATATATCACTTCTAATTTTTCGATAAGTCTTAAAACATGTTTCTCAATCTTGAAACGACAGAGTAATTTATTTACGTTAGTGTGAAATCGAGACACGCGAAGTCGAACATTCAGTGCAGGTGTGCTTATTGATTTTTAGCTACTACAATGATTGCCGCTTGCCATTATCGTACTGTAGACAGTAAGTAAAAAGTATCAAGATTTGTTATTTACTAAAAAAAGAATCGATACAATATATAAAATTGAAAATTATATAAAGTTATTATCTGATTTTATCGTACTACGAAATCGAACTAAAGATGTTAAAAAGGTATACAAAAAGAAAGGTATAAAACACAAATAATGCGGATTTCTAGTGGAATGTGATATGCTTGAGTGTAAACGGCAAATATGAACATCCGGTTTCGTGAATCATCGCTATATTCTTGAGAAGAATACGTACGTAAGATGTTTAGGAAGATATTTGTGGCTGTTTATCTATCGTTGAGATCAACGGAGAAACTAGCGCGAATACTTGAAAATTTCAGTTAATAAATTGTAGTTAACAAAAAATAAGGGGAAATATACATATAGCGATTTCAGGAAGAAGTCTGCAATTTTTGAAGTAATAAATATCTAAAATTGTAATTATTATAATCGAATGGGACCGAGAGCTTCAGAAGGCAATCTTAATTTAAAACATCTTTTTGAGAGCAACCAATTGGATATTCGTGTGAAGAGATTAAATGAATCAGCCACGGTATTACGACAAGTTGAGGAAGGACTGTAATTCATTTAATCCGATGAGACAATTTGTGGGACAATTCAATCCGCTTCTGGTTTCTTTTCGTCGTAACAGTGATCGCACGCAGAGGATTTTGCTTTTTCAAACGAGTTATTTGGAAAAGAAGCAGCGTCCGCTGCATATCGAATGAAACCCGTTCCCGACGAATCCCGAATGCAACCTCACCGTCATTAATCGCACGTGCTCCGCTTTCATTCACGCCAACTCCCACCTATGAATAACACGGTACAAGCGTTTACATTCACACCGCGGTTGGCCGGCGCCAATGGGCCGACGAGACCGCCGCCGTCTCGATTGGCCGGCGCTTACTCCCGACGTACTATGCGAGAGAACGAGAGGAATGCGAAACGATCGCGAAACACTATGAATAGAACCAAAGCTCCAGGTCAAGACATATGCAACGGAGCAGCGTCTCTCGGCTCTCGGCTAGTTCCGACAAGGAGTTTGCCTGGCTTCGCTTCGACTCCGCCGCAATATGGCCGTATCGCCGTACACACAGCCCCCATTCTCGGAGCATCGTGCCCGTAAATCACACGTCAATACGCCGCTTGATATATTGTTGTATATGCTGCTGACGAAAGGTATCGATCAAACATCAGTGTGAAAAGCAATCCTTCTCTTTCGCTCACTCGTTCGCTCATTCGCTAGCAAATACTCTACATATCCGCTTGCTATTATTACATCAATGAGAAAACAGGATGTGATTTATTCACGATGCTCCGACTTCGGGATAGTGTATGACGCGAGCTGACTGTGTACGTGCGTGTGTGCGTGCGTGCGTATCGTTTATGTATGTACGCATATTGCAATTCATGGCTGACAAATGGCAAATGGACAATTTTACGTCGCTATCCTATTTTTTATTTTTTCCCCTGCTTTTGCAATTCTCTTTTTATCGTTCGTTATCAGAAATAACAAGTTATTTTTACTTCTTGTTCATAAAGTAAAATAAGTTCTCTCTTTCGTTCAACGTTATCTATTCGCTGAAATTGCGTTATATTTATTATGGTTAAAGTTATACGTTAAATTTTTGTTAAACAAAATGTTTGATAAAATGATAAAATTTAATTATATACGAGGAAAAAAATTTTCGTACAATATTTACGATGCTTCACAATATCGTAAAGCTTCTAGTCTGTGTATGCAATTTTATTATTATTTTTATTATAGATGGTACAAGTGTTTCCTTGACTCATCATCATGCAAATGATGTTAATTATTATGATGCAACAATCAACAATAGTGATAATATAAATCCTCTGGAAAAATTTTATCTAATCACTGAACAAAAGTGGCATAAGGATACACTAGTGCCAATCTCCTTATTGCCCTCTACGAAGGGAATGCCTATGAGATCCCATCACAGGTAATGCTTATGTGTCGTGTAAAAATTCACAGTACCAGCCGTAATCGTATTCCGGTAATGTTTCACAAAATATTAAGATTTACTCTTTATCTCAAAGTATTTTTAATACAGAATCCGGCAGTCCGTGACAGGACTGGATGATGCTGGAATGGATCTCCAAGTGGCCCAACTCAATAGTCAGACAGACAAGGAAGTACATTCCAGGACGACTCTATCATGGCTAGATTGGCATTTGCCTTACTTTGTAGCGCTTTGTGCAATCGCTGGCACTATTCTTTTTACATTCCTAGTAAGCATCACATCTTCTTTTCAAAAACAAATGACAAAAGCTTTATAGATATGTGAAAACCGATTGGTTTTACCATTGAATCATTGAATTAGATACTGTGTAATAGGTTTGTATAATAATAACTACAACTTTCCAACAGATCTTGTTATGGCTGCGAAAACAAATGTCGCGTGAAAAAGATAACGAAAATGGCGATCGACACGGTCTGGTCGAGGAAGGTGCCACTTGTAAGCCAGACAAATCAACTAAAGATGCAAAAGAATCCGTGGAAGCTAAATGGGTTCACGAAGCATTCGCGAAGCAATCTGCACCCAAGTACCCAGTACGACCAATTCCACAGACCTCTTTACCCGAGGTAAGAGAGTCTACCTGCTACCAACGTTATTCTCACACAAATATTAAATAATCGTATTGAAAATAACCTTCGTATTATGTTGTTAAAAGTCTCTGGCAACGCCCGAACGTAAACCGGAAGCGATACGTATGAAAGCAAAAGGATTGTTGGAAAGACGTGGTTCGAGCACAAGTTTAACCATAGAACTGGCACCAGCTCCTGAAAGTCCGCCACATATGGTTACTCCTACTCGAGAATGTACAACGGAAGAGTTTTTGCTAAGTGCAGGAAATGTATTATCGAGAGCACAATTGAAAAAAGTTATCGAAAGTACGGGAACATTACACAAAGAATTTTGGGAGGTACCACTAAATCTACCGGAAAAGGTGGATATTTGTGGCTCGGGAGTGAAGAATCGATACAGCTCTGTTTTGCCCAATCTACAAACGAGAGTGATTCTACCAGGTTCCTCCGACGATCCGCTCGCTGGTTACATAAACGCTAACTACATCCGGGTATGTAAATAGTAATTTTGTGTAAAATTGTATAAAATGATGCCTGAGAAAACTTATTTGATATGATGATACGTAAGCACGTTTTATCATCAAAAATTGCACGAATTAAAAACTACAATAGAAAACAAAATTTACAGGGATACGATGGCGAAAATGCTAGATACATCGCGACACAGGGACCATTAGCTAACACGATAGCAGACTTCTGGAAAATGATCTGGGCAGAAAAAGTTCCTGCAATCGTCATGATAACTAGATTGTACGAAGTGTCCAAACCAAAGTGCGAAGCGTATTTTCCCTTTGACGTAAATAATCGCTTACAAGCTGGATCTTTCACAGTTATCGTTAACTATATCGATACGAGAAACGGATATACCGTCAGAACTATGGAGATTTATATATATATATAAATATATTTTTAGAGAAATTTATATATTAAATTCTAAAATGTATCAACAGGTATGATTCATGGCCGGACCATGCTGTACCTCAAACTGCAGATGCGCTTGTTAGTATGGCCGCGGAGGTAAATGCTTCGCCAAAACCAGTGGTCGTTCACTGCAGCGCGGGTATAGGACGAACCGGTTGTTTTATAGCGATAGGAATAGGAATGAATCAACTTATAAGAGACGGAAATGTCGATATATTGGGTATTTTGTGCCAGATGAGGTAAAGCAATAAGTTTTAAATATGTACGTATGTAATTTAATGTAGATTTTATAAATACAAATATTCTTAATATTTTAGATACGACAGGGGAGGGATGGTACAAACGGCGGAACAATATGAATTTATTCATAGAGCACTTTATCTTTTCGAGCAGACATTGGAAAGCAAACCGTCGACTTCGAGCGACTGAGAATGAACGTATTACTACTATTACTATAAATATTTCTTTCGCTTATTCTTTCGTGAAACGGGGCTTTATTATTGCCTAAGAGAATGTCACTTCGCGCAGGGCTATATGCTTACCGCAAAAAAACATAAATTTCTAATGAATCTCAATGTCAGCCTGTGAACCGACGCTCTCATTTTTATCTCAATATTTCAACGAGTTCAAACTCGTTTAATAAGCTGCCATTTTCTACTGCCATGACAAATCGTTGACAATTGATATCAATCATCACAGAGCTCAAGAGGTAAAAAAAAAAGGGTTCACCGTCGGAGTGCATTTTCTATAAGCAGGTGCTTTTTAAAACTGAGATATCACAAATAGCTTAATAAAAAGAATATTTATGTTTATAATAACGCGCGATATGAATCGTGCGGCACGTACGCTTAAAAATTAATATTATATTATTTTATATAAGTTATGAATATATAGTATGAATATGAAATATAATATGAATTAGAAATAATCTCTAAATACGGCGATAATATATTCGCGATTCGTATCGTAAAATTTATATCTAAAGATCAGACACTAAACTTGGGATTTAATTATCCACACATTCCTCGTGTGTTAGGAAATAGTTTATAAGTTTCAATAAAATTTTAAATACAAAAATGTGTAGAAACGGTTTCGCGCGTATTAATATAACCGATACTAATGTACGATATTCTTCGCTATTATCACGTTTCGCGATAGAGTAGATACATGATACATGACAAAATTTATTAAATTGTCCTAGCGTGTAAGAGCTAAAGTTAATGGTAATTACTTTAATGATATATAACGTTAAATGTGAGCTAAATGTAACATGATACGTATGTGTATATATACATATATACAGCATATACATATATATATATATGTATACATACGTGTATTTATATTATACGTACAATCATGAAATTAATTATCTGGACAATCCGCCATTATATTGATGATTTTTTTCAAACTTTTTCTGTTGGGGGGGGGGAAGTTGATCAAAAGTTGATGGTTAAAAGTTGTTCCACGCATTACGGTACGCATTACGGCACTGGTAGTTTCACAATTAGTTGTCCAATTATAAATGTGAACTATCAATGGCGTAATGCATGCGTAAAATAATTTTTAACCCTCGGACAACGATTTGAAGAAATTATCGATAATTGTTCGCACTGTCCAGACAATTAGTTTCGTGACTATACAGGATATATACTAACAATAAATACGATAAAAGATTTTACAAGGGATGATTCTTCATACAAATTCAAGACAAAAACTTCATATGACGATATATTCGAAACGGCTTAGTTTCAAAGATACAGGTTATCAAAGTTGAAAGAAAAATTTCGTTTTTTCTAAAAGTTTTCAAAACCACTCGACTAATTTTGATGAAACTTTGTATATGTTTAAAGTTTTATCAAAATAACTTAAATGCGAAATTTTTCATTTCACTTTGTCATTCTGTATCTCCAAAATTAAGCCGTTTCGGGCAAATGGTCATATGAAATTTTCGTTTTAAAGTGTGAGGAATCACCTCTTAAAATCTTTTAGCATATTTAGTATACATCCTGTATATCGGTGATACGCAACACATGAGAATAATTGTTATAACAAGAACTAATTTATGGGACCCAAATCGACTAGATATTGTTTCATATTAGTTCCTACTTGATTTTTAAGTCTTCATGATTTTTGCTTTTATTTAGCTGACTAATCGTAAGACTGAATACGAATAGTGCAATATGATTTAAAAGAAAAATAGAAAGAGACAATGGCTTGATAAAAAAAATCTGAATAAGAGTCAATTTGATAGACAAATACGAGCCAAATGCAACGTAGTTGTAGCGAATATACCTATATGTATCCAATTAACAACTAATATTCTCAATTATATTGAACTATGCTGTTATAGAAAATATACACAAGTATATTCGCTCTCTCTAACAATTTTACTCGTTTATTTATCAAATTGAAACTGATTTAATATATGTATTATTTATATTCAAATTCAACTTAATAATAAAGGAATTTTAGCAGTTAAAAGTAAATTTATATTTTATTTTAAAAGATATTATACAATATTATAAAGAAACTAATTTATATAATAATATAATTTTTGTGTTGTTTTACCTAGAAAAATATTTATTTTGTGTTTATCTCAATTATAAATTATATAATATATAAAGAATCTGAATATTGTATACAATATCAGTCGATAGTTATGTAAAAATCGGAAATGTAAATTTAACTTTGGAAATGTAAATGTCTTCACGTAACGATATTTTAAATGAAAATTAATATCCAACCACAATAATGCATTTTTCGATTTTAATAGGTAAGTGAATTAATACGAAAAAAATTCGAATCAACTTGTATTTGAATTATTATCGCAAATTTACATGACAATAAACAGCGTTAACGTTTCGTTAATTGATTAAATGCAATTAATCTTTTTTGGCCGCTAACATTTTTAGACTATTTAATAGATAGTAGAATAATAATTGATATATGTGCTAAAATTCTCGATAGTGTGAAATAATCTTGAAATTCGCGACGTATACGTCACGATGTATTACATGTATTTTGAGGTGTTACTTACCGATACTGACTAATCAGGAGACACGGTATAATGTCTCGCGCTAAGACACGCGCAGCGACATGTCAGCGCTCGTTTTAATTACAAGGTCCAGTTCGAGTGTCTCGATTTAGTCCTAGATAAACGAAAATCTAACAATTAAGCGGAACGAGATGTAGGATCTGGCTTTCGCGTGGACACAAAGACGTAGTGCAGTTTCATACGTGTGCTAGTAAAGAAAGCGATGAAATCCCTCGATATACATGCATATATCCGCACAATTATCGCTTATTATTCGTTTGTATTATCGATTTAATGCCTCCGAAAAACATACGTATATTTATGCATACGCGCGTATAGAGCATACAAGTACATATATGTGAGCATATTATGTGTATATAGATTGTACAGAGAGAGAGAGAGAGAGAGAGAGAGAGAGAGAGAAATTATGTATTTAAGAGAGTATGTATTTGTTTAAAAGAGACAAAGTATATTATTTATGAACGAGTGAAGTCACAAACAATATTTGGTATAAATGTATTAATAGGCAATGATAATAAACGATAACAATAATAATGTAACAATGATAAATAACAATGATAAATGGTAAAAGTAATAATAATAATTTAGCAACCCCTTGGTGTTCAATTGTACTTACATGGTGTAATAAATGTTTATAGTGTCTACACACACAACATAAACACATAGATGCATGTACTTTCGACACCTTCATAATTTTCCTAGTTTATCGCTGCAATTACATTTACGATGTGCATCGAAAATATATTGTATTAGCGTATTTCTTTGAAACTGTCAAACAGAAAAAAAACTTGCTATAATATCTTAATGCTTTAGAGACAAACATCAACTAAAGTAAAAATTAATTAAAAGGAATTATTTAAAACTCATTTTGGTTGACAACTCGACATTTAAAAAACAAGCCAATTTTTTAATAATTTAGCAATTCAAATTTTTTGCAAGTAGTTTACGACATCTGTACGTCGTTTATCGTGTCGTTTTATATAGTTTAAAATAGGAATACATTCCGAATACTCCGAAATACGTCGTCATTGTGATTGATGCGATATATCAGCATCTCATTTTGAAAATTTCGAAAACCGGTTTTACCGTGACTGAAGGATCGAAATGTTTAAAGTCTAAACTATAATGTGCTCTTTGCTTTCTATTTTTTGCTTCTCACCACTTATTTTTACCTCTTACTTTTTTGCCTCTTATCTTGTATAAGTCCTTCGTTTTTCATCGCCTGAGATAAAAGTTGAGATGACGAACTTCAAAAGAGACAACGGACACGATAAAACGACCGCAAAGAGAAAAAAAGCAAGAAACAGGAAGCAAAGAGCACATTGTAGATTAGGCTCGAAACAAAATTCGAAAATGTAAAACGGCACAGATTGCATCATTGTTTCAAAATAACACGTACGTGATAGTCAGTACAGGTTAATACAATTTTATATCTCGTACTCACCGACAGGAAGTTCTCGAAGTAATCTTTACATCCATCGGAAGTGGTAGGTATAAGAATCGCCGCCGTCGATCAGCACTCGTCCAAGTCGGCGCAGCACAGCGTGGAGTAGTTTTATCCTGCAGATTGTAGCCATCTTGCTTCGTGAAAAACGCGGTATCTCGTACCCACATTTCCGCACTCGCGTTAGACGCAACACGCATCGTCGTGACCGGGACTTTTCACGCGCGCGCTCCATTCGACCCTTCGCTGAAGTCTCAAACAATCTCGATGACAATAGCGTCGAATTCTCGTAAACGGACCACGCGATTCCACTTCGTACGAACGATTGACGCTCGCGCGCGGCCGTTCGAACGAGACTATGCTCGATCACGTGATCGAGCGCTGCCTCGCAGGGCTGTCTTCACCTACGGACGATGTTTTATCAGCGATAACCGGACCTCACGGTTCTAAGAATTTCGACAAGCAGTGAATTGTTGTGGAAAGTAATAGATTCTCAGTTACGTCGTTTTACACCTCGACTGAAAGAGATCGCGACTTGTTCTTCTTTCCTACCTCGAGTCTCGTCATCTGTAGTAAAAAAAATGTTATTAAAAGTTACTCCATCTTGTTCGGCTCTGCTTTTGTTTCACTCTCATTCTTAGCGAGCCGGTGAAACATTCTTGGAAGATAAATAAGCATGCGCTACGATTACAAACCTCGGTGGACTCGAACAACGTTTTTGTATACTATAGATAATACTGTCCTCCGTAAACTTGGCATTTTTATTACGATTTAAACGAAATTCACAGCGAATAAAAAGTATGCAGGTTCCATTAATTTTTGGAATTATTTTATATAGA
This sequence comes from Trachymyrmex cornetzi, assembly GCF_001594075.2. NCBI lineage: Eukaryota > Metazoa > Arthropoda > Insecta > Hymenoptera > Formicidae > Trachymyrmex > Trachymyrmex cornetzi. The sequence goes on along the minus strand of NW_017300169.1, from coordinate 2,613,681 downwards.
GCTGAGAGAATTCGTGTAAAATATTTTTGTTGGAGAAACATTTTTATTTTTGTGTTTATACGAAATAATAATTATAAAGTAACTTTATGTAAAACTATCGATATTTAGCACAAATTTCATAACTTTTATTTTACGTTATCATAAATAATTTTAATAATTTTGATTTAATTGTGCATCTTATTATATACGTTTCATCCAATTGTAATATATGTATATAATATATCTTTATGGTATCAAAAAAGTTAAATTATTGTAAAAAGAAAAAATAATTGTACGCGCGGAGAATTAAAATTGTTGGAAGATTTTAAACACTTATTACAAGTTGCAGAAATAATTTTACCATCTCGACAAACTGTAAGATCTCATCCAGCTAAAAGAAGAAAGATAATACTTATAAAAAAGACACGGAAAAAAGTTTATATTTCAAAACGAACCGTATCGTTATTTAACAATGAAACTTCGTTTGTTATAGAAGTTTTCTTTTTTACATAAATCCACTTGGTATGGAAATTCCGCAAAAGACTCCGGCCCTGTGACTCATGGAATACGTACAAAGCAGTGAAAGAGAGTGATGCGTGCGTGTGTGTGTGTGTGTGTGCGGGCACGGATTTAGAGTCCGCGACACGGGCGACTCGCGGAATAGCTCCGTACTGGCGCAGCAGGCTGCAGGAGTAGTGGCAGCGGCAGCGGCAGCGACGGCGACGACGACGGCAGTGGTACAGCTCGCTATCTGACTATCTCGTCGTCGTTATACTCGTTATTCGCGGTACGCGTTCCCGCGAGTAAAAGCGGAACGCGCGCGTCGTATTCGTGTGCCGCGCGTGTGCGCGTTTTCATCTGGACCCGCGAAACTGCGCGAAACCGATATCGCGTACATCCGAGACGCGCGCGCGATGGTGCCGCGATATCCATAGTTGGTATTTGGCATATAAGCCGATCGTCCGTGCGAATCGCGCGCGAGCGCGAGGAAGTAGTGCGTGAGAGAGAAGCGAGAACAAGGCAAGCAGCGAGCGGAGTTTATACTTTGTACGCGAAGAGATCTCCGAGCGAAGGAGGAGAGGAGGTGGAGCGAGTTCGCGCAGGATCAGGTCGGTTGCGGCGGCGGCGGCGACGGCGACGGCGACGAGGGACGCGGGTTCCGTGGCGGGCGTCCATCGACGACGACGGAGGCATGGACGTCATCGGGGACGGGGATGAGCAGACCCTCCAGGCGATTCTCGGTGAGTTAGTTTTTGCTTTCTTTCTTTCCTTCTCCCTTCGCCTTTTACGTTTCGCGAAAGCGAGCAACGCGCTGTCAGTTTTTGTTTTCCTCGCTCCGGCGCGGTGCGGCACCTTATCGTGCGTTTAACGCAAGTTAAACGGAGCCGAGAGCGGAGCCGAGAGCGGAGCAACGGACGGCTCTCTCTCGTTTTCGAGCGTGTCGCGTAACGGTACTAGATCCTTCTAAACGCGCTCGTAACAACTAACAGTAGGCGCGGATCAAATGCGTACCGCGATGACAGCTACGGAATGTCGTGAATTTGACACCGACACCGTTATCGCGCATCGCGTTTTACGCTGTCAATGAGTCCCTCAGTCCCTCGGGTTCTACGTTCTCCACCGAATATCGAGGCGTGCATTGACCTTAAACGTACGCACCGGATATACGCGCGCATACGTTTTCAACCTTCAACTTAATTTTCAGTCGAGAGGAGCGAAACGACGCCATCGGTTCACCGATGCTGGAATCGAAAGC